>NW_025113095.1:3275936-3294073 GCF_010416935.1 Polistes fuscatus | reverse complement strand
TGAAGTTCATTTCAAACCAACTACTCATCAAGAACTCCTAAATGCTACTCAAACATCCGAAGAGAAATACGTAGCTAGTTCGATGCAAAACAAACGCGAGGGTGTCTACGTAGAATATATTAGCAGGGTGAGAATTAGTTAAATTCAAATAATGATTTAATATTACAAACTTTTTCTTCATCTTCATCTTCTTCTTCTTTTTCTTCTTCTTATTGTTAGTCAAACTCAAACAATTATTATATTCTGTGTTATATCAAAATGAGATTTAACGCTTGCATTATATTGAAACAACTATGTTTAATAATTAATTTAATTTAATTAAATTGTTTTAAATTGTTCCTACTAAAGAATGAATTTTGTTTTCAATTGACAAATGTATTTGAATGAAACATTGGATTATGTTTTCTTTTTTTTCTTTTTAGATAGGAGCAATGTCCGGTACTGCTTGGCTCGATTCGAAATTGAATTGGAATGGCGTCCTGATTCTTACAGATCCTAGAAGTTTCTTCGAGGCACAGAAAAGTAGTCGTAATACGAAAACTCGAGTTATTCATTCTTGTTTAAGTAACGACAAAGTCATCAAAGAAGTAAGATATATAATATTTTTGTCTCTATTATTTCAATATTATTAACAAAAGTTAAAAATCGTATTATCATTTATTTAATTATAATGTATAATTATAATAAATGATTATATTCGGGTATTGTGTATTGTATCGTTGAAAATTTCTTTAGAATAAATTCGATTAATTGAATTTTATTTTTAAATTCAAATCAATTCTGAATAACGAATACACAATTTATGTATTTTCAACGTATAAAATAATGAATCGGTGTTGAATTGTTCTATATATATATATAAATTTGTTTATAATATATTTTAGATAACGTATCATCAAGAATCCGAGGTTCAAGTTACAAAATTAGGAAAGCGTCCGAACAGTCTGGTAGCGTCTGACGAAAGTTTGCCAACGACCAGGTTAAAATGTTTCCCCCTTTCTAGTATACTCTTGGCCTACAATGTTACAACTTTAGATTACTTGAGTCTCGACAGTCCAGATATTCAAGACGGCCAGGTAAACTTTCAATTAACCACAGAACCAAGTTGACAGGACACCGATTTTTAATAAATTCTACATTCAAACAAACCACGAGAAGTTTGATTTGTGTGTGTTCTTGTATACCAATTGGTTTCATTGGTACCAGTTCGATTAAAAAACAATTCGGTTTTCTATCAACTTGATAAGAATAAATTCTCATTGTAAATTTGATCTTCTTTAAGCAATGATGATATTTCTTATTTAATTTTACTTTTATTTTTACTTTTATTTCTTTTTGTGATTTTTATTTGACACATTTGTTTTTTATCACGGACAGGTTCTAGATACAATACCATGGGAAACCATAAGAATATTAATTCTTTCTATACGTTGGAATACGCATTACAGTACGACGGAAACGGAAAATCTCATTGACAAATTAAACAGCAAGAGATACAAACTCGTCGGGACTACTGACACTGGGAAAAAAATCTTCATTTACAACGCCCTCCTTAAAATCTAATTTTAATATGATTCTAATGAAAATCTAGATCACATCGGGCGGGGTCGTAGCCGATCATTTAATACAAACACATATTACAAATACACATTTTTATGCGTGTAATTTTGACGGTTAACTGATTATAACGAATGTTCCTTATTAAAAAGGAAAACACTGAGATTAATTCAGTCATTCGTTACAAATTTTAAATCGTTCACGAGTAAATTGTTCAAGTAAATTTTTCTTCTTTTTTAATATAAATTTTTTAGTTTATCGTCATTGAATAAAAAGTGCACCCATGTAAAAAAAAGAGAAGAAAAAGACATAGAAAAGAAAAAAGAGAGAAAAACGGACGATTAATTTAGAAAAATTCAAACTTCTTATATATATCAACGATTTTATACGATTTCCGTTTGAATTATTTTTTTTTCTTCTCTCTTTCTTTTTTCTTAATCTCCAAAACTTATGGTATACGTATTATTATGGGTACTAAAAAGAATAAGAAGAAACAAACAAAATCAATGATCGATGATCGAACGTCGTCGGTCGTTCCGATCTTTTTTTTTACATTCCGAACGAAATAACAAAATTGAATGATGATACATTCTCATCTTTATTTTCAAATACATATATCGAACACGAAAGTATTTCTTCGCAACCGACCATACCGATTATGAGATAAAATAATTACGACGATGACGATTTAAAATGATAAACACGTGATACTTCTTTCTTTTTTTTTTTTCGTATTTTTTTTTTCCCTCTTTTTTTTCTCTTTTTTTTTTCTTTTTTTTTCCGATTAGTCGGTTTCCCATTCTTCCAATAACTCACAACATCGTTATTATTTGTAAAACTACGAACAATAGGAGTGATTGATGATGAAAGATGATTTTTAATTTTTTTCTTTTTTTTTTTTCTCGTAAAACAAACGATTCACAATTAAAAAGAAAAACAACAAAACATTACACAGAGACTGACCTGATCGAGCTTATGTTAATTAATCAACCCTTTTGCTTACGAAATACTTTTGTCGTTGATAATTGAACGATTAATTGCGATAATTCTTTTCAAAACACGAATAAAGTTTATTTAACGCGATGCCTTATTGACTTACTCACATAGAGACATATATATATACGAATACATACACCCACACCCATACATATACACACACGTACACATATATACAGTATGGAAACCAAAAAGTTACGAGGAAGAAAAGCTTTACCTTAATATCTTTTTTATTTTTTTTTCTCGTACGATTTTACTCAATAGGTTCAATATAAATATAAAATATATATATCTATTTTTTTTTCTTTTGTGTTTTTTTAATTATGGTAATAAGCTAACGCGTAAGTTATAATGTAAAAAAAACCACGGAGAAAGTATTTTTTATTTTTTTTTTTTTTACAAGGAGGGCGTGCATTTTATTTTAATTTTTTTTTTCTTTTTTAATTTTTTTTTTTTCAATTTAACCCCTCCCCCTCCCCTCACCTCCACCAAACTATTTTTCTTCTTCTTTTTCATTACGGTCACGAAAATAATTGAATTGGTGTTGGCGTCGATTAATTGAAATTAAGTGTGATCAGTGAGAAAGGATGAGAATGTAATGATATGTAAATGTTTATGCAAAAGAATGAGAGAGAGAGAGAGAGAGAGAGAACGAGAGAGAGAGAGATTTATAGTGATAATTCGGCGAGTTATTCCCGAATACTCAAAATTATTGGCCTTATTAGAATGTAAGATGTTATTTTGATAAGGATAATTTAGAATTTAAGATGTTTTTACCGAATAGCAAAGAATATCGTCCAAGAAAAAAAAAAAAAGAAAAGAAAATAACCTAATTGATGAATTTAGGATTAAAACAATGTACCCCGTGCTCTTCGAGATACAATGAATAATCCAATTGTAATTCTAATTCGCGTAAAATTAATTCTACAAGTATATATGAAAATTTTGTATCTACGAATTACTGCAATCGTTCGAACGACATTGAGAAGAATTTACTTAAGAATCTAATCGATAAATTAATGACATTTAATAAGATTGCAATAATTTATAGATAATTATTAAATTTAAACTGATTTATAGTTTAAATTATTTCGATATTCGTTATATCGAAGTAATGAAAATAAAAAGTGTGTGCGTGTGTGTTTGTTTGTGTGTGACTTGTAAAGACAATTTTTGAAAGAAATTTATCGCATTTATTTTTCCTTTTTTTTTTATTTAGAATAAATTAAATAATGTTTCTCGATATTCGATGATAAATCTGATATTGGTTACCTTTTTTTCTTTTATTCGTTCTTGCGTGTTTTAGTGCGTATTGCGAAACTCGCGTAGATCATTTGGATTGTATGTTTATTTGATAAGATCTTGTTATCCTTCGTAGATCATTCCATGACTCGCCTAAATTTAGACTCGTACATTTTTGCTACTATACGATTTGTTTGTGTATTTTACGTTCGTTTATACCCATCACTACCACTCACCCATCAACCAACCCCAACACCTCCACCTCCTTCTCCATCTCATTTTCCTTATTTTTTTTTCTACATCACATTTCAATCGATCTTATTCGTTGATCATTTTGATCTTAATTTTTTCTATTCCCTTTTGTTTTTTTTGTTTTTTCCTATTTTTTTTCTTCTTTAATTATACGTATAGATAGATAATATAAGTTGTATCATTGACATAGAAAGTAAGGTTTTTTTGTACCTCTGTTTTACAAGAATGCGTCGTCGAGATTCCTTTCGAAAACAATAAATATAATCTTTATATTTGCAATCACGTTTACCAATGATTTCATATATTTTGTTTTAACTTTATTCAAAATATTATTATTAAAATTTAGTTGTTCAATACTAAATACCAACGAAATTTTTATCCTCAACACGTTCATTAACAGTAAATGTTTCAACGAGGAAACAAAAGTGACACAGTCATTTTATTTTGAAATTAATTGTGATATCGAAAATGTGTTTAAACACATTTTATAAGGGCAGTCACATTTTCATATATAAAAAGAATCAGTTAGTCTTACCTGTTATACCTTTACAGGTATAGAAAAACTTATATAAAATAAATAATAAATAAATTTTATTTATATATATATATTATTTTTTATAAATTTATTTAATATAATTTTATATATAATATATAATATAAATAATATATATATATATATATATTATATATATAAATATATAATATAATATAAATATAAATATAAAATTAATAATATAGTTATATAAAATAAAATTGAAAATAATTGGCTTTTAAATTTGAATGTTCTATAAACACAGAAAAACCAGTCATTTTCTGACTGATTATGGTAGGTTCAGTGTTATATAAATTCTTTTTACTTTATATTATTATATACTATCAATATCAGATTTTTTAAATGATTACTTAATCCTTTTAATAATTTAATATTGCACATAATATAAATAATATATAAAATATAAAATTAGTAATATAAGTTATATAAAATAAAATTGAAAATAATTGGCTTTTAAATTTGAATGTTCTATAGCATTCATGTGATATCCTACATCACAATGAAACGTGTTAATTAAAATGTTCTATAAAAAAGAAAACCAGTCATTTTCTGACTGATTATGGTAGGTTCAGTGTTATATAAATTCTTTTTACTTTATATTATTATATACTATCAATATCAGATTTTTTAAATGATTACATTAATCCTTTTAATAATTTAATATTGCACATAATATAAATAATATATAAAATATAAAATTAGTAATATAAGTTGTATAAAATAAAATTGAAAATAATTGGCTTTTAAATTTGAATGTTCTATAGCATTCATGTGATATCCTACATCACAATGAAAAGTGTTAATTAAAATGTTCTATAAAACAGAAAACCAGTCATTTTCTGACTGATTATGGTAGGTTCGTGTTATCTAAATTCTTTTACTTTATTATTATATACTATCAATATAGACTATTTAAATGATTACATAATCCTTTTAATAATTTAATATTGCACATAATATAAATATATATAAAATATAAAATTAGTAATATAAGTTATATAAATAAAATTGAAAATAATTGGCTTTTAAATTTGAATGTTCTATAGCATTCATGTGATATCCTAGATCAATGAAACGTGTTAATTAAAATGTTCTATAAAACAGAAACCAGTCATTTTCTGACTGATTATGGTAGGTTCAGTGTTATATAATTCTTTTTACTTTATTATTATATACTATCAATATAAGACTATTTAAATGATTACATTAATCCTTTTTAATAATTTTAATTGCACATAATATAAATAATATATAAAATATAAAATTAGTAATATAAGTTATATAAAATAAAATTGACAATAATTGGCTTTTAAATTTGAATGTTCTATAGCATCATGTGATATCCTAGATCACAATGAAACGTGTTAATTAAATGTTCTATAAAACAGAAAACCAGTCATTTTCTGACTGATTATGGTAGGTTCAGTGTTAAAAATTCTGTGTACTTGTATATTATATATCTATCAATATCAGATTTTTTAAATGATTACATTAATCCTTTTAATTAATTTATATTGCACATAATATAAATAATATATAAATATAAAATTAATACTATAAGTTATATAAAATAAAATTGAAAATAATTGGCTTTTAAATTTGAATGTTTCTATAGCATTCATGTGATATCCTAGATCACAATGAAACGTGTTAATTAAAATGTTCTAAAAAAGAAAACCAGCATTTTCTGACTGATTATGGTAGGTTCAGTGTTATATAATTCTTTTTACTTTATATTATTATATACTATCAATATAAGATTTTTAAATGATTACATTATCCTTTTAATAATTTATATTGCACATAATATAAATAATATATAAAATATAAAATTAGTAATATAAGTTATATAAAATAAAATTGAAAATAATTGGCTTTTAAATTTGAATGTTCTATAGCATTCATGTGATATCCTAGATCACAATGAAACGTGTTAATTAAAATGTTCTATAAAACAGAAAACCAGTCATTTTCTGACTGATTATGGTAGGTTCAGTGTTATATAAATTCTTTTTACTTTATATTATTATATACTATCAATATCAGATTTTTTAAATGATTACATTAATCCTTTTAATAATTTAATATTGCACATATATAAATAATATATAAAATAAAAATTAGTAATATAGTTATATAAATAAAATTGAAATAATTGGCTTTTAAATTTGAATGTTCTATAGCAGTCTGTGATCCTAGATCACTGAAAAGGGTTAATAAAATGTTCTAAAACAGAAAAACCAGTCATTTTTGACTGATTATGGTAGGTTCAGTGTTATATAATTCTTTTTACTTTATATTATTATATACTATCAATATCAGATTTTTTAAATGATTACATTAATCCTTTTAATAATTTAATATTGCACATAATATATCTAGAAGATAACCGTTTGAATCACGATATCTAAGTTCTCGTATACGTTGATATATAGATATATAATATATCTATTTACTATTTGCAATTAGATCGATGTTCATTCAATGCTCTAATCGTTGAGTAAATCTTCTAGCACGCTCGTTATTGGCTTTTAAAACTGTGATAACGTGGCTGCTTGCTTTACTTCCATGAAAAGAAGTAGAAAGAGAGAGAAAAATAGAAAAATAGAGAAAGAGAGAGAGAGAGAGAGAGAGAGACAGAGTATATATAAACCTCAGTTTTCACTTTTATATTATATTTTCCTACTTTTTTTTATATCTATTTTTTCTATCCCGATTCTTTTTTGCTTTTTAACTTACATAAGCAAGTATTTTTAGCTTTTTTCCTTTAGTTTGTAACTCGCTTGGCAAATCAAAGATTGATAAAGAATTTACGAAAGATAGAAACATAGTTTATAGGAATACGTCACTATTTAATATTTATCATAAACGATTTGTTGACCGATGATGAGAATTTTCATTGCCATTATTGAAAGATTCTTATAAAAGATCCTATTTTATAATCTAAAAATCGTTTCAACACTTCTGTCAGTCTCTTGTATTATTTTTCATTTGATTTAACAATTAATTTTGTACGTTATTGTTTTGTTCTATTATAGATATATATTAATTTTCTTTTTTATACTATTATTTATGTATAGATTTTTTGTCACTGTCAAAAAATGGATAAATTTAATAGAAATTTTCTAATATCACATATATACACTTATTATATTATTATTTTATACACTTATTATATTATTATATTATTATATTATTATTATATATAAATTAAATAACACGTATCAGTAAAAAGGAACGTTTACTTTAATAGAAAATTTCTAATACCCCACAAAATGGAAGAAGTTTATTATCAAAGTAATTACACGAGTACACAAGATCTTAACAAAAGTTTATTTAATCAAATTCTTGAACTTCAAGGTAACATTACTTTGTTAGATCAAAGAATCTAATGAAATAGTTTTACAATTTAAACTTTGTTTATGCAACTACTCCACTTAAAATGATTAACACGAGTATCAAATGTTATCTGTTATGAAAAGTAATGAAAACAATCATTGACATGATTTTATTTCACGTCCATTTATTTGTTTATCAATTTGACGTGATTATTTTTATTAATTTTCAGGTGGTAGATAATAATGTTCTCTGTTTAACAAAACTGGAACTTTATTATCGCAATAAAAGAAACGCTTACTTAGAAACATAATTGTACAAATAGATTGAGAAAGAAATTTTTCAATTAATTCATTTTTGTTTATCGTTTTTATAAGAAGGCCAATGGAATTGGCGCCGATTGACGTTTAAATAGGATATTAATATCTATTAATCGATTAATGTTTATCGTGATTTATAGAAATTACTGTTCTCTTTTTTTCTCTTCTTGTTCTTTAATTTTATATATATATATAATATAATATTTTAATTTATTCAATATTATATATTAAATATTTAATTATTATTATATATATAAAATTAATTATTATATATACAAAATTATATATAATATTAATATATAAAATTATATATATTATATTATATAAAATAAAGATTAATTATTATATATATATATATATAAAATTAATATTAATAAATAAAATTATATAGAGTATTATAGATATATATATATTTTTTTTTTCCCACCTCTTCCCAATGACGGTAGATGATATATATAATATAATATTTTAATTTATTCAATATTATATATTAAATATTTAATTATTATTATATATATATAAAATTAATATTAATATATACAATTATATGTAATATTAATATATAAAATTATATTTATAATATTATATAAATAAATAAAAGATTAATTATTATATATATATATAAAATTAATATTAATAAATAAAATTATATATATAGTATTATATATATATATATATTTTTTTTTTCCCACCTCCTCCCAATGACGGTAGATGATAACTTAGATTAGTGATAATGTTGGTTTAGATAGTGGAGACAAGTATGTAATATATGATATACGATTAGTTTCGTTCTCAATAAGTCCATTCGGTATTCATCTAGCGAGTTTGATTAATCCGAAATGTAGTTGACCAATTATCGTCATTCGCATATTAATTTCACATATTCTAAACGTTAATTCAAATCACGCGGTGTTTTTTCTTTTTCTGCAGTCTTATCTTTTTTTTTCTATTCTATTCTACTTTTTATTTATTATATTTCGATACGCGTGAAAGGATTGTTCTTATTCGGTAAAAAAAAAAAAAAATCGAAAAGTGAACGTCATCGTCGTCGTTAAATTTTTCTTCTTTCGAAGACAACAAGACAAATTTGAAATAATAATAATAATAATGGAGGAAACTGGAATGTTAAACGGTGCACCCGTTCGTCAGGATAGCAACAAACTTTGGCAATACTTAGCTACGACTTCCGGTATTTAAAATCAAAATGAATTTCATCGATCAAATGTCATTTTTCTTTTGTTTTCTGTTTTTTCTTTTTTTTCTTTTTTTTCGTTTACCCCAGAACAAGTCTACCGATGTCGATCATTTTCTTTCCCATCAATTTTTCACCAATGAATAGCAAAAAAAAAATAATTGAATATGATATTTGTGTGATTTGAATTTATTTTGAAATATTTCCAAGTGCAAAAATCGACCGATTATCGTCTACATATCTCGTCGGAAATACGTCCAAGTGTCTTATCAAGATGTATAATATTTACCCACTTCGAAAAACACGTAAAAGAATAAAAGAAAAAGAAAATCAAAAGATAAATACAAACTGATTTCCCGGATTGAAAATTTTCCAGTAGATCGGCTGCATTGATATTTCCGTATTACTTTAATAAATCGGACAATTAAAAGTGGAAAAATTTAGTTAAAAAAGAAAAAAACATTTCTCGTTCAGGCTAGTAAAACCAATTTACAATTATTATGCAATATATTAGCTGTTTTAGTATTAATCATTGGTAGTAGGTGTGTTACTAAACAATTAACAAAATAATTTGATGCAATAAAAATATGAAATAAAAATGATCTATTATATAAATGTTTGAGTATTGTCATTAGCAGCAGTAAGTGTTGACTTTACGATGGCTAAAAGTTTTGAGAATTTCGATTAACAAAATAATTGAATTCAATTAGAGAAAATATGAAATAAATGAAGCTTATTAATGAAATATTTTTCAGCATGTTTATTGGCATTGGGTGCCGGTACAGCAATGGCATGGACAGCACCAGTATTGCCTCTTCTTTACGAGTCTGACAACTGGTTGGTGTTATCAAAAGATGAAGGTTCTTGGGTTAGTTCTCTGATTGCATTAGGAGCAATGATTGGTGCATTACCATCCGGAAAAATGGCAGACATCTTAGGCAGAAAAAAATCCCTCATGTTGTTGGCCGTACCATTTTTATTATCTTGGCTGATAATCATCGCAGCATCGCGCGTTTGGATGTTGTACATTGCCAGGCTAATCGTAGGAACAAGTATCGGTGCTACTTGCGTTTTGGTACCAACTTATATCTCTGAAGTTGCGGAAACCTCGACCCGAGGTACTTTGGGTGCTTTCTTCCAATTATTTTTAACCCTTGGTATACTTTTGGTCAATGTATTGGGTTCTCTCGTTAATTACACGACTTTGTCCGTCATCTGTGGACTCGTTGAAGTTGCCTTCTTGACAACTTTCTTCTGGATGCCTGAATCACCAGAATGGCTCGTGGTAAAATACATTTTTTAAACAATTAAATAAAAACGAACATTTAAGTTAACTGTAATCAAAATGATATTCTGCAATACTTCGGTCGAGTAAACAAGGTTATTTGTATTTTTCTTCTTATTAATATACTCAGAACATTATTTGGTAATTTTTTTGCTTTTCAATATTAAGTACCAGTATTTTAAAACACCTAAATTTTAACGTGGTTATCTATTTTCTAACGCACATAAAAATATATATATGTAAATTTAACTCTTTCGTTTGACTAGCGATTTATATAGGAGTCGTATCAACGATACTTTCGTCAACGAAGGGGTTGAATAAATAAAAACAATTAAATTTGACTTAAAATGTTTTGTTTGTTTCTTTTTTAGAGTAAAGAAAGAAAACCAGAGGCTGAAGTAGCGATGAAAGTACTCAGAGGTAATTCGTATAATCCCAACGAAGAGATAACGATTATACAAAGAGCAAAAGACGAATCAAGTTCTAGAAAATCATCCGTCTTTGATCTTTTTCGTACGGCCGGTTCTAGAAGGGCATTTATGTGTTCTTGCGGTGGTATGATATTCCAACAACTCTCAGGAGTAAACGCAGTTATTTTCAACACTTTAGAAATTTTTCAAGCAGCCGGTAGTTCTTTACCGTCCGACGTTGCTACCATTATCGTATCCTTAGTTCAGGTTATTATTTTTATATTTTCAATCATTTCAACGATCTCTCTAATTGTAATTACAATTGTTGATGCAAAATTATTGCCAATTTGAAGGAAAGAATTTAGAATAATTCAACTCGGCCAAAGTTTTCTTCCATTTTCTTTTTCGAGCCAATTTTTAGCTCAACAATAAATGTGAAAAATAATGTCTACTAAATCATAAACAATTCGGAAATATAATAATCGGTATTAAAATAATGTAAAATTAGAAACTATAATGGCAAAAATGCAGCTAAGAAAAATCATCCGTTAATATTGCATAAACATAACCTAACTTAATCTAACCAATGAATGGATTTTGATCTTTTTCATTATTTTTAGGTTATAATGTCTGGTGCAGCAGCAGCGATCGTTGACCGTGCTGGCAGGAAACCATTGCTCATGTTGTCTTCCGGATTTTTAGCTATTTGTCTCATAGCATTAGGCATTTATTTTAAAAAACAGGATGATGGTGATGACGTCAGTTCATTAGGTTGGCTGCCATTAGCTTCACTAACACTTTTCATGGTCGCCTTTTCTATTGGGTAAGCAAACTAATGAAATGAATAAACTGTTGATTTAATTTGAAATAATATTTTTCAGGAAATAAAATGATTTAAATTTGTTTATATACGATAGGTTGGGTCCGGTACCTTGGATGTTAACCGCTGAATTGTTCACTGCCGAAATAAAAGGAATTGCTTCCGGCATCGCAGTTACCTTAAATTGGTTTTTGGTATTTTGCGTGACTAAACTTTTCCCATCGATGACCGAAACATTAGGAATGGGCGGCACGTTTTGGTTTTTCGCGGTTATCATGGTGATAGCTACTGCTCTAACGTTTTTCTTTTTACTCGAAACTAAAGGGAAAACTAGTCAAGAAATTCAAAACGAATTGAACGGAATTCGAATGTAGTGATTCTTTTAAATATTTGGAAGGAACTCAAATAAGTTCCACCGTGCACATTTATGTGTGTATACAAAAGATTGAACACTTTTAATACTGACGTGCTACAAAGAGTTCAAAAGAATTTTCTATTTCTTTATTAATCGGTTAACGTTTATCGTGATAATAAATCATGTAAGATATGTCAGGTTCTTAAAAGTTTGGAGAATGCATTGCTGCAAAGTTCACATTTTTGTAACTTCTTTGAAAAGTTCGCGTCAATATTTTTTATACTTTTGGAGTAAACGAATTTAAAAATGATATTTATATGAAATAAAAATACAGTCTTTTTTTACGTATAAAATACCCTAACATGTCATAAATCTAAGGTCCTTAAAATATAGGGGAATGCAAAATGCTGAAAAGTGCACATCTCTGGCATTTCTTTTTGAAAAGTTCTCGTCGAGATTTTTTATACTTATTATTAGATTAGAAGAGATTATATTTATCTACTTTAAAAAAGAATGAAAGAAAAGAAAATGAAAAGATATTTTCTAATAGAAAATGTGTCAATGGATCGACTTCATTTACTTTTCCATTTCTTTCAGTAAATCGGACAAATAAAGTGGAAAAGTTTAGTAAAAAAACTAAAACATTTTCCGATTTAGGTTAGGTAAACCAATTTACGATTAGATACAAAAATAAAATGATTTCAAATTGAATGAATCGTCGTTCATGTAATAATTTTTATTTAGATTAATTGGAGCAATAATTTTGAACGTTTTAAAAACAAATACAAATAAAATTATTTTAAATTGAATAAACGTAAAAATGTAAACAAGTGCATACATTTATTTCATTCGGTTGGATACTTCAAATCTTGTTAAGTAGCAACCAATGAAAATATTTGAATGGTAAAAAAGAGAAAGTTAAAGGAAAGAAATGTTTCCTTTTAAAAATTTATTCAATAGAGAAATTCAAATATGGAATACGAATGATGAAAGGTGTATGCTTAGTAATTGTAAGTGAATATAAGTCAAGCTATTTTAATTTCTTTCAGTATTCTTGTGTACCTAGGTAGTTGATTTTTCAAAGGATCAACCCTTTACACTATGCCTCATTCCACTCCTTACTCCAACTATTTACCCCGCACGGTGTTCCACTTTCCGCCATTTTGTACAACACGCCATATTATTTTTCTACTTTTCTCGGTTGAAACTCGGAAAAGAGATTATGGAATATTTATTTTTTACTTTTACACTATTAAGAATAATAACTCGAGTGTATGTATCTTCTAAACATTTTAAGAATATGTGTGTAGGTGTGTGTGTGTGTATGTGTGTGAAAGATCGAGCTACTTTATGTACTCTTTTAAAAACTTTTCAACAACTCTCGAGTATCGTTGCTTTGAATTGCACTGGTATTTTTTTTTTTTCATACGTAATCTTAAACAACGTTTTTTTTTTTCAGCGAATTTTATCTGCGAAATTAAATTATAATTTTATGTTTACTGATATGAAATTGTATTCTCTCTGTTTTAATCATTCATTCGAAATTGATTATTCTACTTAGGTTAATCCAAAGCTTGAATTGTAGGAGTAACGAAATTATATTATTTAATGGGAATACTAAATAAAAAATAAAGTTGATTTATTTAACTATTTCGGTATGACACAGCAATGGTCAAAAGTTTGTGAATTTTTCCTAAAAAATAATTTTATTCAATACAAATATGGTTATAATAAAACGTGCAGATTTTTAATTTCATTATTTTCGTATAACGGAATAATGGTTGAAGGTTTAAAATTTGTCTTACAGTATAATTTCATCTGATAAAAATGATTTATTTAATATTTTTTAGCATGTTTATTGGCAGTTGGTAGCGGTAAACAAATGGCGTGGACAAATAAATAACGATAATTACTTTGAAGTCACGTTAGTCGAAAAAATAAATTAAATATATGATACTTCATCTTCGTTGAGTTCTTCCATTCATTGTTTAATAATAATATTTCACAAAAGATAGAATTTGTTTAAAATCAATTATTAACGCTAAACTCACCGTGACCGGTTCGTTGAAAAATTTTCCTCTTTTTCAATATTTCCACGTTCAATGTTTAAACATTTCTTCTCATGCAACTTTACAATTATTATTCTTCTTCTTATTATTATTATTATTATTGTTTCATTGTTATCTACAATATTATTTTTGTTCTTTTTTTTTTGTAAATATATTTATTATTTAAATTTAATATATACAAAAACAAAATTATATAAATAATAAATAAATAAACAAATTGTGTGTGTTAGTAAGTTTTTTCTTACCATAATCTCGTTATCGAATGTAATTAATAATTTTACTGTTTTTTTTCATTACTTTTTCCTAATTAAAATGTATTGTAAAATTTTGTTCTCTCATAATTGAAATATTTACAGATAATAATCGTCAGTAAGTAATACGGTTTACATCGATAAGAAAAATAAGGAATGAGGTAGCCTAATGAAAATCAAAGATAATTGTATGGAAAGAAAGCAGATAATCCTCTTTCGAGATATAACGATAAGATTAATTATTTTTTTTTTTCATTTAATTACGAATGATGTAATAAATCGATTAATTGGTCCGTTAAGAGCTGTAAATAATTCATTTGACAATTTTACAATGAATTTTATTGCTATTTGTTTCATTAGATTTAATATTAGATTAAAATTAATTATTTATTTATTTTCGTTAATAATAAAAGGTTAATAATAAATGATGTATAAGACGTTAACTAAAATATCATGGAAAAAAACAACTAGAAAGATATTTGTTTATCTTAAATACATCATATGTGGAATTCTTTACGTGTTTCATATCATCTTCAATTGTCTCTTATTTTTTTATTTTATCTTCGATAGTAAGTAAAGTGAAAGAAGGGAAAGAAAGATTTGTAATTCATTTATCTTTCTTTTTTTTTCTTCTTGTGTGTATGTTTGGTAGTTTGTTTGTATATTGTTGTGTGTGTGTGTGTGTGTTGTGTGATATACACGATGTAAGTTTCCTTTCTATTTTTGTTTGGACGTAGGAAAATTTCGTTGATATTTGAGAAATGGAACGAGAACAGATTTCTTCGTTTGTTTATTTATTTATTTATTTTTAATAATACGTTGCCAAGATTTTCGATCAAATTATACGAATAGTTGTGTCGTAATTGAAAAAAAATCGGAAAAATTATCCGCTTTTAAGTGGACCTTTGTTTTATGGGAAATTATTATGACGTCATGAAAATTCCATCAGGTTGGTATCATCGTTTTTCTCACGAGGTACAACAATACTTATTCTTATCTTTATTGATATCGTCCGGTGCAAAGACGTTTGTGATCTCATTTTCCAATTTCTTTGTATAAGTATGTTAAACAAACATACATACATACATACATACATACATACATTTATTTACTTTTACAAAAGTACTGAGAAATATGGAAAGATTGATTGATACGTAATGATGGAAACTCATCCAGTAATATATTATCTTTCTTCAATCGGTATTTCAACTTCGCTATTGACCTTCGCAATCATTTCTTCAATGCGATAAAACGAACACGCAATTCAATCAAATTATTGTAATAATAATAATAATAATAAAAAAAAAAAACTAAATAAACAAAATAAAATATGTATACCTGTTGTTCTCGCTCATAATGTTTATCCTTTCTTTTTTTTTTTTTCTTTTTCGATCAATAAAAAAATGCAGTAACGTCGAGCTTCGTCAATCGTTTCTTTTATAATTTTTTTCTTTTTTTTTTAATTTTATATTTTTTTTTTAATTTTTTATTTTTTAATTTTTGATTTTCTTCTATAAGGCACACACACGCACACGCTCACGTTTAATATAAAAATTAATTCGAAATAAGAAAAAGTAAGAAACCATTTGTCCTTAGTCTAATCACGATCATTCGTGGTCCGCCATTCGAGCACGTAATATTTTTTTTATATTTATGTATGTGTATGTGTATGTGTATATGCTTACGTGTATATACCTTGCTGGAAGGATTTATGATAGGATGACGTCATTCACAATACAGTTCCTTCTTTTTTCGTACGATCTTTCTAAGGTTCTTCTTCTTTTACTTTGACGTTACGCAAACACGATACCATGAAATTAATTTCGTGATTAGAATGCCGAAATATTCTTTCTCTCTTCTTCCTTTTCTTTCTTTCTTTTTTTTAATTTTTTTTTTCTCTTATTCCGCTTACGTGCGGTTTTTTTTTATTCACTAACGTTGCGAGATCGTTTTTTTTTGTTTTTTTTTGCAGACGACACGTTTGACATTTCTTTCTTCTTTTTTTACTTTTTTTTTTTTAAATTTTTCTTATCTATCATAGTTACTATCTAACAACATTGAGTATTTAGTATTAATTGAATTTAATTATGAAAAGAAAAAAAAAGAAGAAGAAAACAAACCACGAAACATTTGTTAAAAAATGTTTTATATTCGAAAGTTGATATTTCCGATGACATCAATAAATCGTTGTGAAATTAATCTCTGTGTGAGTGTACGTGTGTGTATGTGTGTGTATGTGCAGGTGTGATTTTTTGTATTATCAGACGAACGTGAGATTTGTACATTGTTCTCTTCGCAAAATACGTCACCGACAAAAACTTTTCTCATTAATTAAATAACATTGTTTTTCTCTTTTTTTAATATTCGTTTTTCTACCTCGTCGATAAATGTAACTAACTTGTTGATATATTTTAACAATAAAGTATACTTTGTTCGATGTAATACACTCATCGATTCAAATTCTAACTTAAGTCGAGTGTAAAGGTGAACAATTTTATAATATTTCTTATTAAAATCTCAATGATACGTGGTATATTTAATTTTTTTGTAAATAATCAATTATATTTTCGGATAAAATGTAATGAAATGTTAATCGTTAATTAATATGTTAGATTAGATGAGATAATGGTGGTGGTGGTGGTGAGGTCACGATATCTCATCCTTTTTAATAAAAATATAAAAATCATATTTATTGATACAATACGTTTTAAAATGAAATTGTTAGATAGAAAGTTGTTGGTTGAAATCTCTTATTATAATAACTAATATTTCAGTAAGATCACTTTTATAATATCTTGCAACTTGTAATTAATTGTTAGTTTGTTCAAAATGATTTAATTAAATATTATTGCAACTTAATGTATATTTTATTTAATTTTTCATCATTTTTGTAAATATATATATTCCTTATATTTATTGTTTAATATTTCTCCGTATATATTATTTAATTATTTATATTTCAATTTTTATTTATTTAATTAATATTTATATTATTACTATTACTTTATTTTTCAATATTTATTTCTCGTTATATGTAACAATGTGTAAAAATCTCGTCAATGCACAAATAAACAAAAATACGTTTGTTTGATATTAATGTTAAATATAATATCTTGCAACTTGTAATTAATTGTTAGTTTATTGAAAATGATTTAATTAGTTAAATATTATTGCAACTTAATGTATATTTTATTTAATTTTTCATCATTTTTGTAAATATATATATTCCTTATATTTATTGTTTAATATTTCTTCGTATATATAATTTATTTATTTATATTTATTATTATTCATATTTATTCATATTTCAATTTTTATTTATTTAATTAATATTTATATTATTGCTATTACTTTATTTTTCAATATTTATTTCTCGTTATATGTAACAATGTGTAAAAATCTCGTCAATGCACAAATAAACAAAAATACGTTGTTTGATATTAATCGTTAAATATAATATCTTGCAACTGTAATTAATTGTTAGTTTGTTCAAATGATT
>NW_025113095.1:3243674-3267387 GCF_010416935.1 Polistes fuscatus | reverse complement strand
AAAAAAAAAAATCATCCATTCACATTCATAAACACATATAAACAGACAAATGAAAAACTTCTCAAATAATATTTAATTTAATGAAAAACCAATAATAATAAAAGATTTAATAATTACATATTAATACATTTAATAATTAGTTTAATTTAATTTAATTAATACATTTAATTATTATTACATTAATACATTTAATAATTACATATTAAAATAAATATTAAATTAAAATATTAAAATATTAAATAAAAATATAGTAATAATTAAAATATTAAATAAAATATCTTAAAATTAATTTACGAACACACCCAAAGACAAATACCATAACACCGTATATACAAAATATCGAAAATCTAAAGAATATTTCATAATTCAAATTCAAATCAAACACAAAATCCTTACAATTATTATTTCTACTACGATAAACAACAAACAAATTAGAAATCTGAATAATTTTATGATCAATCCAAACAGGTAGACTATCTCTCTCTCTCTCTCAATTTATCGTAAAAGTCAAATCATATTAATGCTAGCGTAAAAATGACCCTGACATTATAGTATAACATGATCTAACATAATAATTATTTATTTTCAGGGTCGAGGTTTATCGTTCGTTTCTACGGTGTCGTTGCATCCATCGGAATCGGAGAATTACGTTTAACCAGTGGAAGAAGAATAACTGAAAGACAGAGACAGAAACAGAAACAGAAACCAAGACAGACAGAGAGAGAGAGAGAGAGAAGAAGGAAGGAAAAGAGGAAAAGAGGAAAAGAGGGAGAGAGAGAGAGAGAGAAAATGGCCCCCACCCATCGGCAGGAGGAAATAGAGGGGCGGTCATATAAAGAGTATGCTTACAGCCCTGTACCAGTGAGTTCCTCTTCGGCAGTGTACGAACCAACCACCACAACCACCACCACAGATACAATAATAACAACAACAACAACAACAACAAATAATCTTGATAAAGAAACATTCGTTGAAAATATTAATAAGAAAGAAGAAGAGTGCAAATTATCAGCCACGTTTGGAAACGTTAAGGGCAAGTGCAG
Source organism: Polistes fuscatus (assembly GCF_010416935.1). NCBI lineage: Eukaryota > Metazoa > Arthropoda > Insecta > Hymenoptera > Vespidae > Polistes > Polistes fuscatus. Next base: position 3,266,344 of record NW_025113095.1, on the reverse strand, counting down.
TGTCACCGAAATGGCTGAGAAAGGATCTACCTTGTTGCAATACGTTGCAGCTGCTGCAGGTCAGTCATTTTTACTTTTTTTTATTTTGTTTTTTTTTAATATTTAATATATTTATTTATTTTTATATTAAATTATATATATAATAATATATAATATAATATTAATATAACATAATAATAATAATTATAATAAATATAATAATAATTATAATATTAATATATAATAATATTGTATATTATATTTATTATGATTTCTTCTATTCTATTATATTATATAAATACTATAATAATACAATTATTTATAATATATATTAAGAAAGATTTGTATTATACTTGTGAAATAATTGCAATGTTTGTAAACGCTTTCATTCGCAAGATTTGTATCTTTCATTTGTGTTTCTTTCTTTTTTTTTTTGGATTACTTTATCTTTTTTATATAAATTATATCGAATTTTTTTAATTAGAACGTATTGTTACGCGTTGTTTGATCGTCACGTTTGAAAGTAAATTTAGTAGGGTTGCGTGAATATTTACAATTTATTTTTATTTTCTTATATAAAAAAACAAAACCTTAACCAACGATGCTGGAACTGTAGGAATTTATTTGAAAAATTACTTAGAATTTTTGTATTGGATAAAAACGAATTTTGAAACATATATTTTCTATAAGTGTTATATAATTTTTAACGTTAACAAATTTGATCGTGAACGTTAAAATTTTAGATACAGTAATATCCAGTTATTATGTTATTATGTTATTATGTTAAATACAAAATTATATATAATACATCTTTCGTGTTAATAATCTTTAATTCTTGTTTCGTTTAAAAAAAAAAACAAAAAGAAAAAAAAGAACCAATCGATTGATCGAATATTTTTAAATGGAAATAATTGATAGAATAAAATAAAGAATTATTGACGAAAAGAGAAACTTTATAAGAATTGTTTCATTTTCAAATGAACAAAATGAACAAAATGATGTGTTGCGAACGCGTTATAATGGGATACGTTTATGGGATTAAAAAAAGATCTAATTGATAATGAAATAAAAATATAATATAATTATTAAATAAAATAAGAATTTGTGTATGTGTGTGTCTGTGTTTGTGTGTGAAAGGGTTCGGATTTGCGTGATACAAATGAGACGAAAATAAACTTTGTTCGATAACACATAAGCAATAAACCATGTATCACGTCCTGACACATATATACACTGATACATACACGCATACACACCTACACGAGTTTCAAATTGTATTAGATATTTTCTTTGTGTCTCTTTGTGTCTAATCGAATACGAATCGTTGCTTACTATTGTTGTTTGGATCATTTGAATTTAATGTTGAAATGGAATTCGTTTAATTGTAAAGTTTACACGTTTGAATTAACGCAAACGTTCCTTTTATAAATACGTAAATTATTCACAAACGAATTTAATATTTTCTCTATTTAATTAATATAAATGAAAATTATATTCCCGGCACGATGAATGGATTCGACAAAAATTCTAGGAATTTATTTGGTTTTTTAAATTGACTCGTTGTGAGACAATTATTTGAAGAAAAAAAGAAAAAATAGAAAAAATCTTGTAATAAAATTTTATTCTTTCTATGGTTTCTTTTCTTTTCTTTTTTTTTTGTGTTTTCGTTAATAAAGTTGTAAACTATTATTTTCTTGGCATCAATTATTGTAAAAAAAAATTGTCTAATCACTTTCAGGTACTTAATTACGTTTTCGATGTAATAATTGTAATAATAACAGGACGTTAGTTGGAACAATTTGTTAATTACTGAGCGCAGTGAACTATTTATGCATGTCATGTTAAATCATAATAATAATAATAATAATAATAATAATAGTTGCTTCCAACCGGTAACATAGATAAATAAATAAATAAATAAATAAATAAATAAATAAATAAATAATAAATAAATGAAAATTAAATTATAAATTTAATATGAAATTAAATTAAATATTAAAATAAATCTACACAAATGAATATAAAATTCGCAAATGAATAATTAAATAAATGAGAAAAGAAAAAGAAGAAAAAAAAAAGATAAATAAAAAGAGAGAGAGAGAGAGAAAGAAATTAATGAAATAAATTAGAAACGCACGTGCGCATTCGCGTGCATTTAAAACAAGCGCAACATTCTGATCGAACTTCGAACTCGATGCCGACGTCCTCGAATAGATGCAACCCACGTGACCGAAAGCTTACGTATAAAAACGTCACAGGGGGTGTGTATTTTAAATTTCACTAATCTATTTTTTTTTTTTCATATACATACTACGATCAATTATTCTATCCCGTTCAAATGACAATTAATTTCACAAATCAATTTTTATTTCTTATTTAACAAACCCAATTCACAATTCCGTGAAATGCAATTAGGCTGTGATGCAATTATTGTGACGAAAATTTTCTTTCAAATATCTCATTCGTTCGAATTTAATATTCCTATTATCAAATAATTATTTTTCATTTATTTTCAATATAAAATATATATAATAATTAAATTATAAAATTAATTAAAATTAATTAAAATAAAATTAATATAAATTATAAAATTACATTATAATATACATATTTTTATATAATTTTTACTATTTATTTTAAATATTATTTATTTATTAAAATATTACTATTTATTTAAATATTATATATATTTTATTTTAAATATTATTATTTTATATATATTAAAAAAACCGATACGCAAAATATTAATCGTATATTTTATTTAGAACTGAACTATGATGTCAGAAAAAATTGAAAATACAACAACTTCACAACTTCTTAAGATAAATTAAATTTTTTAACATAAAAAAAAAAGATAACGTTGAGAACGTAGAGTTAAGTTAAGAAGTATGCAAATAAAAATTGTTAAATGACGTATCGGATCCCCACGCACGTGCTTCAGAAGACTCGAATATGTTAAAGTTCAATAATGTTATGCGATCCTTTCGTTGTCATGTGCCACATAACTTGATTTTGGTTACTATATTTAAAATCATTATATACCTTTATTCGTCTACGTGTCATCTATCGAATTTACGTCTCGCCTAATTGCTGACTATAAAAATAATTAATCCTTTTTTTATATCCTATTTTGAAATATCTATCCATCCACTTGCACTCTTAAGTACAATAATACGTGCTAACGCGTTTAATTTCTATTTATATACGTTCTATATATTAATTCGATCATTTAATCATCGAATTATTTATTATTATTATTATTTATTTACTCGCTTATTATTATTATTATTACTTATATTTATTATTTTTTATATTATTAATTTTTTTATTTTATATTTATTATATTATTACTTATTATTATTATTATTATTTACTCTCCTAATCCGTCTCTCGTATTTTTCTTAATCAATGAAAACAACAACAACAAAAAAACTAATTTATAGAGGATAATAAAACAACAATAAAATGTGTCTTACAATTAGACGAAAACAAATGAATTAGAAATTATTCTAATGTTAGGTGATAGCAATTAATTCGATGCATTATTTGTTACAACAAATTCAATATTTGCGTATAAAATAATGAAATTATTCTTCGAAATAATTTTGATTATATTCGATGACTTGCGTCAATCTTTCAGACAATTGTTTGAAGTGAAATAATTCTTCGATGAAAAAAAACAGGATGCCAATTTTAATGCAACGAATTTGATGTCAATTAATTGCAACACTTAATTGCGACACTTAATATTTATGTTAATAATTTGGTTATTTTTCTTTTTCCAAGAAAGTTCATTTCTAAGTTCTTTCGAATGATCAATTAGTTTGAAATATTAGCAACAGTAGAATTGAAAATTGAAAAATAATTGTGAGAATAGCAATAACGAGAATTGAAAATTGTATTATTTAGTAACTCGCATGTTTGATTTTCTCACCGTCGGAGATTACTATAATGGTTTTAACACAGATAATGAGGAAGTAGTTCGGCTTTATTGAAAGATCTTACATCTCTTACAAGTTGATACTTAAATTTCAATCGTTAAAACCGGATACTAAATTGTTTTTAAATATTTGTGCATCAATTCGTTCCAATTATTTCGTTGTTTATTTTAATTCCAATAATTTGATTTCTTCATTCTCGTTTAGGTCGAAAAAAAAAAAAACAAAAATTTGTTTTTTCGTCTTTCAATTATTAATTTTCGAGAATTTTGAAATCTTTTCGAGTGATTTTTATTTCTTCACTTTTTTTTCTCTTCTTTTTCCTCGTGTAATTTTCCAATCAATGACGTCTCACACGTATTTCCCCTTTGTTATTATTTTTTTTTTTTAATTATTTTATTTCTTATTTCAACGGCTTCTGTATTTTTTTCCTTTTTTTTTAATTATTTTACTTTTCATTCAATGGCTTTTGTTTCCTTTTTTATTTTTTTTTTATCTTACGAACATGTGTTCATCTAAGTGTGTGTGTGCTTGGGTGTATGCACGTATGTTAATAAGCTTAATTAAGTTTTTATTCAAGATGACAGAAAAAAAAACAATATTTTCGATGAAATAAAAAAATGATCAAAAATGTACAATAGGAAAGGTGTTTGTCGTAAAATGTCAAACGAATAATTTTTTTTGTTTCTTAAATCGACACGAAACAACTTTGGAATTCAAGCAACACATTTTGTTCTATAATGATTAAATAATCTTCAAAATTTGGACACACAAATATTATCGATAAATCGGCGATCATTTTACGATCGAAAATACCAAAAAAAAATCTGATAATATGATTAATAATAATAAATACAAATAAAAAAGAATCACCGATGAAAATTACGTAAAAACCCAAAATCTTTTGATACGAAACGAAATTAATTGCGTGCTACTTTTATACTTATTAAATTAATAAATAATTAAATAATAATAATAATAAATTAAAAAAAATTAAATAATAATTAATAATAATTAAATGTTATACTTATATTTATTAAATAACGTGGACACGTGTTGTCTGCATACGTAAGGAATATGTTTATAGTTAAAAAATAAAAACAATATGCATATACGTAAATATGAATTGCATCGTAAACGATAAGAACAACTATGACGAACATAATCACCTACTACGCTCTAACAAATATTATTTTTCTTTTCTCTACGTACACATTTCTCATTTTTATATATTTAATTACAAGTTATCGTACATATATGTAAACACTATTAACGTCATATTTTGTAAAGGAAATATTACGAAATAGTAATACACACGTCGTCGTTTATCAAATTACGAGAAATTTATTATTTGTTTGATATTTTTCTTGTCTATTTTATTTTAGACTCATAAAAAAAAAGCGATTAGAATGATTTCTTCGATGTATTTAATTTATATATATATATATATAAAATCGAATATATTTTTTAATATTCGATAAAAATATAAAATTAAATTAAAAAATGGAGAGACGTGCGAAAGATTTTTTTAAAAAATATATCAAATTTTTCTTCGAATTTTCTAGACAAATCTAATCAAATTACAAAAAACAAATTGTAGAACAATAGAAATTAAATTCCTTTTTCTTGATTTCTTTTTTTATTTGTTAAGGATTATAAAGAAAAGAAATTATTGGAAGGTCGACGACAAACGTCAAACAATCAAACAAATGAAATATCAAATAACCCCAAGAGTATTTTCCCTATTTTAGAAAAGTCAATGAGAAAAATCATTAAAGGTAAATCCAGCATCTTAAGTAGCTAACGTGTCTCATGATAACGACCTATCAAATGTAATTAAATCTAAACTCAAGGTAAAACCTTTAAGAAACTTCTGTTAACCGATAAAATTGATCGCATTGATCACGTTGTTAACTCAAGTGCGATTAGAGATCTTTGAACGTGAGTAATAATTCGATTTATATATATATATATATATATTTGATTTGATTTTATTTAATCACAATACGATTTGACGTCATAAACTTTGAGTTGGCATTTAATAGCGAAAAATATATATTTAAAAATTCTAATTATTAATATAGATTAATTAATTATTATTTATTATTATATATATATATTAAATAATAATATTAATAATTAATATTTTATTAATTTAATTTAATTATATATTATTAATTTAATAATTATATATTATTAATTTAATTTAATTATATATTATTATTAATACTATATTAATATTAATATATATATTACATATATTTATAATACGTCTCTATTAAAAATAATATTTGCGTCTGTCGAATCGTAAAAAAAAAATTCTTAACTGGACTTTGACCTTTCATCTTACGAGAAAGGAAAAAAAAAATTGACAGAAAAAGAAATTTAGAACAACGATAAGAAAAATTCGTGACGTTTATCGTACACGCCCACCAATTTCCTCCGATATTTTCAAATACAATCTCGCGTAATTTGCAAGCCTGTTTTAAACAAACGTGTTATCAAACGAATTTACAAAAATTCGATAATCGATACTATACGTCGAATTCTATTCAAGTTCAATATGAACGTCTTTTATCGATTAATAGGAAATTTCCTATCTGTTGGGAAAACGCTTAATCGAAATATCGTACGACAGAACGAGGTTCATTTCCTTGGCCGTTTGTCTGACCCCTCGTCTGATTCGAGAAATTATTTCAAGTTATTAATCATTATTAATATTACATTTTATTATAATTATTATTTAATTTTTTTAACCTTTCTTCTTCTTCTTCTTCTGCTTTTGCTTCTTCTGCTTCTTCTTTTTCGTTTTTCTTATCTAAATCTTTCCCAATTATTTATTCTTACGAATTTCTTCGATTCGCATTGCAACTACAAAGTAATAACAAATGAATAATAAAAAAAATATATCGAATAACGAACTTTTTTTTTTTTACGGGGCGGCACGCTTAATTTAACCTTCACATGTCGAGACCATGGAAAATTCTTATCGGAAAGAAAAGACAACAATCCAATCGAAAAGAAAAGAAAAAAGAAAAAATGGAATGTTTAAGAAAAATATTCCGGGGACTAAATGTTTGTTCTTTAAATAAAAATCACCGAAAAAAAAGAAGAAGAAGAAAAGAAAAGAAAAAAAGAGGAATTTTCGAAGAAGCATAGAAAATATTTTCCCCTTTTTCTTTTTTCTATTTTACGTTTCCTTCTGCACCCCCACAATCCCCACAAACCCCCTGTCAAATTTCTCAGATTTTAATCGAACGCGAATTCGCGAATTTCGTGCCCTATTGGGCGACGAAAAATATATTTTTCGTCGTAATTATTGTTGTGTCGTTGTTGGCCTATGTCTTCGTCGTTCGATTGACATTTCGCGTGTCAATGTAAAAAAAGGAAAAAAAAAAAATCGAATTCACGTCCGTTTTCTTTGGGTAATCGTTGCGTAATTCTCTTTGCGTTTGAATGATTCGACATACCTCGAAGGCTCGGTCGAGTTGCATAACATCTACAATGTTAAATGATGATGATGATGATGATGATGATGATGATGATGATGATAATGTTATTACATTGCCGTGATTGTGATACGCATGCTGCTGCATTGCGATGCAAAAAAAAAAAGAAGAAAAAAAAAATCAAAGAAAACAGAAAAAAGGAGAAAAAAAATTGATGTAAATAAAAAAGTAAAAGAAAAATAAAAACACATACACAAACTCGACAATCGCGACAATCGATACGAGAACGAAAAACCATTCGTCGAAGATTATCGCGCGTGTTAGATGCCGGTTACGATCGTTTATCACAGTTCTAACCGACACCCCCACCACAAATGGAAAAATCTTGCCACTCTCTTACAAGTACTTTTCATTATCTTACCGACTTTTTCTTTTTTATTTTTTTTTTTCTTTTCCTATGATTTTTTTACCTTTTTTATTCGATTTTTTTCTTTCTAACGCTTGTCTTGTCTTCGAGTTCCCCCTTCCCCTCCCCCTACTCTGACTCCAATGACTCCCCAGACTCCCCAGACTCCCCCTTTTTCAATTTGCTTCACCAGTGACCGCAACATTATATAAAATCGATCATTCCTGACATACTTGGATCGACGTTTTATTTATTTATTTTTTTCTTTTTCTTTCTTTCTTTCTTTCTTTCTTACTTCGATAAAGCGAAGCGTTTGAAGAACGCAGGTTACATGCAGTCAATCCTTAATAAAACCAAAAGCAATTTCAAGTGAAATAAGCGATTATGCAAAAGCCCGTGCTAATTTAACGACAGATTTTATCGCAGAAAACGCCTCCGATGGCTGCCAGCGACAAATTACTGTGTGTGTGAGAGAGAGAGAGAGAGAGATTACAAATAATTTTGAAAGAGTAAAACTTATAGTTTATTTTGTTGTTCTATCAGCAACGTTTAATTATCTTTATGGAAAATTAGCTAATACATATTCGTCCCTGTTTTCTATTTTTGAAAACACATTTGAAATGTATTTTAATTTAATTTCTTTTTTGTTGTTGTTGTAATAGATAAAATAATATAAAATAATTTAGTTCTGTATATTAATAAATAATATGTATAATAAATAATAATAATAATAATATAATAATTGAATTATATTAATAAATAATATAAATAATTTAAATAATTTAAATAATAAAATATATAATAGAATTAAAATGAAATGTATCCTTGACTTAAATTTGATTTGACCAATTTTTTTCAGCGAATTTAAGCATAATGGCGACAGGTGCAATGTTGGGCTGGACCAGCCCAATATTGGGAAGACTCAAAAAAGGAGAAAATACACCTTTGGATCGTCCAATTACGGAAAATGAGGGATCGTGGGTAGGATCGTTGGTTGCTCTCGGTGCTGCAGTTGGAAGTTTCTTAGCAGGATATGCCGCTGAAAGGTATCAATTATTTCATTTTGTATTAATTAAACCCTCTAGCTGCGATGATATGCCATTACGCGTGCGCATAAATTAAATTAAATTACGAAAAAAGAACAAATATTTTTATTAACAAATCAAATTCAACGAGATCTAAATCAAAAATATGATTTTCGTTGAAAACCACTATAGTTGCGTTTCATTTTACGGTTCTTTTTTAAATATTTATTTCGTTAACGTTGAAGTTTATAATTTTAATTAAAATATCAACTATAATATCTACTGAAAATTATTATAGTTGCGTTTCATTTTACGGTTCTTTTTTATTATTTATTTCGTTAACGTTGAAGTTTATAATTTTAATTAAAATATCCACTAAATATCTACTGAAAATTACTATAGTTGCGTTTCATTTTACGGTTCTTTTTTATTATTTATTTCGTTAACGTTGAAGTTTATAATTTTAATTAAAATATCCACTAAAATATCTACTGAAAATTACTATAGTGGCATTTCATTTCATTGTTATTTTTTTATATTTATTTCGTTAACGTTGAAGTTCATAATTTTAATTAAAATATCAACTATAATATCTACTGAAAATTACTATAGTTGCGTTTCATTTTACGGTTCTTTTTTATTATTTATTTCGTTAACGTTGAAGTTTATAATTCTAATTAAAATATCAACTATAATATCCACTGAAAATGACTATAGTGGCATATCATTTCACTGTTATTTTTAAATATTTATTTCGTTAACATTGAAGTTCATAATTCTAATTAAAATATGCATTATAATATCTACTGAAAATTACTGAAAATTACTGAAAATTATAAATAATTTTTGTTTAGTTAATGTTAAAGTTCATAACCCTAATTACAATATGATTTGTCAGATTTGGCCGAAAGTACAGTCTACTATTTTGCATTGTACCTTTTACTATTGGTTGGGTACTGATAGCTACGGCAGCCACTGTTGTTCAACTGTACATAGCTCGATTTATATTTGGTATTGCCTTGTCCTTCGCATTTACGGTCGTGCCTATGTACGTGGGAGAGATCGCAGAGGTAAGGAAAATAATCATCTTCCAAACGAAATCACTATACTAATTAAAGTACACGTTAGATCATATTTCTATTCATGCATCGCAACGTATATATTAGTTTTCACGAAACCTGTGTGTCGAGGTATGAGTTTGCTCATTTTTAATTCTCTGTTACGCGACACCAACGTTGAACGAATGATTTTTTCTTTTCTTTTTGTTTTTTTTCTTTTTAATTGCATCACCGCAAGTAAATTAAATATAATTAAAACGTAAAAGCAATCAATGACTTGATCAAATTTCAAATAACATATCACATATTTTTGTAGACGTCAATTAGAGGAGCATTGGGATCTTTTCTACAATTGTTCATCACTTTTGGATTGTTTTACTCATACGTAATCGGTCCGTTTGTATCTTACGTGGTATTCTGGATCCTATGTGCCTGTTTACCAGTTGTATTTTTCGTTGTCTTCATGATGATGCCAGAATCACCCTATTATTTGATATCCAGAGGTAAAAGGGACGAAGCTGTTGCCGCATTGGTCAGATTACGAAGCACGAGTGAATCTGCTGTACAAAGTGTGGCAGATGATATGCAGGTAAAAATCATCAAAATCCAATAATAAGAATTATTTTCTTTTTTTTTTTGGGTCTTTCTATTTTAATCGTAAATTAATATTTATCGATGTTATATTAATCGATAAATATTTACGCGATAGTTATTATACATACGTATCACGTGCTCGTATTCTCGTGGAATAAATCTTACCAGTTTAATATCACTTGTCTGGTCACGTTCATTTAACGAGGCCTTAGTAAAGGTCGTTCTTTGATCTTAACTAGTGTGTGTATTTGTGTTAGCGAATCATCGAACTCCTATATAATATATTATTAAATTATATATATATATCATATAAGACACCACTGGAACGATTGACGACAACAAATCATCGAATCGAATTTCTAATAAAATTATTACTATATAATAATTAAAAAATAAATATTTATTATAAAAAAATAGAAAAATTTATATATATATATAATAATAATAATAATAATAAAATAAATATAATAAATAATTATATATCTAATATATATATATATATATCTAAAATATAACAGCTTCTCGTGGCGCAAGTGGTAGAGCGTTCTTTCGGTATGCGAAAGATCCTGGGTTCGAATCCCCCCAGTCCTTTTTCGATTTTTTGTTAAACAGCTGAAGCTCAAATTTATTAGGAAAGTTCTTCAAATTGCGTCACTATATCTAATATATCTGTATCTTCTTCTTCTTTAGCCCGTTTGCGCCCAATATTGAGCATAGGCTTCCATTAACGCATGTTAAGGGTTTTTTGACCATAACTCGCCACGCTGGCCCATACGGTTGGCGAGTATAAAATTATAGGATATTTTAAGAAAGGAGAATTTGTGGGTTTGAAAGGAGAATCAGGGATAGGACAATGGTTTCACCCGTATGGTCTTGGGTGATAAACCAAGGCTCGCGTAAGGCAGGGACGCGTCCCTGAAGTAGATCTTTCAACTATCGGGTTCATAGTTGAGTATCTACCCGCTACCTAATAATATATCTATATAATATAAAAATATATATATCGAATATAGAGAAATTTGTAAATCGTCGCGAACTTTAGTGTCAATTAGAATATTTATATTGTACAAGTGTTAATTTTATATCATAACGTGTTTATAGAAAAATTGGAACGGTTATTTCAGTCACGTGTTAGAAAACAATCGTCGAGTCGTGTGCATTATAAGTCAGACGATTGACCTCGTGCACTTCAGAGGAGTTAAAGGCCCTCTTTATCGATCTGATAATAATCGATTCATACATCGTAACACGCTTGCTTCTCTATTGAATCTTCTCTTACGCATATTTTATTTATAGGCAACGAGTAAAATGAATTAACATATAAACGAAATTTTAACATATCGATTAATGGGTAATTATTACAAGTGTTACAGGGCCCCCCCCCGTACAAAAGTTGTTTCGCAATTATTATCATTGATTAATATAAATCTTTCGTATTATTTATTGTTATATATTATAATAATAATTGTTATTGTATTATATTGTTTCAGGCTGCCTACGAAGAATCGATACAAACGCAGACGAAATTTTCTGACCTTTTTACAGTAAAAGCAAATTTCAAAGCACTTATATTCACGGTACTATTGGCATCCTTTCAACAATTGACCGGTATAAACGTTGTCCTATTTTACATGGGTGACATATTTGATGCCGCTAAAAGCTCATTGGATCCAGATGTTGCTACGATTATTGTCGGTGCTGTACAAATTGCCGCATCCTTTGTCACGCCTTTCATCGTTGACAGACTCGGAAGGAAATTACTTCTCATAACTTCCGGTATCGGTGAAATTGTTACTTTGGTAAGTAATTATTTTTCAACGCAAATTCATTTCGCACTAATTTTTACTAACATTTACGTTAATACATCGTAAACAATTGAATTATCGATATTTTGTTGTATTTTATTTTATTCTTCGATCTTGAAATTATCGTCAAAACGGATGTAAGAACGATGCGTGCACGGGTTATTCCCAAAGGTAAAGAAAAAAGATCGAAGAACAAAAAAAAAGAAACAAATTGTACGGGAAGAAGCTAAGTACTAAAACGTTTCAATTAAACGCATTCCGTGAGTTTCTTACTCGAATTCATGGCCAATCTTGTTAAGATCTCGGAACGCGTATAGCATTATAGTAGGTAGAAGAGTAGTTCACGTGACCTTCTATTTGAAAAGGAGTATTCAAGGGAGCCCGCCAATTATTATTCCCATTGGTATTACCGCGAATCACGAATATTTTTTTTTCATACATCTAATTTAAAAATGATTATTTTAAAATGAATGAATTATTCATTATGAGTGCAACGTACAGTAATAATTGTTTTATCCTTATTCAAGGTTACAATTTTGCTGCATATCGTAGAATAATTATGTTTGCATATATATATCTTCGATCGATGAGCACGCATACTCGAGAACACGTGTTGTAACGATGATTCAATCGAATAAGAATTAAAAACCGCGTGTTAACTACTCTATTTGTAATTATTATTATTATTGGTATGTTGGCGTAATGTGCTTGGTGATGTTGCACAGGAGTGATTTCAGTTAGCTATTAACAGACTATGAGAGTAACAGACCAATAACTTTTGTTACAGGGTGCATTGGGTCTTTACTTTTATCTACAAAAATACGAAGACGAGGAAATGGTCGATTCGATAGCAATGCTACCCGTTATATCCTTGGTAATATTCATCACAACGTATTGCATCGGTTGGGGACCATTACCGTGGGCAGTTATGGGTGAGATGTTTGCGCCGGATGTTAAATCAAAAGCTTCCGGTATAACCGTATCGATGTGTTGGTTATTGGCATTCTTCATAACGAAATTTGCCAGCGACATTACCCAAGCATTTGGAAATCACACGACCTATTGGATGTTCGGTGCGTTCTGTTTATTGAGTGTCCTATTCACGATATTCCTATTACCCGAAACCAAAGGTAAATCTTTGAAGGAAATTCAGGACGAATTGAGCGGCATCAAACCGATAAAACCCGAATTCTCCAATTACGAATTGCCGAGCAAACAATGAGATCATGAATCGGGGTCGGAGTTGGTTCGTTTTGTCAAGGACGTTCATTATCCTTTGAAATACCATTACGGGTCCATTTAAAGCACAAAAAATATATATATTATGATAGAGATGATTCGTATCTAGGATTTTGAGATTGTCCTACTTCGACCCTGGGGCCACGATTAGAAAAATTCGATTCGACGATATTTGTTGTTGTCGTCGATCGTTCCAGTGGTCTTCTCATATCGGAAAAATAATAGCGAACCCCAAAACGAGTCAAGATGATATGCTTTATTTTTATCAGTATTGGATGGTTGGGCGGAAGGGGGGAAGGGCCTGGGGTTAGGAAAAGGTCGAGAATTCGATGGAAGGTTTGACGCAACCCTATCGTTGTTTTCTCAGACGTTAGACGTCCTAGAGACGTCAAGGTCGTCTCATTTGTTTCGATCATTCCCAAACGGGAAATACACATACCTTTATCATTAACAATAAGATCGTCATTTTATTATTATATAATAAGGATTTGCGTTACGTGCTATTATTATTATTATTATTATTATACTAAAATCGCGTACCTCTTTTTAGTTTTAACATTTTATTTTAATTAATTGACTCTTCCTTTCTCTTCTTAGTTTTTTTTTTAAACAAATCTATTATTATATTATATATTTATACCGATCGAACGTGTCGTCAATTATAAGAACAAAACAATGATTTTAAAAGAAAATAATTCGCTCAAAAGCGTATATATCCTTAATCGTAAATGTGTACAGAATTGGGAAAAAGAAGAAAGAAAAAAAAAACAAACCGTTATTCCTTCTCGTTTTCAATAATATTATTTTATCTCGTTGATTAATTATTATTATTATTATTATTATATTATGGACTTTTCTTTGGGAAATTGTCTAATTTTAAATGATATGACGTACGGAATAATAGTGTTTTTTTTTTATTAGTTTGCGTGTGCGTGCGCGAGCATTTTTATCTTTTCTTTCCTTTTCTTTACGTTCTTCTTGTTTTTCTCAAAATTATTATTATCAAATCGTGTACGGTGTAATTTGTTATTTTAAATAATAGATTAATGTGCGTGCGCGCGTGTGTGTGTGTGTTTGTGTTTCAATTTTCTTTTCAATTTTTTTTTCAATTTTTTTTTCGGGTTCGGAATTTAAACGATTTACGTGTAAGGTGGGTGTCTATGCAAGTTCCTTCTTTTGCATTGATCGAACCATGAATGTAGGTCGAACTGGAAAACCGGACTGAAGTTCACGATCGATTAATATTGTTGTTATTATTATTGTTATTATTATTAATACCGCTATCACTATTACTACAAATGCTGCTACTAAACTCGTTCAACTTCGATACAAATGTCAATGAAGTTAGTTTATGCGCTTTTATTTCTTTTTTTCCTTTATTATTATTATTATTATTATTATTATATATTATTATTATTATTATTATTACTTCTTGCATAACGCGAACGAGATATTTTTTTAAATGTATTTTCTAACGACGCGTCGCGAATGTTCTTTTGTTTTTTTAGCTTTTTTTTTACCTCGTAATCGATGTTTCTTTTTTTTTTTTGATACAAATCTAAATCGACTTTGTTCGTGATAATGATGATGATGATGATGATGATTTAAATGACAACACGTTGAAAAGATTGTCGTAGATTTGACACATCCGATGCAGAAATATTCAAACTGCCGTTTATTACGTTCGCGATTCCTCAAACCTAGTCAATTTAATTGTCTTGTTTTCTTTTTGTTTTGTTCTTTTTTTTTTTTTTTCTTTTTTTTGTTCTTTTTTCTTTTTCTTATTACTTTTTCTTTCGGTATAAAATAAGTAACGTGGATCGATGAATTTTTCGTCGTAATTTTTGTCTTGTTTTTTTGTTGTTTTGTTTTCTCTTGTTTACACCGTTGGAACAAAGGAAAGGGAAGAAAATGAAAAAGAAATTTGTTCCGGGTGGAATAAAATAATTTTCTTCTCCCCCGACACGTTTTGATCGGCCACTATCAAATTTTTCGTCATTTATATTTAATATTATCCTCCGATCAAGTATTTTTATTTTATCATATATACATAACCTCGACTTTTATATCGTTATTACAGTTATTAACGTTTTTATTATCATCATAAGATTTTATTTTCCCGACAAATGAGAGAGAACCAAAAAAAAAAGAAAAGAAAAAGAAAAAGAAAAAGAAAGGAAGATAAAATTATTTTTTATTAATTTTAGAATATAAAAAGAATAAGAAAAATACAACAACAATAAAACGAATACAGGAAAAGAAAAAAAAAACAAAGAAAAAAAAAATCAGTAAGCAAACAAGCGAAGAATCTTTAGCGCGTGAAAATCTGAAAAAAAACCTAATCGTTTTGAGAGATCTTTTAGAAACGAAATAATTAATTTATACTACAATTGCTGCCGTTCTTGTTAAAAAAAAAAAATGTGTTTTTTTTTTTTATTACAAAGAATGAATATATGATTCCTCCCGTTTTAACTTGCTTGCATACACGCATACTAATACGATTTAACAAGAAGAAATAATCGTTATAAAAGGTAAACTCGTAAAACGTCGTTTACGTTGTTGAGCATGGCTATCGTTCAAGGTTAAAAAACATTCCCGTATATTTCGCGTTACACTTCCTACGTGGATAAAAAGAAAAGAAAACAAAAAAAGAAAGAAAAGAAAGAAACGAAAAAAAAAAAATCCAAATTAAATGCGCAGCACTGTATCCGGATTTTATTTTATTCGTTTTTTTTTTTTTTTTTTTTTTTAAAGAAGAAGAAGAAACAGAAAATGATTTGTTGTTTTCTGCCTTCCTTTTTATCTTTTTTTTTCGCGTTATTACTTTTGTTATCACTTTTTTTTTCTTCTACTTCTTTTCGTTACTATTCGTTTCAAACATTTTATCTATGAAAAAAAAAAAAAAAAAATAAAAGAAAAAGAAAACCAAACGCGAGAGATAAGAAGAAATTTACGATAAACAATGAGAAAAGGAATGGAAAGGAAAAGAAAATGTGCAACGAAACGAATACGGAAACGAAAACGAAGGAAAATTACTTTATTTGATAAATGGATGAATTTTTTCTTTTTTCTTTTTTTTTTTTTTTATTTTTTTCCGTTGCACAGTAATAAAAATAGTATTCCAAAGTGTTTCGCGTAATATTTTTAATTTTTTTTCGTTCTTTTTCTTCTTACGACTAGAAAATATAATATTCATTGCTCGTAGAAAAAGTGCGTGCGTGTGCGTGCGCGTGCGTGTGTGAGTGAGTGAGAAAGAGAGAGAACGCGAATATTGAAGCAATTACCAAAGATTTTAATCTTGCGTTGTATTGAACTCATAAATCCTCGCTATCATCTTTGAATTTTCTGTATATTAGTCATCGCAATTCAAATTTCCGCTAATTAATAATTATTATACTTTTTACGAATACATTCTTCTCGAGTTGTCGATTATTCCTAGTTAATAATAATTGCGCACAACGCGAGACAGAATGGAAAGAATAAAAAAAAAAATGGAAACGAAAAAAAAAAAAAAAAAAAAGAAAAAAAAAAAAAAAAGAATAAAAGCACGCGGTAATCGCAAAACTCGTTGAATTGCGATCATCATTAAAAAATCGTCCGAGACGAACATTGTTTTTCCTTCTCGAAGAAACATTTTTTTATGATGCACGACGGAATAAGAAAAAAAAAAAAATATATAAGTATTCGAAATAAAAATGAAAGCAGGAGGAAAAAATAAAGATCGTAAAAAAAAAAAAAAAGAAAAAAAAAAAAAGAAAGAAAATGTAAATCAATCGCGACGAGGAGGATGGATTCTGGTATTTTAGATTTTTTTTTTCTTATTTGTTTCCCCCTCCAATCAACGCGCTGGTCGCTGTTTTGTGCTTTTCCTTGTTTTACATCGCGTATTTCGGTTTTGTTTATCTTATTTCTTCTTCTCCTTTTTTTTTTTTATTTTTCTTTTTCCAAATAAATCGCGTTTTTTTTTATCAAAATCGTTGACACGCGTGATAAAATGAAACACAAACAAAACGAAAAAAAAAAAATTATCATCGCGAATGGAAACGCGTGAGCAGAAAAAAAAAAACACAAAAAAATAAAAACGAAAAGAAAAAAAAAAAAGAATCATGTTTTCGCGCGTAGATATTTTGTAAAAATTATTAAATAAGTATATAAATGAAAGTAAAATAAATAAATAAATAAATAAATAAATAAATAAATTTTATATATATATAATATTATATTATACAGCATAGAACAATCAATGAGAGATAATGCGTTTTAATCGATGAAATGATAGATTCAATTAAAATGCAATTAATGAATGAACGCAACGAAACGTTGATAATTAAATCAGATTTTTTTTCATTTGATTTAACAATCGTTCGAGTGAGAGCCAGGGTTTCTCAAACTCAATTCTTCAATCATGGGGGATTTTGTTTTTTTTTATTAACCAGTTTCTTTTTTATTGTAATAAAATTGTCATTAAATTGTGATCAATTTTTACGACGTTTAAATTAAATTGCTCAACCAACCCCAACGATCCCCGTACGGGGTCGAGAGTTCATTCAACACTTTGAGAAACCATGATTTGTTTTTAATGAAATTATATGGAAAAATGGTTCGATGATAAATTATTTGATTTTAATGAATGTGATTGAGTGCGAGAGTAAGCGTGGAACAAACCACGATTAAATAAAATATATCATATTTCATATCTCGTAATTGTAAATATTATTTGATAACAAATATAACTATACAAATGTTATTATATATACGTAAAATGTATTCTTAACAAAAAACAAAAATTCTGCACATCATTGTATATACATATCTCTCTTTTATTGGAAATATTGAATAAATTAATAATTTTAAAAATATGTAATATTTTTTATTATTATTTATATTATATTATTATATTATTATTATATATAATTTATATATATATTTTATTACCGATTTGTCCTTGTTCCTTTGAGAAAAAAAAAAGAAACAGAAAAGAAATAAAAAGAAATAGGAAGAAGACAAATTTTCTCCGCCAACGTAACGACCATCGAGAAAAACAAACGTTAATAGAAAAAAAAAAGCAAAGAAGAAGAACAAGAAGAAGAAAAAACAAATCAAACGAGACACTTGTTTGAATTAAAATTTGATTTATTACACGCCATTACGATTGTGATTTTGCATTCAATATCAAAGTCAATATCAAAATGGCTACCTCTCGCAAGGATAAGAAAGATGAAATGGTAAAAAAAAAACAAAGAAAAAAACAAATAATCTGTTCGATTAACGAATTAATTTGTTTCCAATTTATTACTCGTACAAATTATTATTATTATTTTTTGTTTTCTTTCTTTTTCATTTGATTTCAATGAAAAATTTGTTTATATATTAGAATGACGAAGATAAGAGGTTACAAGAAGATTTGTTGCAACTGGTTGACGTGTTGATGGTAAAACAATTTCATATTATTCACTTTAATCACGTTTTTAACGACGAACCATCATCATTCGTTAATAATAATAATAATTTTCTGTTTTTTTTTTCATTTGAAAAAAGGGTAAAGATGAGAATGCTATGATACGTGCATTGACTCATCTTAGAATTTTAATACAAACGTCGACCACATCAATGACCTCCGTACCGAAACCATTGAAATATTTACGAGATTATTATCCACGATTGAAAGAAGTTTATAATAGGATTAAGGGGAAGGACGTTAAAAAATTGTTGGCTGAAATTTTGAGCGTATTGGTTATTGCCGAAACTTCATCGACGATCGGTAAGAGAGAATGTTTGGAATTTTGTTTGAAAGGGTTTGTTCAAAATCCCGGTGAATGGGGTCACGAATATGTCAGACAATTGGAAACTGAGATAGTTGATGAATGGACAAGTGCACCGATCAAGGACGAACATAATATCAGGTTTTTAGAAATTCAATTAAATACAAATAATTACAAGATATTATATTTTGTTTGTTGTTTGTTAAACGATTGGATAATAAAGAATTTCTCATAGATCACGATTAACACCGTTGATAGAAAGTATCGTTAAATTTAATATGAAACACAACGCCGAGATACAAGCCTGTGACTTGTGTTTGGAAATTGATCAAATTCATTTTTTACAAGATTATTTGGATTGTAATAATTTTTTAAGAGTTTGCCATTATTTAACCAGTTGCGCTGCTTACAGGTTAGTTGATAATTCTTCTCATTCAAAATTCAATCAAAATTCTTTAACATTTGTTTGACATATTTTTAATACATAATATTTATTTTACTATTTGGTGTATATTTCATTTAGAATATTTTGAATTCGTTAGACATATGTGTTTTAAATTAATCGATATCAATCGATTGAATACTTTATCGAACAAAATGTTCGTGATTTCTTTCATTAATTTAATATTGAATTTAGCGAAGAAATGGAAAAACAACAGATACTAGAATTCGTATACTATCAGTATATAAGATTCGGTGATTATAGCAAAGCAATGTTAATTGCAATACAATTGGCCAATCCGGAATTAGTATTCAAGTGTCTCACCGCGTGTCCTGATCCTTTGATACGAAAACAATTAGCATTCTTGATTGCAAGACAACAGGTAGAAATAATTCCAATGAATTATCATAATAAACTGTTATCCATTCGATTATCTCATCAATCTTACAATTAAATTTGATTTCCAATTAAGAATCATTTAATAATAAATAAATATCAAGGCGACGATGCGGATGAAATCGAAAATATTTTAAGCAACGGACACGTAAATGGTCACTTTCAAATATTAGCGAGAGAATTGGATATATTGGAACCTAAACTTCCGGAAGATATTTATAAAACGTGGTTGGAAACTGGAACGAGACGAAATATCGATTACGATTCTGTCAGATCTAATTTAGCTGCAAGCTTCGTTACTGCATTTGTCCATGCCGGATTTGGGGAAGACAAACTTATGTCAAATACCAAAGATTGTTGGGTATACAAAAATAAGGTAAATTAACGTCAACCTAAATTGTCAATTTAATCCTTCGGTTGCTAGCTAATCCTTGATATGGATGATCAATTGGTTATGTTCATGAATATTCAATGTTTTAGGGTCATGCTATGTTATCGGCAACAGCATCCTTAGGATTAATACACCTTTGGGATGTGGATGGTGGATTAGTACCAATCGACAAGTAAATTTGAATATATTTGTTATAGTCCAAGTGGGAAATGCTGAAATTATGAACAATGCCAGGTGTTTTTAGGCAATGCAGGAAATAGAAGAATTACGGACTTTTCCTAGGCATTGTACATAATACTTAGATATTCTATAGAATACCAAATGCTATTTAGGCAATGTAGAGAAGAATACACACCCTAACCTCAACACACACACAAACACACAAAAACGAGTAAATGTTTTATGTAGGGCCCACTGTTATTTAACGTAGTAGAAGATTATTACATTAAGACCGATATTCATAGAAATTATCATAGAAAATCTGTATTTTTTGTTCTTTATCATAATGGAAGATAACTAGGTTTAAAACAAAATGTTTCATATCTGTTTTCTTACTTTACCGGTTTCTCATTTGTCATTCTAAGTAATATCTGAGAAATGTGGGAAATATGAATACATTTCTTACACTTCAGTTTTTTTTTTTTGGCATTGTTTATAATTTCGGATTTCTCACATTTGGACGATAACATGTATTATATTCTAAGTTATAATTTAATCTGAATAGAAAATGAAAAATATATTATTTGAATTAGATACCTTTATACCAATGACGATTACATTAAATCAGGTGCCCTATTGGCAATCGGATTGGTAAACTGTGGAGTTAAAAATGAATGCGATCCGGCTTTAGCATTGTTGAGCGATTATGTTCTCTCTGACAATCTAACTTTACGAATTGGTGCAATTTTAGGATTAAGTTTGGCTTATGCCGGATCGCAACGACCCGTTCTTGGGGAATTGTTCATATCTGCATTGAACGATAAACGAAGTAACATTTTTTTGTTGGTTTGGTAATTAATCGAATTTGGTATATTTTGAGAATAATTGATTAATTTATAATTGATTTGTAGGTACGATGGAAATTGTTGGATTGTCGGCTATTGGTTTAGCTTTGGTTTACGTTGGTACTGCCAATTCTAATATTTCATCTGTCATAT
Source organism: Polistes fuscatus (assembly GCF_010416935.1). Classification (NCBI taxonomy): domain Eukaryota; kingdom Metazoa; phylum Arthropoda; class Insecta; order Hymenoptera; family Vespidae; genus Polistes; species Polistes fuscatus. The sequence continues at coordinate 3,244,703 of NW_025113095.1, read as the reverse complement.
TGCAGAAATTATTAGAACTTACATTAGAAGAACTAGCCAATACACATTACAGGTTATACATTGTATAACGTTCATTTATAAAAAAAAAAAAAAAAGAAAAGAAAAAGAAGAAGAAAAAAATGAATAGTTTTCAATTAATTTCAATAACGATAAGCACACGTAAACAGGAATCTTTTAAACAGGTTTTTATCGTTAGCCTTGGGACTACTTTACATGGGTTGTCGCGACATTATTGATACACCGTCAGCTGCATTAGAAGTTTTACCGGAACCGTACAGGCTTGCTTGTCAAACAATGTTACAGGTTTAATGAAAATTTATTTATTTGTTTTTACATTTTATTCGAAAAAAAAAAAAAAAAGAAAAAAAGGAAAAAAACGTTTCGATTAATTCAGATTTGCGCGTACGCTGGAACTGGCGACGTTCTAATCGTCCAAGAACTTTTAAGGATTTGTTCAGAACCCAATAACGGGAAGGACAGTATTTATGGTACACCAATTACGACTCCAGTCGTCAGTTGTTGCGATCATGGTAAACGTACGGGGTTTACCAATCAATCGGCTGATGATACTCAAGCAAAGAACAAGACACCTGATTCGAGGTAGAAATATTTCATTAAGTTAACTGCAACTAATTTGGAAGACAACAGCATTAAATTCGGGCAATAGTAATCAAATTGTTTTACGATCTGATATTATTCCATATTAGAATCAGTTATTATACACTATTAATAAATACATTAACAAACTCAAATTAATAATAAAAATAGAGAAATTAGGATGTCACAAGCAATAGCGTCGCTCGGTGTAGGAGTTGTTGGACTCGGTGAAGGCAAAGAAAATTCACGAATCTTTGGACAGGTAAATTTAAACAATAAATAAATAAAACAAACAAACAAACTATAAATGATAATTTTGTAAACAGGTAGGACGATATGGTCCGACACAAGCAAGACGTGCGGTGCCCTTAGCAATGGCCCTTTCGTCACTTTCAAATCCAGAACCAGCATTGTTAGACGTTTTAAACAAAT
>NW_025113095.1:3217351-3231519 GCF_010416935.1 Polistes fuscatus | reverse complement strand
AGTATTTGTCTATTTTTCTGAGCTTTGAAAAATTTTTTTCTTTTATTGAGTTAAAATGATTCAAATTAGAATATAAAAATTGCAATCGTTAAACGCGTTCTTTACAAAAACAGGGTTAAAAAACCTTGAAACTTCGAACGAACGAATGAATGGACGCATATAGCGCTCATCAGTATTTGTCTATTTTTCTGAGCTTTGAAAAATTTTTTTCTTTTATTGAGTTAAAATGATTCAAATTAGAATATAAAAATTGCAATCGTTAAACACGTTATTTACTAAAACGGGGGTTAAAAACCTTGAAACTCCGAACGAACGAATGAATGGGCGCATATAAGCGCTCATCAGTATTTGTCTATTTTTCTGAGCTTTGAAAAATTTTTTCTTTTATTGAGTAAAATGATTCAAATTAGAATATAAAAATTGCAATCGTTAAACACGTTCTTTACAAAAACAGGGTTAAAGAACGAATGAATGGACGCATATATGCGCTCATCAGTATTTGCCTATTTTCCTGAGCTCGAGAAATTTTTTTCTTTTATTTAATTAAAATAATTCAAATTAGAATATAAAAATTGCAATCGTTAAACGCGTTCCTTACTAAAACGGGGTTGAAAAACCTTGCCACACGGAACGAACGAATGATGTGTTATAAGAAAAGGGTTGTTGCAATGTTTCCAAATTTATTTATATAATTTATTTTTTTGATTTATTTCTTTGACTTGAATTCAACGGCAAGCGAAATTGGAAAGTTTTCGGACTCACCGAATGATAGTGCCTAGTGGCGTTTGGAAGAGTGAAGGCGCGTTGAGTACCAAGGGGTGGATAGTTTCTGGGAGCCGGGGAACGCGCCGATGACCTTCCAACTGCCCCGCCCACGCAAACACAACACAAACACAAAAACACAAATAGAGACACGATGGTAGTTTTCTTATTTTTTGTTTTTTTCTTATTTTTTTTTGTGAAACTTTACGAGATGATTCCCCCCCCCCCGCCCCACCCCCAGCACCACCCCTGTCCCGCCTAAAACTCCTGCCCCCCTACCCTTTCGTTCTTTTTTTTCTTTATTTATTATTTTTTTTTTTTCTTTAAACGTTTCAACATCGGAAGATACGAACGAGAAGCTTACAAGTTAGAAGACGAAAGAAATATATGTTTGATGAGATTGATTGAGAAAGCGTAAGATGCGGAAGAAAAGTGCGAACAACATGCGCCAGAAGAAAGGATGATTAATTACACGTTCCGTGCCGTCAATCATTATTTTTCTATTCTTCATTATAAAATTTGGAGTAATGTTTTTCGTTCAGCCCACGTGTTTCTTACAAATAATTCTTAATGAAAGAAATTTTTTCGTATCGTATTTCAGTAATTAAAAGTAATTAAAAGTAACGGTAATTAAAAGTGTCCCAATCTTGTTGATACTTTAATCTGCGATACATTTTAAAACAAAAAACTTTATTGAATATTATTTTTATTATTTTGTTTATATTTTTATATTATAATATATTACTTCATATACAATTTCTTTGCAACACGAGTATTTTTATTTTCTAAAATTCCGTGTCTCGAAGGTTTATAAACAATAAAAGATCCTTTTTTTTTTAATAATTATGATTTTTGTATTATTTTGATTATTGCAAGGCATGCTTGTACTTTACTCGAAAGCAAAATAATGCAATCGTAAAGCGTGGGACGTATATGCCCCACTCGGCCTGAACGGAAAGTGTTCTAAATTAGGAACGGCACGGTACGTGTTAAAAAAAAAAAAAAAGAATATAATGAGAAGGAAAGATTATTTAAACAATCTTTCGATATTGCAATGATAATAAAGTCGAAGAGTATGATGTGTGTCCGTGTGTGATGAGCATATTATTATTATTATTATTATTGTTATTATTATTCTCTATCTGTCTTTTTCTCTCTTGTACCCCTATTTTTCTTATTTTTTTTTATTTTAAACATTAACCCCTCTGTTTCATGCAGGAAAAGTTAGAGCAAGGCGTCCTTTTACACGTTGTTAGCATTTCAAAGTATAATACAGCTGGCTAATAAAATAATAAAAGAGAAGAAAATATGTTTATTCCTATTTATATGTTTTATGAGGAAAAAAAAAACAAATAAATAAATAAAGAAAAGAAAAATATAATCATAGAATGAAAATAGTAAAAAATAAAAATTAGAAGAAAGAAAGAAAGAAAGAAAAAAGAAAAAAAAATTAAAAAAAAGAAAAAAAACAAAATTAAGGCCAAGGCAGGCACATTGAATTAGGTCGACGGCGTCACATGCTTAGGCAGAATACATCACCTGTTAGATTTAACGGGGTCGTCCATAGGAGAGAGTGTGGTATATATATATATATTTTTTTTAATTATTCGGTGCACTCAAAATAAAAAAAAAAAAACATGGAATAAAAAGAAAAAGGAAAGAACAAAAAAAAAAAGAAAAAAAAAAAAAAAAAAAAAAAAAACATGGAATAAAAAATAACAACGCAACGCGTCCTGCTCGAGTTACACGTACTGCTTTTTCTTTTACCCCCTTACCCCTCGTCAATAATATTTCTCACAAGAACACAAACGTCCAAAAAACAAAAAAAAAAAAAAACAAAAAAATGAAAAAACGAACCTAAATCGAGATTTTGTCTTACGCAAGGATTCGCCGTTAAATTCCGCACGTATCAAAATCTTATTGGGACTTATAATAAAGGTGGTTCACTTCTCAAATTTTCTGATTAATTAATTGATGAGAAAAAAAAGAAAAAAAAAAAAAAAAAAAAAAAAAAAAACAAATAAAAAAATGGTCGTTCCCTTTGTTTCTTTTCGCAACAGCCATTTTCTCGTAATCCTCGTAGCGCGAATTGAATTTTGTAAAACACAGTTTATTGTAAAACAGTAAGAAGAGAGTGATCATGTTAGTGTTTATGTGCGAACGTGTGGACATGTATGAGAGATGATTTTTCGCTTATATGTTTTTATGATATATATATATATAGTTATGAACAAATGATATCATTATTTTTTCAATATAATTAATATATATATGTATATATAAAAAAAAAATTTAAAAAAAAATAATCGAACACATAATAACTCACCGTTGTAACTGGGCCCACTCGATTTGTAACTAAAACCATCGTCGTCTTCCCAAGGTCTTGCGTGATCTATGTTTCTCGATGGTGCTGCATTAAAAAATACGTGTTTCTTTCTTTTCTTTTTTTTTTCCCCTCTTCTCTCTAATTTTATCTCACGAAACAATTATATTTAAACTTTCAATTAGTAACGATGAATATTAAAAGTGAATTTCAAAATTCGATGCATCCGTTCGTTTTTGCGCGCCTCACGAAAATGAGGATCACGATTACAACAGTAAAAATACATGATACTTCAAAATGTTATAATAAATAAAATATAAAACAAATGTGTGATATATTTTGATAATTAAAATTGACCAATTTAAATGATTAAACACGTTAACAATCATTCGAATGATGTATCTTTGAAGAAAACTTACACGCTCCAACAGGACTCTCGTATCGCAGCCTATAAGTTGGTTCCCTCGCAGCCGATGGTGTTCTTGAAGCATTTCTTGGATCAACGTTGGCAGCTTTGTGTCTTAAATTTTCACGATCCTTTTCACGATCCTGTAGGAATACTTTAGCTATTCCAGTGTCAATCTTACTCAACTCGTCCTGTTCTTTCTTCAATTTTTGCTCAACCTCTTTGATGTACATCTTGTTATCTACCTCGTCCTCGTCATCTGATGCGGGTACTCCCTACACATACAGACACACACACACACAGACACACATACATATGCACGCACGCACATACACACAAACAAAAATCAATAAATTAGTAAAATCAAGATATAGGGGTTCAAATATTATTCAGTAATTTACCTTGTAAGTATCGGACCATCGTCTACGTCTTTCAGGATCTGTGTAAGGATAAGGCGGAGCTGGAAAATCGTCTCTTTCTATTGGCGGTTGAGCACCAGGCGGAGGTTTCATAGCATCCGGATAATGTGCCAATTCGATTGGTTCGTCGTTGTCAACCTGACTTCCGGCAGCAGGTGACTTTGGTCGAGTTTCGCTCAGAGCATCGACCAGTGCTCTCATTCCTGATCTGCTACTGCGTCCTCCGCTACTTCTTATCGAACGAGATGCTATTCCGATTGAAACAAACATAAATTTATATTATCAATACTATTGTTTTAGAAAATATATAATTAATATTGTTTATTCGAATAATACGAGTACCCAGCACGTCACACTGTGGGGGTGGGAAAGGTTACTAATCCTAAATTGTAACAATTTGTTTATATAGAGAAACAATAATAATTAATAATTATTATGATTAACCCTTTTAGTGTCGAGCAAGAAATTTTGACGAATTTTACTAAGGTTTCTTATTTTTATTATTTTTAACTTATTTTTATTTAAGATAATGAATATATATATATTGTTGATAAAATTGAACATACAACTGGGTCTATGAAAATGTGGGCTCGTCGGAGGTTTGTCGTAGGGTTGTATCGGACGTCTCAGATATCCTTGACTTGGTGTTTCAGTCAAATAAGAATAAGTGTAAATCCTAGAAACATCTTCGGGTCCTCCTCTTCCGTATTCTCTCAGGATCAATCCAGGACTGCCGGTTCGTGCAGGATAATACTGAGCCAATGAATAAAAACTTCATCACATTTACAAATTTTCATTTTACTTTCGTTACAAAACAAATATATCTTTGATCAATTTTTTTTTTGTTTTTTTAACATTATCATAATTTAAGTGTCAAGTTAACAGAAAAGAAAAAAAGAAAAACAAAATGAATGTAAGGATTCACGAAATTCCTTTGAAAAATCCATACAACAAATGATTTGTATTAATATAATAATAATAATGGTAAGAAGAAGAAGAAGAAGAAGAAGATAAAGAAGAAGAAGAAGAAGAATATTAGGATTTTGTTGTTGAAAAGAAGACCCTTTGAAATGGTTCGTGTGCATACCTTGCGACTGAGACTGCTGTAAGGGCTGCATAGTGATCCGTTCAGGCTTGGCGTGCGTGACCGCAATGAAAACTATACACAATGACCGTGCGAAAAAAGTAAACAACGATTAAGAAAGCAATAAATAAAAAAGAATTAAACGAAAAGAATAAAATAAATTTAAAGTAAAAAAAAAATAAACGAAAAAGAAAAAAAAAAGAAAAAAAGAATCAAAAATACGATATATATATAAAATTAATGTATGATCATCAAAATTTGTAAAAAAGAAACAAAAATATTTTCTTCGTAAGAAGGGTATCGAAGCGTGCGTAAATAATAGGGTAACAAAACAATTGAACGATGCATGTCAAAGCGATACATTATTGGTTTTTTTGTTTGTTTGTTTGTTTTTTTTTTGTTTAATATCTCTCAAGAGAACAACCATAACTCCTAGAAGCTATTATTAAACATCAAGCTTGCTTTTGTTTGTTGGGTGTTGTTGTTGTTGTTGTTGGTGTGGTGGTGGTGGTTGCATTTCTAGCATTTTGTTTTCTACTTTTATGCATCTCGATGCGTATACAAAATTCTTTTCAAAATTTGAACAAACAATTATTCATACTACTTGTATGGTTTGTACAGAATCAAAAATGAGATGGAATATACATAGAAATGAGTTTTTTTCTTTTTTTTTTAAACGATGAACACTGATGCACTAGAATACAATGCAGCAACGTGCATTCCAAATACAATCTTTCATGTGCGTGACCAACGTTTATCCAAATCTTTTTTTTTTTTCTATTTTTTTGTTCTTTCTTCCTAAGCCTGTACAATTCACACACGTATATGCAACACTTTTGCCTTATTCAAATATTCCTCGTTACAAAAACTTCAAAATTCTTAATAATACAAAAATTACTAGCGACAACAAGCTATTACATAATTCGTACGTACACTGTGCCTTTTCGTTTTAACGAAATAATACATGTAATATAATAATTAATGAAAATAAAGAGAACAAAAAAGAAAAGAAATAAAATAAAAACTAAAAAAACAAAAAGCTTAAGCTGAATAAAATAAAAATTAAAATTAAAAAATAAAAAACATTTAGCAATACCCATAACAATACGCACTTATATTTACAAGATAGAAAAATAATATTATTAATTGTTTAATATACAAATGTACAATAACATACACTGTACATTTTCAATACGAGTTTCTTCCGTGTCTCAGAATAATTCTCGCATTTGATATTAATTTAAAAAAAAAAAAAAAGTTATATTATATTACTTACGGTACATTATTATCGATTACGATTATCTCGTAAAGTAAATTGCCGATTATTACATATATATGTATACATATATATATATAATTTTTAATTTTTAATATCGGGATCTACTTACGACGCGTAGATCACGAATTTGAGAATACCAGATGATATCTCGTTAATTAGAAGAAACAAAAATAAACGTTAACAAATGAATTTCTTACAGACCGAATTTACCTGCATTTCCGAGGCGCTACTGGAAATTCTCTCGGATTCTCTGTGTTGGGGAGTGTGAGCACCTTCCCCGTGTCCATTGACAATACCATTGGGTCCGGTTGGTCCTGGACCACAACGAGGATGCCAAATGGCTGCACCTTGCAAATACATTTCTTCACCGTCGCCAAACGGGTCACCGCATTTGGTGCAACGCGCACAAGTTGGATGAAAATGATGATTATCGCCAGCTTGGAGTACCTTGCCGCTTATGTAACGATTACAATAAGCACACTTCACCCCAAATTGTTTCTGATAATCTTTCTCGCAGTAAGGCACGCCGTCTCTTTAAAACAAAAACAAAATATATATATATATATATATATAATTGTTTTTAATACAATCGTTTGAAACATTTTTTATACCGATTGATGGTAAAATCTCGCAAGTATGCAAGTATTTATTAAATTATTAAATATTTATTAATGGTACACCAGAGTTTAGAAATATTTAAAAAAAAGGAAAAAATTGAAAGTCAATTATTTTGAATTTTATTTGATATAATCTTAAGTTTTTGTAATTATTATACCTGTAAAGATAATGACTAGCTAATTCTTTAATAAATGATAATCTGACTGCCCTTATAAAATATGTTTAATAAAATTTTCGATATCACTAACTAATTTAAAAATAAAATGACTTTCACTTTCTTTATTCCTCGCTGAAACTTTTATTGTCCGTAAACGTGTTAAAGATAAAGTGGCTGGAAATAGACTAACTTTCCCATATATTCCCCATGTAGAACGGTGTCACAACTGTGACATTTGAAACACCAAACGTGCCATTGACGATCGAGAGCAACCAAAGCTTGACCTTCTCGCAATTGGTTTCCGCAGCCAGCACAAGCACCAGGGTCACTGGTGGCATCACCAGATGATCCTCGAGTACCACCAATATTCCCCACTGGTGTTGAGGCTTCTCGTACAGGGATACCAACGCATCGATGACATAGAGCTTGACCTACGAGACAATAAAACGAAAATTGTATAGATCCGGTCTGTCCTTAATTCGACTAATACTAAATTCTTTATAATGTGATATATGAATTATCGTTTATAACACGAATAACTTAAGCACAATTTAATCACATTCGTAAAAAACTTTTCTTCGTATATTATTAACAAATCAAATTCTAACAAGACAATAGAAAAGAAAAGATCGTTCCATTTCGATTTAAAAAATTAACTTAAGTGTTTGTTTTAAATTGATAAGAAATATATATCATTTAATCTCTTGCGATAGTTTATCAATTCTGATAGTTGATTATTATTGCACTTTCTTGGTAATCCAAGTATGACTAATCATCATATCCAAGTTACCGCGGCCTACGAACTTATCTCTCATACGTAACACACACATACACACATATACATATATATATATGTAATACTTTCTAGTCTTTGCACGTATTGACCTTGTAACACTGAGAAACGACGATTTATCTGAACGGTAATTTGCCTTTAACAGAACGACTGCTTATGCTAATTTTATGACTCGTTTCAAACGCACGCACATACACACATACACACATACGTAACACGATGCTTTATCTATTCCTTCACGAATTATTCATCTTCGTTTATTTCTTTTGGAGGAGGGATCATTTTCAACGGAAATTACCTTGTACGAGAGATACTTTCGTTCCTTGTCCAAGCAACGGCTGTCTGCATCTTTGACAATGAAAACAATTCGGATGAAATGCGTGCTTCTCTCCGGCTGTTACCACGTCACCTTCCACGTATTCCCCGCAACCGGCACATTTTGTACCCCAACGTTCTCGATAATCCTATAAAACAATATAATATAATTATGTCAATTGATGATAATCAATGATTAATAATTGTTGATGTCAAAAAAAAAAAAGAAAAGAAATAATAAAATTAAAATGAAAAACTTAGGCTGAGCTGACAATACACAATAACTGTAAATGATTGTTTTTATATTGAATTATTACAATTATTTGTTTATCACGTTAAAAAATAAAATGATTAATAAATTAGGGTAAGAATTTCGAACGTTGTATTTCGATCTTATTGAACGTTTCGTCCCTTAATTGGGACTTTTTCGTCAACTCGATCGGTAAAATATAGAGTCTTTTATATATTATTACAAAGCCATTACATTTTTTATAATTTTGTTTAAATAATAAAACTGTACTTAGCATCTATAAATAGTTATATCATAAATCGTTAAATTTAAACACGTAATCAAAACAATTCTATATAGTATTCCTCCTGCGACGGATTTATTTTTTATGATTACCTTGGTACAATAGTAGGAACCTTCCCGAGCAAAGAATCCACCCTGTGCTAAACTGGCATTGCACTGTGCGCATTTGAAACAACTTATGTGAAAGTACTTGTCTTGAACCCTTAGCACCTCCCCGCTGCACTTCTTCTTACAAGACTGGCAAAATGTTTTCCCTGTAAACAAATGAAATCGAATGAAATATTTAACGACGGTTTGAATGGAAAATCTTAAAGAAGAAAAATACTAGTGTGTGTACTTACGTACGCATGTAAGAAGTCATACTTCTTTGGCATACCAAAACAAATGTAACATCAATAACCTCAAAAATAACTTCAATTATCCCGCGTGCCGATATAATACTTTACATTTGTCGAAAATACGATAAAATGATCAAATAAAATGAAGATATTAAAAAAATATCATTGATAAAAAGGTTTAATTAAAATAAGTATAATCTAATTTATTTATTTACGAATTACTTCACGCTGTTAATTTCATATCGCTGTGCGCGCGCATCGTAATCGAAGGCTAACTTCATCCCGTTAATTTCGTGTCGCTGTGCGCGCGCATCAAAAATTCACTCTCATCATTTTTTCCCATACGCGCCAAAAGAAGTATAACTTAAAAAAAAAAAAAAAAGAAACAAAACAAAAAACTGGTACAGTACGGAACGTGTTAATCAATGGGGGACGGACAACTGCTATATTATCATTAAGAAACCCAACACGTAGCATGGTGTCTAGTATGGCATACGTTACAAATTAAATCCGAGCGTAGTAAAAATACGTTGGAACGTATTTATGTGTGACTCATTGTCACAAAGAGCCACGTTAGACGTTTTACCGGTTGCCATATGGGAAAAGATAAAAAGAGAATAAGAAGAGAAGAGAAGAGAAGAGAAGAAAAAGAAAAGAAGTAAAAGGTATTACAAGACACTTGCCAAGGCACATTTACAAGAACCGTGGCCATCGAAAACAGGTGAAGGTCTTCCTAGTGCTGGAACTTGTCTTCGTTTTCTATACTTTATACACGTTATCGTGGTTTTCTTGTCGAGGTGCGATCTCTCGGATCTTAAAGTATTGTGCGGTTTTTGTACTTTGACGAGCAAGTATTAGATCTTACAATAATAAATATTACTTTTTATTTTCTTCTTCTTGTTTTTCTTTTTTTTTAATTTTTCCTTTTAATAGAATGAATTTATTTCTTTTCTTTTCATTTATTTATTTCTTTATAGTACACAATTATTAATAATGACGAAGGGAAGAAAAAAGAATGCCTAATGCATATACGATGATCATTTTTATAATATAATTAAAAAATTTCTTTGAAAATGATATTTAAAAGATAATCCTTGAAATCGTTGTTCTATGATATGCTAGGCAGACCTTAAAAGTATTGTATAATTGTGAAAGCGTCGTCGAACGTCAAATAGCTGAATTGGAATGCTCATTTCAAAGTAACGAGCCATAGTTCCGCTTCCTTTTCAAACATTCTCTCTTTTATATACATTGCCATATATACATCGAAACTTTCTACATCGGCTAGACATATTGGCGTGACTAGTTTTTTCTATTTCCAATCAACAATAATCCCGAAGAAAACACGTAGAGTATCGCGTACAATGACTAACAGGAATATTAGTTTTCCTTCTTACCGTCTATTTAAAAAGATAACACTTATACCTTTTTTACGTAAACCATTTTTACGAATAATAATTCAAATTAAAATTACCCCCTCCCTAAACCTCCCCCGCCACCCTACTTCTCTTACTTTATATTCGAAGACACGATTTTTCTCGTTAATAAAATTAAGACGAAAGATATATTTATTACGAATTCGGGGACATGCGTGTGCGTGCGTCCATGTGTGTGTGTGTGTGTGTGTGATGAATGCGCGTAAATACGAACGATCGTTCTTATTTCAAATTTATATCTCATGTCGACGTGTTAGCAAAATCCCAACCAACATTTTTCACTTTATTTATTTACGTGAGACGATAATTTTACGACAAAAGTCGGTGGTTTTAAGGTACACGACAGGAATTTAAATTGAATATTTTCGTCACGACGAATTAATCCAAGAAGGAGAAAAAGATTGGTTGGTGGTGGTGGTACACTCGAATAAACATTTTATTCCCAAAGAAATTAAAACAAGAATGTCTTCTTGGCAACACCGATATACCTTCTCCTAAATGTACAAGTATGAATGTATATCTATGTAAACGTGTGTGTGTGTATGTTACATTTGAACAGGTGTATGACTCATGCGACAACTTCCTCTCCCAACCGTTATTCTCATCTTACTTTCCCGATTCCTTTCCTTCTTGATTCGATTTTCTCTTACAAAGGACAAAACAAAACAATAATATAATATTTATAATAATATAAAATAAGATTATGTGTGTGTGTGTAAGGCTGTACAAATGTAAAAGATTATTCCAAAAAAAAATTGTACTCGATTATGTTGTCGTTAATGTACCCCTCTCCACCCACCTCAACCCCCCGAAATAATAAATATATATATAATAATAAATAATATTTTATATATATATTATATATTATATTATATAATAATAAATTATATATAATAAATAAATAGCTCGAAATAATAAATTTCTTTTCTTTATTTCTTTTTGTTTTTTTTTATATCGTATAAATCAACAAATCTTTTGGACAATGTATTAAATTTATTTTTGATGTATAAAAATGAAATTATATATATATATATATTTTTTTAAATAGAATTAAATGGATTCGAACGGCATTTAATCGAAAAATAAACGAGACAAACTAGTTTTCGCATAAAAGGAATGGCCTCTTCTAGAATGAGTTTGAGTCATCGTTCAGAGAGTACACATATATATACACACACACATTTATATATTTAAAAAAAAAGGCAAGAAAAAGATAGAAAGAGATAAAATGATCTGAACAAGTGACTCCATTGATACTCCTAACCCTCTCCTTTTATTTCTTCATTTTCTATCTCACTCTTCTCCTCCTCTCATTCGCACTCGTTCTTTCTCGACATCGATTTATTATCTTTTTATTTTCTTTTTACCTTCTGCATTACTTCGTGCCTCCGCGTATCAACTAAAATAACATCATCGTCGACAAGTGACACACACGGAATAAAAAAGGAAAGAAAAAATGAAGAAAAAGAAATAAAAAAACATGAATAAAAAGCGACCGTAGTCTTATTATTATTATTATTATTATTGTTGTTACTTGACAAACAAGTAAAATCAGTGACAACAACGTTGATCTCCGACGTGTGCAAAAATGAAAAAAAATGTTAAAGAAAAAAGAGAAAAAGAGAGAAGAAAAGCAGGTAAATAAAATAAGAAAAAGAGAAAAGAGTGGAAGGAGAAGAGAAAGGGAAATTGCAAAAACACATTGGGCGTAAAGCAAGTATCGAGAGACCTTTAAAAATACTCGGTGATATCATGAAAGAGCTCTTCTCGGATGTATTTGACGTCATCGGATCATCACGTGTGTGTTAAGGTCACCATACACATCACTTTTTAATTCTCTCTCTCTCTCTCTCTCTCTCTTTCTTTCTTTTTCAAACACACACGTGCAAGTTTATTATTTTGTAAATCTTTTTTAAATATTTCCTAAGGGGAAAAAGTTTCTTCGTATTTTAGTCATAAAATAATTCACAAAATCTGAATAATTTTGAAATAATTTCATTGGATCAGTCATAATAATCTTGTATGCATTTGAAAAGTAATATATGTGATCATAATTATGAAATATAATATAATATAACTATAAATAATAATAATTATAAATATAATATAATATAACTATAAATTAGTCCAAGTCATATATTTCTTGTTCCGAGATATTTAATTATTAATATTAAAAAATAATAATAATAATTATTATTATAAATAATTATAAATAATAATTATTAATATTAAATAAAAATAAAATTTGAATATTAAATGAATTCTATATAATATTGAAATAACAAACACTATCTAACGGTGTTCATTTTTAACAATTATCGTGAAAATTACATTGAATTCATTTAGTTTCAAATAACGTGATGTGAAATAATTAATAAAATTATTTTTTTTTTTTTAATTTGATTTAGACCACTTTCATAATTATGGGCACATATATCGTTAAGTATATTGAAAATATTTCTTTCTCTCTTTTTTTGTTTTTTAATATCTTTTAAATAATTTATTTATCAGAACAAGAGAAAATAACAGAAGATTTGATGTAAATACGAATTTAATAAATAGGAAATATATTTAAATAAAAAAACAAATTTGGGATTGGATCGGAGTGGAATTTTTCAACATCTTCAGTAAACGACTGTTACCATCAAAACGTCACACCGCCATGATCTCGTTGAAAGTTAACAAGAATTGCAGTGGGTGGCATCCGGAATTTGTACACAGAATTACTACGAATCCGAGACGAATTCCGGACATCCATCTGGCTTGTTTAATACTTCTTTAACTCCCCCCTCCCTACGCGTAATATTATACAAAATTCTCCCCATGAAAAATAATGAATTTGTAATCATTGCTACATAAAAAAAAAACGAGAGATAAAAATCAAAATTCGACTCGAAGATTGAATTATTTAAAACGAATAATTTATATGCGAGAAGTTATTAATTAATTAATTAAAAAGAAAAAAAAGGGGGACGGGGGGGAATAATGCATCACACGAGTTAAAAACAACCAAGACGAATATAGAAAAATAAAAAAAAAAATAAAAAATAAGAAAATAGAAAGAGAAAGAAAAGATCTATCAGTTTTCACACACACACCCCTTTTTTTTTTAATGGGTTCCCGTCGACACGTAACTCAGGCGTTCTACATGCACCGTTCTTGGTCGCGGTAGGTTAATATGATTCATAAGTGGACTAAATAGGATGTCGCAAAGTGGGGTCAAATGCAACGACCCCGACGACTCTTCGTTTCTCTTTCTCTCTCTTTCTCTCTCTTTCTCATTTGCACGCTCTGGGTCACCCTAAATCGACTATCGGGATCGTATCCAAAGATGTTTACAAGTTCAAATTAATTTGCCGTACCTTTTATTTTATATGAACACGTTATATTAAATTTATGCAACGATTAAAGTTTCAAATTAAATTTCATTCATTTTTTTTTTCCTTACAATTTGTTCCAATTGTTTTATTCTTATTATTATTATTATTATTATTATTATTATGTTTGATTTAATTTCTAATGTTATAAATTACGTTTACTAATCACGAACAATTTTCTATACCCTTTAACTATCATCTATTAATTAATTGAATTCGATCTAATAATAAGGGGATTAGAAATCACACACACAAGCATTAGAAATCTATTTTATCCGGGTCATGGTGTTAATTATTCTAGTTTCTTTTTTTTTTATGCCTCGTTTGTA
>NW_025113095.1:2819975-3216453 GCF_010416935.1 Polistes fuscatus | reverse complement strand
TTAATTTATTTTTTAAATATAAATATTAATTTTATTTTTTAAATATAAATATTAATTTATTTTTTAGATATTAATTTATTTAAATTTATTAATTTAAATAAATATAAATATTAATTCCTCCTACCCATTTACTCAATCCTCCATTCAAACAATGTTCGTAAATGTCATTAGAAAAATAATGAACAAAATATCCGTAAATCTAATGTTAATATAATATGAAATTATACTTAAGAATATCTCGAAGATAAATGGAGTAGGCAAATTAGCGGCACGTTAAAATCTCGATAGATCTAAAGCTCGATAACCATATTATCGTTGAACAAACACACACGCGATAACCGATGAACAAAATGGGATGAGAAAATTTCATTTCGTACCAAGTCAAAGCTCATGCTCGCGTACAACTCACTCTCTCTCTCTCTCTCTCTCTCTCTCCTTCGATCTTCTTCTTCTTCTTTTTTCTCTCCTTAACCCTATACACATACACATACACGCACATATCACGAACGAACACATTTCTACACGCATAAATCATTTATATACATTAAGATAATACGTTTAACCTTAATGTATCGACTAAATGTAATATTTCCTTTTACCGCTTGCTTCTACGTTCAACACAAAGTTTCATAACCCCATTTATTAACTGATACACCTCCCCTTCCTTCCTCATCCCTCACCACACCCCATCTAACCATTCACGCACACTATCAACAGCTGATCATATATTCTTACTTTTAATGTTTGCTCATACGAAATTGTTTCAAATCGCTAAATTTCTTACTAACTATCACACGATTTTTATGTGTTACTTACGAAAAAATAAATGTAACTACGCGAGAAAAAAAAAAGAAAGAAAATATAAGAACAGTTGGCAGATTTAAAATCCGCAAATTTCTTTCGATAAAATTATCGCTGGGACGAGATGAAAGAAAACAAAAAAATTACAATTATGAGGAAATAAAAAGGGAGGGGGAAGAAAATCTAACGTTTAAAATAATACAAATATTTTTCTTTCCAATAATATTATTATGGCTGATCATTATTATTAAAAAAGTAAAAAATAATACGATTAAAATAAAATAGAATGAATTTAAACGTTTCAAGAGCGTACACATTTTTTTTCCTACAACGCTTTTCACCATTATCTATCGTTCGAGGTAACAAAAAAAATAATAGAAGTAAATAAAAGTAACAAAAATAAAAAAAATTAACTATAATAATGGTTTAAGATAGAAAACTCGTCTAACGACGGTAGCATGATAAGGTTTAAAAAAAGAATAAAAAAAGAAATAAAACTTTTAACTACAAGGAAACAATAAAAATAAAAATAAAATAAAATAAAATAAAAAATTAACTTATTGTTAGCTGAACGTTCTCTCTCGATCGTTTTGAAAGTAATTTTTAAAGTATTGAACATACTTATAGATTACGTTAACGATAACACTATCTTTCTTTTAATAGACTTCTATTAAACTAGAGTCTCGCGAGTTGAAAATGTTGTTCTCGTTGCAATAAAAAAAGTAAAATGATGCGGAATACGTTAACTGACATATTTTATCGAGAGAATTTCAATCGTTAAAACAAATAATAACGAATAAAATATCTTTTCCGATGGTTTGATGATGTACTCGACGTTACGATTATTACGATGCTGATAATGAATCGTATTTAACGATACAATTCAGTATACAAATATGTTTGTGTGTGTGTAATTGTATACGTTGCGTCCAAATTTGAATTACTTTACAATCTTTCAAATGTCGTTCGATTTAATCGTGATACAATAACTGCGTTATCACGATTATTATTTTTTATTTCTTTTTTTCTTTTTTGTTAACGTGTTCCATAAAAGTTTCTTATCAAACATATTTAAGTTTACTTATAGCTTGTATGTATGTAACAATAAATTAAGAACAGAAAAAAAAAAAGAAAAAAAGTGTAATCTGTTTTGTAACAAAATTATATTGCAAATCCGATGACACACATTTACAATTAATGCTGGTATAATAAAAATTTGTGATTACTTTAAAGTAAGAACAAATTATATACGTAATATTTATTATAATTATTTAATAATTAATTGAGAACGTGTGTAAGTGTAATAGCAATTTAATAATCAATCGAATTAACATAAGTGTGAAAAGATCATTGATTTTTAATAAATATTTATTTACCGTTAGACGATGTGAATTTTTAAATTAAACAAATTCGATTAACGAATAATAAATAAATGAAAATGAAAATTTTCAAACGAAATATTAGTCGCGTATTTTACGAGGAGTGTATTAGTTGTGTTGAAAATTTATGATAAGTTAAATATATACGAGATGTTTATTTATCATTTTCTTGATTATACTTAAGGTTCAAATTTGTGCATGCATTCAAAAAACCCTTTAAATATTGCCAGGGTACAGTTTCTCACGAAGAGCTAAAACGTGACGGGGAAATATCGAGAGCGAAAAGCAAATAAGCTTCGTGATTGTCGTGTCTTGAGTCATGATACACACGAGAAATCATGCTAACTTGGTCTACATGCTAAGTAACTTAATATATTTATTACATGTATGTGTGTTATGTGTGTGTATATTACAAATCAATCCATTTATATAACTTTTATACATCATTTAGAATTAATTATGTATAAACAATTATAATATTCATAAATTTTGACATTTATATAACTTTTATACATCATTTACGATTAATTATGTATAAACAATTATAATATTCATAAATTTTGGATATATAAAATAAATAGAATCGATGATTTATATTTATTAATTTATTAATTTATATTTATTTATATTTTTTAATTATTTATTAATTTATATTTATTTATTATTATATTAATTTATATTATATTTATTTATGCATACAATTGAATTGTATTTATATCAGAGAATATTACGGAACAAAAACGTGTTTTTCTTTTGTTCTTATACCGTTATAAGGAATATAATTAGATGATAAAAACAATTAGAAATGAGGAATAAAAAATATCGGAGAATATTTTTCCTCCTTCCTCAATGTCAAATCGTAGAAAATCGTAAATGGCCATGAGAGGATTTACGTCAGATGGCACTGGAGTTGTCGTTATCACGATCGTAAAACGTTCAAACCACGCCTTATACAGCATAAAGAGAGAGAGAGAGAGAGAGAGAGAGAGAAAAAGATAGTAAAAAAAAAATAAAATCGCAATTTAATCGATAAATTCGCAGGTAAGTCTACAATATTTGATCTGATCAAAAATAAATCGTCAATTATTCTCGAAATAACAGGTAACTTAATTTTTACCCTTTTTCAATTGTTTTTGCTTGGTGGTGGTGGTGGTGGTGGTCTCTTCCATAGTTTCTTTCTTCTTGACCCCGTTGCTTTCACTCGCAATAAAATTCTCCGTCGTTTTTGACTTCATTGTATCTTTTTACTTTGGTTATGTAACTTCACGCGAGAGAGTTGTACAAAAAGAAAAAAAAAAAATGGGAGGCCTCGATGATAAAACACACTGCAATACTTTCGATTTCTTTTTTTTTCGATTGAATTAAATTTAATTTGATTCGATTTGATTTTATCTACGAGAAATCGCACGATATTTTCTTAGATTTAGATATAAAATGATTAAATGTACAAAAAAATATATTTATAACAGGTGTAATAAAAATCGATCGATGATTTTGTATAGATTGTTGTTTCGTTCGATACAACGCACACGATGTAACCCGCACGATCGTCGAATGTAAACTGGGAACGTCTCGGCAACTGAAGGAATTGAAAGCGTCCACCAGCAGAGCCACACACGGTGATTAAAGTTTTGATTGTCATCTTCACAAACGTGTTTACATTTTACGTAGTGTCCCCACCTTTCAATTTATCCCCCCCCCTACCCATATCATTGGATTGTCATAAAATTTGACACAGTATTAGTTTAGATGTTATACTGTAAAGACGTGTAATATTACTTTTTTTTTTCTTCTTTTTTATTTTTTTTTTTTAATTATTTTTTTGCGATTATTTTTTTCTTCAATACCGAGAGAGATACAATTATTGGGAATATTAATTTATTCATTGATATTTTTAATATTATACACATTTTTTCTTTTTTTTTTTTTTTTAATATTTTTCGCGATTATTTTTTCTTCAATACCGAAAGAGATACGATTATTGGGAATATCATTGATATTTTTAATATTATACACATTTTATAATATTTTAATATTAAATAATTTTTTATTAACATTTTTTTTTTTTAATTATTTTTTCGCGATTATTTTTTTCTTCAATACCGAGAGAGATACAATTATTGGGAATATCATTGATATTTTTAATATTATAACACATTTTATAATATTTTAATATTAAATAATTTATTTAAATTAAATTAAATTTATTTAATAATTAAATAATTTTTTTATTAACATTTTATAATATTATTAATATAAGTTTTATTATATTTACATTTTTATAACCAGTTATTTATTTCGATTAAGTTTATTCGTAAAGTAATATGAAATGTTCTACGATGAAGTTTTATTCTAAAAATTGAACCAAGAAGACACGCGCAACATCATTTGAATCTTTCAAAATATTCACGAATAAATTTAGGTAAGTTATACAATTTTTGGAAATATTAATTAATTAATATCGTATCGTTTAGATGTAAATTAGTTTAAATCAATGAATTATTTATATCGAATCGCGATACTCATTCAATTATCAATTATGAAAGTTATATTAGTTAATCTATTTAGATCTGCCATACTTTATATTCTATATAATTAATTAAATATAATATTATAATTAATATACTCACTTTAGTTTTTTTGATTTTATCGATTTTTCTATTTATACAAAATAAAATAAAATAAAATAAAATAAATATTCGTATTAAATTAATCTCATTGTCAGATCTAAATGAATTAATAATAGATACACCTACAAATCAAATTAAAAAGAATAAGTTAATAAAAATAAGTTACATTATACCGTATAAAAATATTTGATCAATAATAGATACACCTACAAATCAAATTAAAAAGAATAAGTTAATGAAAATAAGTTACATTATACCGTATAAAAATATTTGATCAATAATAGATACACCTACAAATCAAATTAAAAAGAATAAGTTAATGAAAATAAGTTACATTATACCGTATAAAAATATTTGATCAATAATAGATACACCTACAAATCAAATTAAAAAGAATAAGTTAATGAAAATAAGTTACGTTATACCGTATAAAAATATTTGATTAATAATAGATACACCTACAAATCAAATTAAAAAGAATAAGTTAATGAAAATAAGTTACGTTATACCGTATAAAAATATTAGATATTACAAAACTATTACTAATTGAATTATTATCAAGATTAGTCATAGATCAATTAGGCAGTTTTCACAATTTCTATATCATCGTAATGATTTTATCGTTGGGTGTTACGCATACACGAGAATAAATATCACATTTATATATTTAGTCCTTCGTATTATTCCTGCAGTTATTTCTGAACAGCCACGTTAGCTCTGTATCATGTTTCCGAATTCTCTTACTTACCATATTATTATACGAATAACTCACGTTCGTATCGCGTATACTCGATTGCAAATAAGAGAGACAAAGAAATAAATAGGAATAATGGTAGGAAGAGAGAAATGAAGAAAAAAGAAATGGGAAAAAAGAGATGATAGAGAGAAACTCAATGCGAGCATAGCGAATAATTTAAGTATGACTCCTACTTAGAAAGTTATTTTTGTTGGCGGTCAGACTCGTACTGTAAAGACACAACTGATGAACTTAACGAATCAATGAACTCTTGTCTTTTCTCGTGACCGTTCGATGAACTAACAACAACTACTACTACTACGAAGAAGAAGAAGACGACGACGACGAATCAGAAGAACAACTGACACGACGAATCATCATTCTCTGCGTTCCATTAGTTTTTTTTTTATTTTTTATTTTTTTCTTCAAATCCACCATTAAGATTATCTTAACATTTCAAGATTGTAGTTTATTGGAAGAATTGATTTTTATTGGAGCTAAGGTATCATTGTCATTTCATATTTCGCAACTAAACATGATCAATCGTTAATTATTTGATATTTAAATTATATAATATAATAAAATATATAAAAAAATATTAATATTAATATTATTAAAATTAATATAATATTATAATAATTAAAAAATATTAATATAATAAAAAATTATAATTATGATAATTATGATTAAAGAAAAAATGTATATATATTTGTTTAGATTTTTTTATTCTTCTTTATTTTTTTTCTACAAATCCACCATTAAGATTATCTTAACATTTCAAGATTGTATTTTATTGGAAGAATTGATTTTTATTGGAACTAAGGTATAATTGTCATTTATATTTCGCAACTAAACATGATCAATCTTTAATTATTTGATATTATTTATAATATAAATATATAAAAAATAATATAATATTATTAAAATTAATATAATATATTTAATATATTAATATTAATATATTAATTAATATATTATATAATATTATAATAATTAAAAAATATTAATATAATAAAAAATTATAATTATGATAATTATGATTAAAGAAAAAATATATATATATATTTGTTTAGATTTTTTTATTCTTTTTTTTTTTTTTTTTTAAATAAATATCATAATTATTTATGTTCAAACACAAACGTTTAATACTAAGTGTGATAAATAATTAGTAATCAATGACGTTACTTGCGCAAGTTGTCTTAAACGCGAAACCAAACCGCGTTTTTTTTTCTTTTTTTTTTTCTAAAAGTTCAAGCACGCGGATTTAATAACGCTCCGATTTTACGGGATGACGTTATGCAACGGCGTGTAACCGCAAGAAAAATTCAACGGTTGGTGGTCCAGGACCGATTCTCTCCTTCTCTTTTATTCTTTACCTTTCTTATTTTATTACGGTTTTACCTGATTTCGTTAAGGAACAAGAATAAAAAAAAAAAAAAAACGAATATAAGACGACTCTACCTTATCGACAGAAAATTACAAAAAAAAAATAAAAAAAAGAAAAGAAAATATTGCGTGACAAATGTCAATAGCTACCTGCACGAGTGTGCCAGTGTGTGCATCATTATCATTTTCTTTATCCTTTTTTTTTCTTACATCTTTACATAACTTACGTAACACGAATAATATATTCTTTAGAAATACAATTGCAATCTAATTTTGACTGCATATTTGTACGCATCTTTATGTACTCACATGAACGAGCACGTGAGATTGACTTCATTAAAAAAAAAAAAAAATAAAAAAAATGAATAATAATAATAATAAAAGTAATAATAGAAACGCGTATGGCTTCAATCCTATTAAAATAAAAAATAAATAATGAGGACTGACCAAGATTACTTTATTTTCTTTCATATAAGTGTTCCCATTCTGTCGACTTAAAACACAAACGCATAGATAAGCTTATTACGGAAGTAAAAAAAAAAAAAAACTCTTACGTTGATAAGAAAGTCATTTCGTTTTCTCAATGGTAAGGAATAAACGTTTTCTATTCTTTTTTTTTTTATATTTAGAATACAGGACGTTTGAAATAATTGCGAATTGTCAAATCGAATATATTCAAATCGTAAACTATTTTTCGGCATTGCGGATATTAATTATTTATATTTATGACAATGTGATTAATTGGTCATCCGTTTGATCTGCAATTTAATTTGATTCGATGAAATTTTTCATTTCGTCTAAAATTTTGCACCGATTGTTTTATTTCGTTTTATTTCATTTCATTTTGATTTTCATTTTTATTCCGATAATTTTGATTTTAACCTTCGGGGATGATAAGAAAAAAGAAGAAGAAAAAAAAGAAGCAAATTATGACGAATACGTTCAATTCTCGATAACATTAAAATATTTAATTAAATATTTAATGAAAAATATGATTAGAAAAAAAAGAAAAGAAAGAAAAAAAGAGAGAAAAAGATGTTTTCAGTATAGAATGTAAGAGTAACGGGAGAAATGTGTGTCAAGCCTACGAGTATAGGAAAGTGTTATACTATTTGCATGTAATATTATCCAAGCGTCCGTCAATAAACATTACTGTATTGTATTCTCATCTGTTACATAATCTCGGAGTCGAGTTCCATCCAGTCTCGGCGTCTTCTCGAAGGACCTCGTCCTACCGGTAGCAGAAAATATGATCGATGTAATACCTATCGATTTATAATTAATCGTAAGTAACCTAATCATCTCGGTCCTTGAAAGAATTTTATTTCATATCATTATTATTATTATTATTATTATTATTATTATTATTATTAGTATTATTATTATTGTTATTATTATCATCATCTTTCGATTTTAATTGTATCATCATTTTATTATTATTATTATTATTATTATTATTATTATTATTATTATTATTATTATTATTATTATTATTATTATTATCATCATCTTTCGATTTTAATTGTATCATCATTTATTTCATATTATTATTATTATTATTATTATTATTATTATTATTATTATTATTATTATTATTATTATTATTATTATTATCATCATCTTTCGATTTTAATTGTATCATCA
This sequence comes from Polistes fuscatus, assembly GCF_010416935.1. Lineage (NCBI taxonomy): Eukaryota > Metazoa > Arthropoda > Insecta > Hymenoptera > Vespidae > Polistes > Polistes fuscatus. Next base: position 3,207,877 of record NW_025113095.1, on the reverse strand, counting down.
TTTATTTCATATTATTATTATTATTATTATTATTATTATTATTATTATTATTATTATTATCGATTTTAATTATATCATCAGATTTACGTTTTATTATTCGTAAGAAATACAATCAAAATTCTAGTAAGAATTTCATTCATTAAATATTAATTTTTCTAATTTGATATTAGTATTCGTATTTAATTAATTGCAAGAAATAAAATTATTCGAATATTAGTAAGAATTGAATATTGTAATGAATTTCTATTTAAATTCGTTTAGATTTGATTTATATTCAGGTATGTTTAATTATACTTAAGAAATGAAATCTTTTTGAAGTATCAGTTTAATGATTTTAATTGACTAATAATTGATTTCATCTCGATTAGATTCTAGTTATTCTCCTGTGATAATTTTCTATGCGAATTAATGAATTATAATAAATTAATAATTACAATATTTAACATATAATTAACATCTAATTTAATTTCATTAGATGAAATGTTAAAATATGATTAGAAAAATAAATGAATGAAATGTGACGACGACAACAAGCTGTGAGAATAATAATAATAATTCAAATGTTGTAACAACAATGAGTCAGAATAAATTCCATAGAGCAAATCTTACATTAGTCTATTCGAGGGCAAGAACACGTAATACTACGTAACCATGTAATATATACATGTAAGTATATATATATGTGTATATATACTAGTAGTCTAAATTAGTGATCTTCAAACATTTTCGGTTCATGAAAACCTTTAAAGTGTAAAAATATTTGATAAAATCCTTTCTAATGAACAAACAAAAATAAAATAATTACAACAAATTAACACGTCAAATGATATTAATTAATAATTAATAATTAATTAATTAATAATTTACATGTCAAATGATATTAATTAATTAATTAATAATTAATTAATTAATTAATAATTAACACGTTTGCAAATAGTAAAAATTTCAGCGAGGAAAAACAAGTGACAGTCATTTTATTTTGAAATCAATTGTGATAACCAAAATTTGATTAAACACGTTTTATAAGGTCAGTCAGATTATCATACATTAAAGAATCAATTAGTCCTATCTATTATACCTTTACAGGTATAATAATTAAAAAAAATTAAGGTGTTATATCAAATAAAATAGAAAATAATTGGCTTTAAAATTGTAATGCTATAACATTTACGTTTGCAAACGTGTTAATACGATATAATATATTTAAAGAATAATTCGTGGAACCTTTGGGAAGGTTCTATAGAACCCTACAACTCAGTGTAACACAGTTTGAAGAACATTGGTTTAGAGTTTGACGCATTCGGAAGAAAAAGGAGAGAGTTCAGAGTACTCTTTCGATATCGATCGGCAATGGTTGCAGTTTGTCGAGCTAGAGAAACAGAAAAACGGCATGAAATGCGTTTCCCTTTTAGTATAGGAGAGGGTACTAACCCCTGCTCAACAATGCCAAAAGTGTGCCGATACTCTTGGGAGGGTTGCACGACGCAAGGGAAAATCAATAAAGCTCGTCGATAAAGCTCGTTCCAATTGCACTGCGTCAACAATACAATTGCATTTTGTACTAAGTATATATTTGTGGATATGTGTGTGTGTGTGTTAAATATGAATAGTTAATTATGAAACATAAACAATTTTATCAATGATACTTGTAGATATTTCATATTTGATTAACAGAATTCGACGAGATTATATGTCCCAATTATTAAACATTGTTTAATAATTTTTTTAACCTTTAATAGCATGGTTTGTAAATAATTATTGTTATATATATATCAAAAATATATTCATACATATTTAATATTAAATTTAAGAAAAATTTGTGTACGACAATTAAATGTGGATGTAACAATTGTTAATTGATTAAAATAATAATAATAATAATATATACAGTGATATTTGTAAATTCAATATCTGTAAAAACAAATAATTATTTTTTGAAAATTTAAAAGCCAATCGATCGATCCGATCGTTGAATTTTTAACTCCCAATGGTTAAATCAATTAACGAAACGTTCTTTTTCTTTTTATCTAGATACACTTATCTATCAGATTAATATTGTTTATGTTTGAAAAATCGTTTTGAAATGGAATTAAAAAAAAAAGAAATAAAAAGTATTTTCACTTTCGATTATTTCGAAAAGGTCGATACCTCGATTGATTTACGAGAAGATAAATAGATGATAGATGATAGATAAGCGAGTAGTGGTAGCCGAAGAGTAGCTACGATATACGCAAAGCGGATAACCGACAGTCACGATGCCGTGAATTATAAATAACATCCGTGAATGTCCGGCGCACGTTCTGCATATCTTAAAAGCCCACGATGGATTTCCAAGTATTTGCGAGCTTGCTTAGATAACTAACAACGAAGATTACGATTTAAACCCCTCTCCCCCCTTCCCCCTATCTCGTTTTTTTAATTTTTATTATTTACCATGTAAATTATTAACAATTGCGCGACGTGAGAAATAAATTTGATTTCACAATTTCAAAAAGCTCAATTTATTTAACCCATTTTGTTGGGGGGGGGCGGGTTGGGGGAGGGGGGTTTATTTTTTTATCTGACAAAAAATCAATTGATTTTCTTTCAGACGCAATTTATTACAACTCGACTACTTCTGTTATCAACACGATATGATCGTCATTAATCATAATAATCGGTTAATTAATAAAACCGTAATCTCACATCGTTTTAAATAATAAATTTGTTAATCAAATAGTACACAGGTCGAACAAATTAGATTTCGGATTAACATATGGAGCAAATAATAATAATAATAATAATAATAATAAAAATAATAATAATAATGATAATAATAATAAGCATAGAGATTACTATGTTGGATGATTTATCGGTCAACGAACCGTCAAGAAAATATTCTCGGATAAGTTGAGGCCGATGTAATAAAGGATTATATGCTAATGTAGAGCCCTAATTTTCGATATCCTCATTTTATCCTGATAGACGTATTTTTTCCATGCGCATACGCGTGCTTGACTAATATACGCGCGCGCGCATAATCACAAGAGAAAAGAAAGAAAGAAAGAGAAAGAGAAAGAAAAAGAGAGAGAAGGGAATATATGCGTGCAACGCGTAGGAGGGACGCATAATTGCGTGTGGTTAAATTTATGAGCGTGTATTGGGGAGAAGAACTTAACAGAAATGAGTGCAAGAGAGACGGACAGAATAACGGAGTTAGAAAATAATAGGCCAAGGGAGAGAAACAAAATAAGATAGTTAGAGAGAAAAGTAAATAGAATGAGAGAGTGAGAGAGAACAATAAATGGAATATAAAAAAGAGAGTGAGAGAAAGAATTAAATAAAATTAAATAAAAGATCGAGTGTAAGAGAGAGAGAGAGAGAGAGAGAGAGAAGCTATTAAGATAAAAAAGTAAGAGGGAAAGAGATATAGTATAAGAATACGAGAGAGAGAGAGACAATATGAATGAGTGAGAGAAAGAGAAGTAGAGGGAGAGAGAGGTATAGAAAGAGAGAATTAGAAAGAGATAGAGTAAGAGAGGGGAAGAATAAGAGAATGAGAAGGGGATAGACTGAAGAGAATTAGTGAAGGATAGAATGAGAAAATTAGTGAGAGATGGAATGTGCGTGTGTGTATGAAGAGAGAGAGAGAGAGAGAGAAAGAGGATTAGTCTACAAATCTTTCTCTCTCTTTCTTTACTCTTTCAAAAGCCGACCATACGAAAATCGAGACGCGTGCAAAACAATGGACGACTGGTGTGAAACGACTGATTGTGAGTGTATGAAAAAGAGAGACAGAGAGAGGGAGAGAGAAGGGAGAGAGAGAGAGAGAGAGAGAGACTTTTGCTTCCTTTTCATTTTATTTTCTTTCTGGACTTTCGCGTGGGAGGATCGTAAACTTTCATATCCCCTTTTCCTCTTTACTATGAATACAAAACTATACAGGGCTGGATCAATAATTATGAATAACTTATGCAATAATTATGAACGTTCGATTAATTATAGAGTTATTTAAACGTAAGATTATTTCATAATCAAGGTCGTAAACGTAATTGATTTTTTGTTGTTTTCCTTTGAGAAAATATTACAGGAATAGATGGGAGATTTTATTTGAGAGGACAGTTATTGAATCATCCTGTATAGGCGTATATAAGGGCGTGGAATCGTCGTAAAAGGAAAATGTGAACGAAAGGGAATTTTCATCGATTAAGGGAGAGAGAGAGAGAGAGAGAGAGAAATGCTGAGTGACATTTTCTTCGTTTATTATAAAATATGATAATATCATATGAAATCAAATACATATATATATATAGGTATTATAACATTTTTAAAATATTAATATAAACATAAAAAAAAAAAAAGTTTCTCTCTCTCATTATATGGCAAAAAATGTATACTTGGGGTCGCAAAAAAAGAAAAGAAGGGAGAAAGAGAAAGAGAAAAGGTCGAAAGGCAAGTCGAGGAGGAAACACGATGCTTCGTAGAGAGAAAAAAAGAGAGAGAGAGAGAAAGAGAGAAAGAATACAGGTCACGCTTCAAGGCGAGGCGATAAACGCGAAATAAAATAAAACTAAAAGTAAAAGTGAGAAAGATAGTCGAAGAATTAAACATAAAAAAAGAAATGAGAGAGATAAAAGGAGGGGAAGGGGAAAAATGAAATTGTTTAACAATAAGAGAGAGAGAGAAGAATATAAAAGGAACAAATGAAGAAGGAAAAGAAAAAAGAAGAAAACTAGGAGAACGACTACGACTACGCGACTCGCCCTAGAAAACGTCAAATCGACGAGGACGGATCCACCCGCCTATTTATAGAGGGGCCCTGTTCAAGTAACTACGTTGACGACGACGAGGACTAGGACGAGGACGAGGATGAGGATGAGGACGAGGAAGAGGCAACGCTCGAACAGCTTACGATCCATTCGAACGACGTTCGGCCCTTTCTCTTCTTCTTATTCTCAACCTCATCTTCCTCTTCTACAAGTTCTCTCTCTCTCTCTCTCTCTCTCTTTCTCGCATCCTTCTTCTCGAGAACTTGGCTGGTACGAAAGAAGCGTGAAAATCGCATGCAGGGGCGTATCGCTATCTTCCTTCTCTCTCTCTTATACACACATATATATATATATATATACATACGCATACACTATCTATCTTTACTATGCTGACGCCTACGAAAATTCTGGGGGAGTGACAATGACGGAAGATCTGACTTTTATTCATTCTATCTTTCTCTTTCTCTTTCTCTATCTCTATCTCTTTCTCTTTCTCTTTCATAAACGAGAGCGATATCGCGGCACGCGCGCACACGTTCAACTCTCGTCGCAGCAACATCGAACGTGAAAGAATGAAAGTTAGAGAGAGACGGTTACACAGAAGGAAAAGTAAACGAGCGAGAAAGATAGATAAAGACAGAAAAGGCAACCGGCACTCATTCGGAATCACTCGATTTCCGCCTTTTACTACTCACCCATCCTCGCGACGACCAGCAACCAACCAACCAACCAGGAAGTACTTCCTCTTGAATTGTCAATAAACCTTTCCTCCTTTTATTTGAAAAGATTACCGATCATATTACTAACACTGTTCTTGAACGATTGCAAATTAGGCTCGTTGGGTTCACTCAGAAATGCACAGAAAAACCCATAGACTGACTCTTACTACGTGCCACGAAACGCTCGACGTCCGACATTGCGTGCTGGTGCACCCGTTTACTGTCCAGGGCGCATGCGCCAAAACACCGACTCCCCTCTAAGATCAACGCCGTAACAAGTGCACTCGGGTGCCCTCGACTATACTCGATACTCTTCGTTAAAATCGATTTGAAATATTTTCTTTTTACCTATACGCGTATGTGTGCATATATACGTGTAGAATTGGATTCATGTGTTTTGCAGGAAATTATCCTGATATCCTTTGACCTTATTGTTTTCATTTATTTCAACCTAATTGTTTATAATTTTTCTTTATAATTTATTTATCGCTCATTTTGTTACACGATTTTATGATTAGACTTGCGTTAGAAATTAGGTATTTCTCTTTTGTTCTTAGATTCTACTAATTAATGACTTCCTTTCACATTATTAAACTATTCCCGTGAATATAAATTTATTGTTCTCAATATAGTCCAAGTTTAAATTAATAAGAGGCGTTTTGAATTTGACTTATTCGTAGGAATAACACCGAATATTAAGAAGCTCCATTCCTTTCTTACAATTTTTAAAAATATTATTAGATAAATTATAGTTTCAGATTATAAATTTGTTTACCGTGCATAGAAAAAGCTTGATTTACTCCCTGTATTTTTATAAATATTTTAAAAGAAAAATTTATGGAAAGAAATGAAAAAGAGAACAAAAGAGAAACAAGAAGGATGTAATAGATATCTTTACTTTTTTATATTCTTTATCTAATATGATTGAGAAATTGAATTTGTAGAAAGCTTTATTTGAATAATTAATATTTATTATTTCTTTTTCCTTTTCAAATCATTAAATTTGTTAATTCTTTTAGGACATTAAAAAATGTACTGTTTTATCTTTTTTATTAGATTTATCGATGCAAGAATTACCGACGCAAATATTACCGACGCAAACATTACCGACGCAAACATTACCGACGGAAATATTACCGACGCAAACATTACCGACGCAAACATTACCGACGGAAATATTACCGACGCAAGAATTACCAACAATGGTAATACCGATAACAAATTCTTCGAATCTACTTATCGACAAAGTAACGAAAGGTACCTCAACTATCGATAACAACAGTTATCGATCATGTAGACATTAATGCGCAATAAAGTATATCGATAACACGTGGTATTAACATCAGTAGTAAGGTATGCTTCAAACGCATGTCTATATTTTATTATCTTTTTACAATTACAATAATTAATTAATTAATTAATTAATTAATTAAACAATTAGTTCGTTTGACTTTGATAACGTATAACATCGAAATATTATTATCGTATTATTATTTAATCATATTTAACTGTGAATCAATTTACACATCGTAAACAGATGAAATCGTAATTTAAAAACAACGATTCGATTCTAAACGTTAGAGTCTCGTTTCTTTTTTTAATCCTTTTACTTTTCTGTTAGATTTAAAATTCTAAAGGAGTATCTCCAGCCTAGGGTACATTAAATTTCTAGCAAAGAGCTTATAGGGATCTCCGTGTTTGTTTATACCGTGTCGTCCTTTCATCGGTTTCACGTAAAGTACAGAGAGAATGATTTAGTTTGCTAGGTTTGCTAGCTTTCAATCGAATTTACGGTTGCCTGCCTGCTTTGCTACTTCTGTCGATGATCATTCGTATTCTAACATCTATTGATCGTTAATGCAAAACTACTGTTTAAAATAAATCAAAAAATTATTTATAGTATTTTTATGGATAACAAATATAATCGCTTATTAAAATATTTTACAACACTAATTTGGTAATACTTCGAATAACTTCTAAGATAATGGAACTTTAACAACAAAATTTGTTATTTCGAAGCTTTGATTCTTTTTGCACACAAGAAATATGAATTTTTTATTTTATAATCATAATCTGGTTGCAGTTCGATTAATGCAAACAAATATTTATTATTGCAAAGGTACCTTTTTTTTGCATACAAGAAATACAATTTTATTACGAATAATAAATAAAATTTAACTATACAAATATTAGTCTTTCTTAATATTGATAGAATAGTTCGAAAATAATATCTTAGCCTCGTTTCATCTTCGAATTGTAACACAGTGAGATTAAATTTTCCTGAGGTTTCTTTAATTGATAAAGTAATTAATTATACATTCGGATTTTGTGCGGTAGGGTGGTCTTGCACCGCGACTGGTACAAACAAGGCTGGCAAGTCGCTTGGAATGTGGCATGCAAAGTGTAACTTGCATCTACATGTGTGTTACTGTATAAATATACGTGTATATATATATATTTGTGTATACGTATGTGTGTGGAGTAGCTTCGGGCTAACCTGGATTTCGTTAAAAGCACTTCAATTTATAATACGACTCCGTTCTATCAATAACCCCCTCATCATGAAACATTTCTATTGTCTTTCAAATTATTTTTATTTTACTGAAAATAACGTTATTCTATTAGCTTGTTCCTAAATTAATTTTATTTTTATTCAACGATAAATAAAAAAAGATTGTTCTTTCATATTTAGAATCAACTGAATATTAAACGATAAAGAATTAACAAATTTGTTAAATACGATTTTTCGGTTATTTCTCGCGTTGTTATGGGACGATTAGTATCCATGATACGTCGTGAATATTTATTTGTGTATGTGTTAAAGCAATGTATATATGTTTAAAAAATCTTAAATATAAATAGATTGCATTAGAGTATTAAAATAATTATTAATTAATCGAAATAAATGTCTATTGTTGTCTAAAAATTCGGAATATGTAACCTGTGTACCGTCTTCCTCAAAATTCACCTTCGGACTGGCACGTTGTCATCTATCAAAGTTCTTTTATTAAATGTTGTTTATATCACATTCCGAACGTTACGCATGTGTATAACAGGAATAATATACCCAATAAAAAGAATTTACGATTATAATGTTCTGATTTCAGCATTTTTTCATTTGTATATCTCTTTTAGTAACGGAAAGGAGAAAGATTCTTAAAAAGAAAGTACGAGCAACGAGGGATCGTCGAAAAACTCGAGTATCTTTCATTCTTTTTAAAGAAAGAAAGAAAGAAAGAAAGTCATCTTTTCAACGACACCCAGTAGACGCTCCTTAAAAACAAATATTTTCATTATTATTATTCGGTTTGAAAAGAAAAAGAGAACATTAAAAACATTAGTGGAAGATATTACTTTTCCACATCGTTTTTCGTAATCTCGAAAATACATTGAAATGAAAATGATTGTATTATTTATGCATAAACGTACGTATAAGTAAGATCTTGCATTGTAAAATCCATAAAAGTCAAATCTAATTTGATATGTAATTTGATTAATGTATGCATACTTTTAGTATGCGAACCTACACTTTATTATACTTACGTGTATAAGTACAATATGCATATTAATGGATACGAGAAAGTCTACTTTTGAAAAGAGAAGTTATGAAATCGTAAGAGACCTCATTTCATTCCTAAATTTACTAATCTAACTTATACGTTCACACTAAAAATTTTACTTTATTTTAAGAATTATCAGAAATAATTGAATACCAAGTTATTGAGATCATTCAATAATCTTTCCAAATTATCAATATATACCTCTAATTATCTTAAAATAATAAAAAATAAAATACAATATGAAAAAAATAATAATAATAATAATAACGTAGTCTCATTATATAATTAATTTATTATTATAAATGAAAAGGAATGATATTAGTTTTGGTAATTTGAATGCTCGAAATGATTAATTTTGAATATTTTTGATAAGTTTTTTTTAGTGTTAACGTGTAACGAACGTTTAGCAAAGTAAAGAATATTTAAACAAAGATTGTTCAAAGACAAAAGATAGAGAGAAAAAGTAGGACAGTTAGAAGTATCGGGGCTAAGAGTCAGGAGTCGTCAAACAAATTGTCTTTTCGCTAAATTGGGTAGATCTTGGAAGGGAGTTAGTCAAGTGTATCTTTCAACTAGTAAAAAAGGGTGTTTTATTTCTTACACGTTACACGTTACACGTGTATTTGTAGGAGGAGCTCTGAGGTGAGATCGTTAGCGCCAAGGGTGCGACTTTGCATTGTCCCTTGAAGTACTAACATAAGTGTTAGTTTATTGTTACCCGCTACCCGGTGGGCAGACTACCCTTAAATATTTAAGATGGACCATTAAAGACAGCCCGAGTTTACGCTTCGAGACCCTACAAAATCTCAGCAACAATCTGACTTTTATTTTTTCCTTCCTTCTTCATTTTTTCTTTTCATTTCCATACCTTTTTTCACCCTTTTTTTCATTTTTCTTTCTTTTGTATTTCTCCTATCACGTTGACTCATTTCATTTATATATCGCGAATATTATTTGTGTTATTATTATTTTATAAACTGTTATTTATTGGATTAGTAAAAATATAACATTTATTATAATTTATGTGTAATAAGAAGAAAAGGTAAGAAGGTAATTTTTTTATTTAATTATATTCAGATATATGTGTGCATGCATAGATAAATATTTTAATATACCAGAGTGTCATTTTTAGTATCTGTCATAATAGTAATTATCATTGTTAGAATACTAATCACGATTATTTCATTTCATTTAATTTTCTTTCTTATTTTCATTGCAAATCTTTAACGCACATATACTCAAAATAAATACATTTATTTTAACTTGATTTATAATACAAAAATACGTATTGTTTATTATAAAAAAATACATCAAATTTGTTATTTGTTAATTACATTTATAAAATTATTGCTAAATATATGATTAGATATTTTCATTTATTTGAAGTATAGCGCGGGTGATTGTATAAATCAGATCATTTTAAGAATGAGATACTCAAATATAACAGATATTGCGAACACTTCGAATAGGATTCGTTTTTCGATGAAAATCGTAAGAAAATAAGAGAGGATAGGAGTCTCATTTATGGTAAAGCTCTCTCTCTCTCTCTCTCTTTTTCTCTTTCTCTTTCTCTTTCTCTCTCATTAAACTTTTCGTCGTTTCATCCTTGGCAGAGAGAATCGCATCGGGAACAACTGCTCCCATGGGATCAGAGTCGTGCCACGATTATACCATTCACGTTAGCTTAGAAGTATAAGAAGAGGAAGAAGAAGAGGAAGAAGAAGAGGAAGAAGAAGAAGAAGAGATGTGGCCTTGAAGAGGGACCAGTAAGAAAAGGAGAAGGGTTGAAATGACCCTTCTTTCTTTCTTTCTTGCTTTCTCTCAATGAGAATCCGAATGAATGTTTGGCTAGGGGTTGGAAGAGATTATTTTTCTTCCAACAGTTTTTTCTTCTTCTTCTTCTTCTTTTTTCTTCTTTCTTTCTTTCTTATCTTTTCTTTTTGTTTTTTTTATTATTGTTGTTATATCTTGTTCGATTTATTTCTACGATGTTAGAAATTAGCGTCCTTTAGTTTTTCTTCGACAACAATTAATAAGATGAAAGAGTAAGAAAAGAAGATGTCGTGCAATTCCCTTTCTCCCTCCCCCCCATGGGAATTCACGTAGGTGTTAGGTTTATACGAGAAGAATAAAACAGAAGGTAAAAGTTTGGAGAGTAGTCTTGGTGTACAAGTTGATGATCGGTTTAGTATCCACCCTAGGTGTCGTACTTCTTCGTTAATATGATTGACTGTTTGAGGAAAAGTGCTGACTTGGGAAGACCATATCAAATGTGTGAAATATGTGTTTACGTGTCTGATTGTATAAGAAGTTTCCTCGGACTCGTTTTTCTTTTTACACGCACACACACACAAACGCAAATATATTTGTCTTTATTATTTGCTATTGTTCTCAATAATTTTCTGATATTATATTGGATAGGAGATAAAGTTTTTAATTTTTCTTCAATCGAATAAATTTTCTTTCGTAAAGTATAGATGTTAATAAAAAAATAAAAGAGAAAGAGAAAGAGAAAGAGAAAGAGATAGTGATTTTGTTCGGAAAGATTTCGGAGACTCGAGTTCGTATTTCGCGTAGAATAGAAGGAGACTAAATTCGGCCGTTAGCATAAATTCTTAATCCGAATCGGCGCGTAAAACTGAAAGTTAACCAAGTTCGGTAACATTAGCCGTAACAACGAACGTAGTAGTAAGTTCTTACGGTAACGATGCTGTAACGACGCTTTCCGAGCTGTGGCAATTTCTCGCGATAAAGTCACCAATGGGACCAACAAGAATTAAACTCGCCTAAGGGGTTGGAATCGGTTGACGGTACCGGTGGTTGCTTTTTGGTCGTAGTGGTGGTGGTGGTGATGGTGATGGTGGCACCATAGAAGATGGTTGCGCATTCAACGCGAATAAGTATTAAGATTTAACCTTAACCCTTCTAAATTTTCGTTTATCATTCTTTCGTCCCTTTTCTTTCTTAATTTTAATCAAATTCAACAATTTTTCTTCTTACAAGATCCAATTAATCTTTTACACGCGATATATTTATATAATTTAATTTTTTAAATTCAATCCTGTAACATTAGCAATGTTCTATATTTATTTCAACATCAAATCAAATATTCGCGGAATTTTATCGAAGATATTTAAATTAGAAAATAAAACGATTGATTTTATTGTTAAATCGTAATCGTATTCCAATAAATTGTGAATAATTGGTCAAAGAACGAGAACGAAAGATGTAAGTTTGATCAAAGTCCTCCTCGTAGTTGGACTCGTTGAAATTCGAATTGAAGGAGATTATGGGAGGTGGAAATTAGTCAAAACTAACAAAAGCCAGGGCCGACCCTGCGGCATTCAGCGGTCACAATCGCGGCTGGATCACGATCCGCAATTCCGCAAATGGGGCGGTTCGAGCCTTCGAACAAAAGATGTAATAATTCTGTCCCTGTTTTCGAGCATCCCCTTTTCTCTCAAACCCTTTCTCCTCCTCTTTCTCTCCCGCTCTCTTGGTATTTCTTGGATTGCCTCTTTTAATCGTTTCTTCTCTTTCCATCCAACAGCGTCAAGTCTCTCTCTCTCTCTCCCTTTCTCTTTCTTTCTCCGACCCTTAAGAGAAACCCTTTGTTTTCTCAAAACAAACAAGAATCGTTTGCTCGCGCTAGTCGACGCTCGACTACGGACAATGCTTCTCAAAACTGACGAAAACCTTGAATAAGAATAAATGGAATGAGAAATTTTTATTAGGCAAATGTTACATTGCATAATCGCGTTAGGAAAGAATTTTTATTGCTAATTATTTTTCCCCTGATAAGTTTGGACCGATTTGTGATTATTGACAATTGTCTCGGAAAAACTCGTGTACGAATGAATATTTTTCATTTACAATATAATTTACTTTCTTTTTTTATAGAACTTTCATATATACGTATAGTATATGATATGTATTTTTGTCAAAATCGGTACGAGTTTTTCGATCGAAACGATGATTGCTCATCCCGTTAAATTGCCAGAAAAATTCTTGCCTATTTATAAATATTGAGTTGCCTTTAAAACTCGTACGAATGAATATTTTTAATATAAACTATATTTTTCTTTAAATCTCCATTAATTTTACAGTTAGCTATATTTTTTTCTACCATTAGACTGCCCAACAAAAATTTCTCATTAATGTTAAGAGAAATGCATTTATTACTGTATAGGAAAAAAAATTATAAATCATCCCGATTGAATTTCTTTTGACCGATCTGAATAAAATCGACGATCCAATAGGAATCGAACGAAAACATTTATTTCCCCCCCCGATTCCGATTCGTTTCATTCTCTCTTAACATTAATTGAATAAATATCATTCATTATAAATTAATAAGAATAAGGGCGGAAGGTAATTGAAAGTACCGTTTGTTAGACCTTTCTTCTTTTTTTTTTTAAACAACAAGAGTAGAAATTTCGTTGGTAGTCTCTCGTTTGGGGTAATATTATTATTTCGTAATTCATAAATGATTAATGACACTGAGCGAAAATGACGAATTCATTACGTGCCATAGGGATGGAAGAAAACGCGGCTAGTATTTATAACGAGTACGATATTTGAAAGAATCTTTATGCGCGTGTACCTCCCCCCCACTGCCACCCACCAATCTCCTCCTTCCTACACACACACACACCATACAAACACACATATATAGAGATATATAAATAATATAGATATATGCGTGCGTGTGTGTATAAAATATATATATATATATATACAGGTGCATACCTATAGGAACAGTATTGTAAAACGCCGACGGTAATCCGGTCGGGCGACATTGTAAACATTTTAATTAAAGCCTGCGGAGGATATTTAATTTCGAATAATTAATGGTCGCTCGCCGAAATTCATGCATCCCCGACAAAAGCCATCGCCCTCTCGATTACTCTTGATTTCATTACACGAGTCAACAGCCACGAGGCTGCCAGCCATTAAGCACCCTTTTTTATCCCCTTTCGAAACGAAATTATGTATTCCTAGAGAGAGAGAAAGAAATAAGAGAGAGAGAGAGATAGTAACAAAAAAAGAGTAGAAAAGAGGGAAAGTAACATCGCGAAAATTGCCAATTCGAGTCACCGTTCCTCTTTCGTTATTTCCTTCAAAGTATCTGCCACGAGCAGAGGCCTTTTAAATGCTACACACACCCCCTCCCTTCTTTTTCTTTTTATTCTTCTTATTCTTTTTCTTCTTCTTCTTTCTATATCTTTGGATTTTTATTTCTTTATTATCATTTCTGTTTTTTCTTTTTTTTTATTATTATTATTATTCGATTCATCAGAGTGGAATGCAACGATTAAAACGCAATGTTTTAAGAAGAGATTAATAAAAAATGTTGGATTGATTTATTTTCATTCGAAATATAATTTCAGTTATCTTGATGAAAGTGTTACGTTTATCCTGTGTTGAGTTTTCTAATATATTTTATAAATAAGACAAATGTGATTAAAAGAAAATAATTCGTACTGTATTAAATTTGTTGAATTGAAATATATGGAAAATTAGTTGACATTGAATAATTCTATGATTTAGTTTTAAATGATTAATTATCTAGGATTAAAAAACAATAATCGATAGTAAATTAAAAGATAAAGAATCGAATGGAAATTATTTACTTTTTCTTTTTTTTCTCTCTTTGTTAATATTTAATCCAAATAGTTTCATTCGTAATTTTGATTTTAGAATAGAATTTTTGTTAAACGCCGAGTATATTTTCCTCATTTATCGCGCATTTAACGTCATTTGCGTGCATAATTTTCAACGTCGAAGTAAAATAATATAAATAAAGTACCACGAGTTAGGTATGTAAACGTTAAATAATGAGAATTGTGATATGGCGAGGATTAAAGGTTGAGCGTGCAGAAAGTTGAAAAAAAAAAAAAAACAGAAAAAAGAAAAAGATAAATAACGACGCACAAAGTGAGATAAAACCGTGTAAAGAATGTCTCTCTTTTGGAAAGCGGTGAAATTAGTTTACGCGTAGAAACGTCAATCGTTAGTCACGGCTTCTTACTCTTGACAAAAGTCAACTAAATAGGAGAGAAAGAGAGAGAGATAGAGATAGAGAATGAGTAAACGCGGTGGTTTGGGTTAAAAAACCTAACTGAGAATTTAAAACCGCATTTCACCTTTCCTTTGTTCAAGAGAATTCACTCTCTTTTTTTTTTTTGCGGACGAACGAGGATAAAGGGATAAAAAATAAAAAGGAAAAAAGGAATTACGAAAGAGAGAAAATCCGAGAGAAAGAGAGAGAGAGTGAGAGAGAAAGAGAAATGAAATGTCGAATAACTGTCGTCATTCGGCACACTTACGAGTCCGTAAAACTCGATTTGCCAAATTTTCGTTTGAGGGCAAAAGTTAGCTAGCTAGCTAGCAAGCAAGCAAGCAAGCAAGCAAGCAAGGACTTTGGCGTAGTCGGTGGTGTCGTTTTGTGTTTTACAGGGAGAAAATTCTTCTCTAAAGACGAGTACAGAGAGAGAGAAAGAAAGAGAGAGAGGGATGGAAGGGTGGGAGGAAGGGGGACAACAGGGTAGTTTCGAAAAGCGCGCCAATTTTCTTTCAACAAAACCGTGCTCGCGTCTCGCTCGCGCAACGGACAATGCCGAGCGGATTCAATAAAACCGCAACAATAAGAGCGAAAATGCTCTCGGGGTTTCGTGACGAGTAAAGAACGAGAGAGAAAGAGAAAGTTACGGGGGTGAGAGGGTTGTAGCGACGCGAGAATGGGAAACCGGAGGGTAATTTGAATGAAGAGACAAGAGACAATGCGTGGGCGAAGCCGAGAACACTGGGACCACCACCGCTAGGAGGAGGAGGGCGACGGGGCCGATGGGGGTGGCGGAGGCGCGGGTGAAAACAACCGCGGAATCAAATTAGCGAGAACGCGGGGTAAGGTAGAATGAGTAAGGGAGAAAGATAGTAGAGAAAGAGAGAGAGAGAGAGAGGGAGAGGGAGGGAGGGAGGGTGAGTCCTGCGCAGAGTTGAGCCCCACCACTGTGAGAGTGAAAGAGAAGGGACCACTAGGAGAAGGGTAATTATATTTACAAGTGCCAGTTGCCGAATACAAAGGACGTCAAGATTGCTCGATTCATTTTGAGTGCCTTCTCTTCTTGGAGAATCCTTTTTCTAATACCCCCCCAACCCCACCCCCACCTCCTTCACTCCCTACACCTACTTTTACTTTTGCTACTTTTCCCTCTTCATTTTTCCTTTTTTTTGTTTTTTTTTTTTTGTTAGGGTTATCCGACGTTCAAGATTCATTACGATATTTGTTTTTTTTAGGGTGGATTTGTTTGACGTTGTATAAATAATAATTATATGATTTTTTTTATAATTTTCTATTTTATTACCGCTAACAAGTACGCGGAATATTATAATTAGTTAACTAATTACGCGTTACAGGTAATTAACTTAACGATAAAATAATGAAATTATTAAAGAATATGAAAAATATTGTTCATTGTTTTATTATAACTGGCTTGTTTAATAACGAAACTCTGTAGATCGGGCTATAGAAGTTGCGAGATTCTTTTGTTAAACGATAAGAAAAAGGAGGGTGTGGGGGAGGACGAGAGAGAGGAGAAAGAAAGTTACTCCTCCGGCAAGTTCATAAAAATGTTTTATAGGCTTTCTCGTTGAATGAAAGCGATCTGCTAGGCGCACCAGCTCCTTCTCCTTCAGGTTAAATTGTTTATTTCTAAATTGAGTTACGCCATTGTAGAATGGGGTAAAGAGTATTGCGTTTGTGATGGTGTGGATGAAAACAAGGCGCAACACACAAGAATTTCCTCTTTTCTCGAATTTTTTTCAAAGGCTTCTCCTCATACCACCCACCATCGAAACCACAACCATCTAACAAGTCGCGAAACCTTTGAATTTTGTTCAGATCCACGAGGTGAGAATTCTTTTCTTTTTTGAATAGACATTGCGAGCAATTAAACTTATTTTATTTTCTTTCTTCTCTCTCTCTCTTTCATTCTCTCTTATTCTCTCTCTCTCTCGCGGGATTAGTTTCTTCGATAATAATTAACTAAGTTTCGGTTAATTAAAACAATTCATTCGTTCATAATTTATTCGCGTATGTATTATATTTTAACGATAAATCGATGTTTCATCAAAATTTCATTTGTAATATTTAATTTGTAAATAAGAATAATCAATTATATTTTGTGAGGTTTAATAATAAATAAATATTTGTAATTATAATTATTTTTTATCGATTGAGTTAAATTTTTTGCAAATAATAGGATAATAACGTTAAAATAATGATAAAACAATGCTCTCGTAATAAGAATAATCTAAAAGTCGATTGGGGGAGAGAAAGAAAAAAAAGAAAAAGATAAAAGCAAAACCATTGACTGCTGCAGAATTCGTATTCAAATTGCACACCGGGTTGTAAAGTTTGAAAAAAAAGAAAAAAAAAAAAGAAAATAAAAAAAGTATCTCCTAATTTCTGGTAGTAAAAGAAACGGCAAGAAAACTTGGGATTCGTGTTTTTCCGAAGGAATTGTAAAAGCATAAAACGTGGTCTAGGTTTAACGAACGATACGTAATATAGAAAGAGAGAGAGAAAAAGAGGTAGAGAGAGAGAGATAGAAAGATATAGGAAAAAGAGTAGTGGATGGTGCGAATAACGAGGGAAAAAAAGGTTGACGATCACAGTACCGCAGTACCATGATGCTATACCCTATGGTAGGTTACGGTACGGTACGGTACGGTACGGAAATATCCGGGTAAGCTTGGAAAGGTGGCAAACGTGGACATTTGACGCAGCCCTCGTTCCCTCGCGTTATGGAATTTTTGCGGAACGGCCTTTTTTAATTGATGCAATTCAAAGCAGGCATTCTAGGTGCGTCTGGTTCGCTCGTAAAACTTTTCGAGGTTCTTTCCATGACTTTTCCTCGCGCGTATCAATTCAAACTTTTCATCCTATTCTTTCTTTTATCGTTTTTTTTTTTTTATTTTATTTTACGTTTGTTGCAATTTTTAGTCGTTTCCGTTGCATTTTTTTTCTTTTGTACGGGATTTTCTTTTACGATTTAAGGGACGATTGAAACGTACGATTCGATTGGATGTTTATTTTTTATGTTTTATTTATTGCTTAGGTATTAAAAGTATGATCGAAATATTGGATTCTTTTTGATTTCTTTTTTTAATTCATTTATTATTCGCTTGAATTTATTTGAATGTGTAATTAAATGGATCTAGGGACGATCGTATAATTATGATTTTATTTATTTGTCTATAATTATTGTTTATTTTTACGTATAATACTGTTCCTAATTTATGGTCCAAAGAGTAAAAAAGAAAAAATTATATTTTATTTGATTTTCATTTACACATTTTATGTATTATTTATATTTAATATAAAATTGAAATATAATATTTTTTCAAGCAACGGGTATAGTTCGAAATGAAATGAAAAAGGAATGAAATGGAAATGAAATGAAATGAAATGAAATGAAATGATGTTAAACGAATGAGATACATAAAAAGATACGAATGGAAAAGAAGGTACGTTTTCGATAATAACGACGAGCTTTTGCAAGTTCGTAAACGAGAGAAAAAGAGAGAGAGAGAGAAAAGTATTTTCCTCCTTTCCGACACTCTGGCATAATGAAAAGCTTAGCAGTTGGTTTAACTTGGGCGAGGATTAAGTTTACCTCGTTTCAAGAGTGCCGGAGAGAGCTGCGTGGAATTTCTCCTCTTATTTTTCCACCTCCTCGCCCCTGAGCAGGGAAAAGAGCGGGCGGCAGGTATTTCTTAATTAGTAGCAAGTATCTCGTCCAACGGAGGTTGCCTTATTATTTAATATTACGAGAAAGAGGAAGATAGATATATATATATATATATATAGGGGGAGAGAATGAGATTCCTACGGTGTCGTGATTTTCCTAGCAGAGTGAATTTTAGTTATCTATTATTTAACATATTATTTAATTAATGATTAATTATTATGATCGCGTGCCATTGACTTTTTATTCATAATTAAATTTTAAATATGAGAAATTCAAGATAATAGATATAGAAAAAGTAACAAAGTATTTTATATCAGAATTATTGGAAAGCATATAATAATACTTAACAATTTATCGATTAAGTTTTTTCATGTAATAATTGCTTTAACGCGGATCATTGATTTTATTTATATAAGAGAGCTTTTTCTCAAATATTTAGAACCGTATTTGTTATAAAATTTAAAAAAACTATGTCTATGTTATATTTAAATAGTTTTTATGTGTGCCTTCAGAAATGCATTAATATGATACATATATATTTTAAACAGTGGTAATTATCAGAAGCTCAAGTAGAAGAACAAAAAAACGAATAGATGATACATCCAACGATGATCACCTGTAACAAAAAGAAAAATATATTAGTCATACAGTCAAGTGATACAATGGCCTGACATATAATCGTCCAATTCGCAGATGCACTTTTCAATTGAATTCTTTATTTATTTGTATCAAATTTTTATTTACCGTTGCAATAAAATAAAATTTAAACGCGTGATTTTAAATTTACTTAAAATATATATATAAAAAAAGGAAAAGTACAAACATAAAGTTACTAAAAAAAATAATATCTATTAATTATTATGAAATACTTTTAAACTGCATTATATAGAAAAGCAAAATTACAAATTTAATAAAATACGAAAACAGCGAAAAATTTTAAAGACGAAACAAGAAAAGAGAAATTACTTTAATATTCACCGAATCACCGAACGTTAATTAAGCATCAAAAATTTAATAATACGGGAATTTTACTTTTTTACTCTAAATAACTAAAAACATATGCATCTTTCTGACGATATAGACACAAATTTGGTGTCCCAAGGAGATGGAATGGTCCATCATCTCCAATTACAACTAGAAATTAATGACGAGCAAGAAAGTAATATAATAAAATATAAAATATGACTAGAGAGCTATTCTCGAAAAGTTCGAACTTGCTGTTTGAACCCTTGAAAATAACTCAATAGTCTATGTAGTTGCCCTCTTCAACCACAATTAAGTGGGGGCCTCTTCGGCATTAGCCTCTTCGGCATTTAGCCTCTTCTTTCTTCATCCCTGAAAACTGCATTGGACATTTTCTACGAGCGAGAGATATAAGATCTTTCATACTACTTTTGCAAATAAACTCATATTATGTTACAATTCTAATTCTCAATTATTAAAAAATTAATTTACATTTTCTGTTCAATAGTAAAGCTCGTGAACTATCAACGAGCTTAGAGTTCGATGACATATACACGAGCACAATTAAACGAATGTCCAAGCAGACAATTATCGATGACCTAATAACACGTCGCACTTTTAATGTAAAAAAATAAAATAGAATTGAAATAAATAAAGCAATAAATGTTATGCATTTTCTTGCAATATTTTCATTTCATTCATTCGTTATATTGAATTATATCAAATATTTCTAATTGAGAAAATCGCGATTGTGCGAGGTGCTAATATCATAATACTTAAAACTAAGTATCAAATGGATCAAAGTATTTGCGAATTTGTTCGACTCCATCTCGTTCGAGATAGAATCGAAATAGAAATAAATCATTCAAATCGTTGCAAATTCCTTTGAATCTCATGATACATAATAAAGATACAGAAGAGTTACAAAAAAATTTACAAATATGATGAATGAAAAATGAATGAATAAAAAAAAAATTTTGTAACAATTCTGTATAAACCAGGAGGCGAAATTTCCACTCCGGAGTGGAAGTAAACCTCGTGCCTTTCCTGGATCCTACCTACTTAAAATTAAAGTTTTCACATTCGCTCAAAGAAGTATGCTACCTGCCTGCCAATTACCCATATTTAAAAAGAGCAAATACACATACGTACCCACCCACTCACTCCACGATTCTCTCACATACCACCAGGGTGCAAAAGCCTAAACTAGAGAGCATGCCCCGGGGCACCTCCGACACCCTAGTTCAAACGCGTGTTTTCTAAACTTATGGGAGTACGTACCAATGCTGTAATCGACTGCCAAGGCTAATGATTATTGCAATGATGACTAAAGCAAAAATACTGGTACATACTAGTATATATCAGCATACTAATATAATACAAGTATTGTTAAATTTCCACAAACAAATGTAGGAACTCTACTATTCAAAACGATTCGAAAAAAAAAATGAGAAAAATTTAATATAAATAGAAAAATACAACCATGTGTATTTTTCATATCACACCTAACTCTAGGTGTGCCATACTAAGTATTACTTTAAGTATTAAATAATTCATTAATTAAAAACTATCACGAAACGATGTACAGTACACTACCTAATACGCACATACAGGTGTAAAGTACATCGTGCAATCACTAGCACAATGACAGCCGCCAATAGGGGAAAAACTTAAAACTAAACCCATACTAACCGTTTCTCACCCATACGAGTAGCACCTGGGCACACGTATAGATGAGAACGCAGAAAGTATAGGGGGGAGAAACGGGAGATTAGTACATTAGAAGCTGAAAATCCTGATCTAAAAAATATGATTAACAACACATATATACATAACATATAAATATACATTTTTATAAAAATTCATCTAAGCGATTAAGGACTCTACAATTTATTTGATAAAAAATAACTTTTAACATCTTTTAATATATTTGTAAACCTCGGACGACTCCTTTCATTAAGTTGGCTGTTCTAATAAAAGAACTGGGCTTTGAGCCACCACTTAACTGCTAGAATCTATCCGTCGCGAAAGAGTTTGTCTTCTTGCTCATTTATTTATAATATCGAAATATCGATACATCAAAATTAATCGCGATTAGATAAACTAAATACGAAGCAATGCATGTAAGATATTTATTACATGCTTTTCTGGACGAAAACGAGTAAATTAATGCTCGGTTTCACCACTACTAACCACGAACAAAACACGTAATAAAAAAGGAAGTGCATTAATTAATTGCACAATTAATTAAATGAATTTAACCGGTGAGACAAGAAAACCTATCCTGAACTAATATAAAATATACAATATACAATATACAATACAATAT
Source organism: Polistes fuscatus (assembly GCF_010416935.1). Taxonomy (NCBI): domain Eukaryota; kingdom Metazoa; phylum Arthropoda; class Insecta; order Hymenoptera; family Vespidae; genus Polistes; species Polistes fuscatus. The sequence continues at coordinate 3,185,803 of NW_025113095.1, read as the reverse complement.
ACAATATTCATGAGTAACTCCTAGAAAGGAATTACTCATGTGCTCGTCACTAATTTATTGGAATAATTACAACCAGTAACTCGTGCCGATTAGGACCTTTCATCCTCGACATGATTGAGCACCGGAGGGACTTTAAATTTTTTAACTCACTGCGTAAGAAGTTCTACGATGGCTCCAAAACACTCCTACTTCCTAGCAAGTATTGTGGTCTGGCGATCGAAGAGTTCCTCGATTTGGTATTGAAAATGATACATCGAAGATCCACCGCAAATCCATCGAAGATCCACCGAAGATCCATCGAAGATCCATCGATGATCCATCGAAGAATTCGTCCCACATTTTTGATAAGATAGAAAGTCCTTCGTCATATCTGTAAAATAAAATAAAACAAAATTATAAGTTATATGTACTATGATCCAAAATGATATCAAACAAAAACGAATAAAATGTAAATAAAAATAGATACTTACAATGCATTCCAATGAGATGAAACTCAATTGCACCATGGCGATGCACCTCGCGTGAATCTAAAAACGCGATATAAACGAAAATAAGAAACTATAGATGAGTTTCTTATCGCGAAACCGAAATTTTATTATACGGCGAACAACACTGGCTCTAATTCGCGTATGATTTTAATTTATTATGCGCCCGATCACTGATTCTACAACTGCTTCCAAAGACTGCTTTGCACACAGTCATTGCAAGTAAAAAAATCTTCATTGATGCACTGACTCTAATACGCGAACAGTCTGTGCGACTGTTTTAAAATAAAAATACAACTTTTGTCGAACAAAATCTAATGCAACTACTGCTTTGGTCGCAGTTAATTTAATATGAAAAATGTCTAATACAATCGCGTAACACGAACGAATAGAAATGAACGAACGAACGTGCTTCTAATCCGTGATTTTAATTATATTCAATCGATACAACACTCCCGTATATTGCTTCGCGCACGATTGCAATCTGAAACAGAAATAAAAAACAATACTATTAATATCATTACTATTACTGAAAACAATTAAAATGTTTGTTGAATTATTAAATACAAAAATAAACTCACTTTGTATCTCCATCGATGAATGCACGATGGGTCTCCTACCCTCAGGATGACGATGACAATGCACTAACACTGATTCTACAACTGCATTACATGCAGTTAATTCAATTAACACTAGATTAATGGACTAAATATAAACCAATTTGACTCATATCAAATTTCTTTGCTACATATGCTACATATATATAAAATTTTAATATTAGTTTTTTAAAATATACGTTGATTTTTAATACCATAATGAAATATATGTAATTATTAATTCCTCCCCTCTACCCATTTCTTTATGCAAACAATTTTTGTAAGTTTTTAAAAAATAGTAAATGAAACAATAATGAAAAAATCTAGTGTTAAACGAATTTCCAAATGAATTTAATTAATAAATTGTAACACTATTCCAACGATGATCTGAAACAAAAATAAAAACAAGATTATATAGACTATTGATATAAAAACATTATTATAATTATTGAGAAAATGTTTTATATAAAAATTGGCTTACGTTTATTCTCCAGCGATGAATGCATGATGGGTATCCTACCCTTAGGATGACGATGAGCACACGTTTAAACCGAATAGAAGAAACTTGCGGAGTTTCTTTACGCGAAAAAACGAAACTTTTAAATACGGCGAACAACACTGACTTTACTCTTTCCGATTCTTTTATATTTTATTTTATCGATGCAACACACGAGTACCTCATTGCCTACGCGCTCGATTGCAATGATGTTCTGAAACAGAAAAAGAAAAAGAACAATTAATATCATCGTTACAATAAAAAACCATTAAAGTTATCATAGAAATGTTTGATAGAAAAATATACTTACTTTTAGTCTTCATTGATGACTGCAGGATGGGTATCCTACCCTTAGGATGACGATGAATAAAATAAAATTAAATAAATCTCTGAAAAGCTGAAACATACTAAAAATTATATTACATACAATTAAATATTACAATATTTCCTGAAATCATTCCTGAAGGCATTACACACTTTCAAAGATATTTTATCATAAAGAATTGAAATTATTAAAAGTAAAAGTTAAACTATATTTATGTAATTTATCAAAGTATGCAACTATTTGTTTGATAGTGCTTGCTTTGTATTTCAATATATAAATCCAAGCAATATCAGTTGCCTAAATCTCACTACTTGTTTAAAACTGCATATAAAATATAAATTATTAATAATAATTATGAATAAAAATCTTTAAAGAAGTCTAAAGAAGACAATAACTGTAGTAGTAAACTCAAAAAAGAATAACCTAACAAGTGTATTAATTGTTATACTGTCCAATGCTATAATAAACTTTTTAAACGATTAATTCAATAATGATGAGATTAGAAATAAAAGTATTAAATTGTTTAATACGTCACGTTCGTTAGATCTTTACTTGTCGAAGGACGGAAGAGGAATGATGATCTCATACTGTTTATCCTTGAGAGTGTCTAACGTTCCGTGCTTGGCTGTTTACGTTTTGTTTTCGGTTGTCTTTCTTCTGTTATTACCTCGAGAAATTCCTACAAAAATACATACACATTCATAGTAGCTTGTAGGTGAATGTTTTGTTTTCTTTCTCTCTCTCTCTCTCTCTCTCTCTTACTTCCTTTCCCACTCTTTTTATACATTTCTATATGGGTTAAAAAAAGAAGAACGCTTACCTTGATGAATATGAAGATAAAAAAGAGTAAACACAATTGTTAGACTGAATATATGTATTCATGCTGGGCTCTGCTAATGCTCTGTAACCTAAAAAAAGAAAGAAAAAATTACATTAGTACAATATAAAGAAAATCAAATACATGAGTGTATGTGTACGAGTGGTTAACCTAACTTATGTATATATGCCTGTATGTGTTTGCGTGTGTGTATTAATTTAATACGAAATATTATCTTTGAAGACATAATTATGAAAGATAATTAATTAGAGCATCATTAGAGAAGGTAGTAAGTATCGATACCATGAAAAAAGCTGGAAATTAGAAGGGATATTGTTAAGTAACATTGGTGAGATTTGGGGGCACGTCGAGATATATCGATGTTATATTCTCACAGATATCTATCGAACTTTTTAATATTTCCTTTTGAAAACACTCACGTATGAAAATCTTGTGTGTAGCTATCGTTTGGTATATAATTGGAAGGTGTAAAATATTTTTCAATTACCTGAATTAAAAGGGATGATGTAATATGCTGGAACATATACAGCTGACAGATTTCAAATATGGCGGTGCCTACGTCACAGTGACCGCCGCTATGACGTACAGTCCATGCACGTAGTTGTATACGGGGTAGTCACCCGCAAAAAGATATAGCGTCATCTGATGACGTCACGGCTGCTTGATGATTTTCACTTTTTCCATCTATTATAGAAAAATATCGAATAGTTAAAAATAGGATATAGGAACATAAAAATTGTCGAAATATATACTTTATTAATCCTAACAATCAAAATTGATCATTATAAGTCGATATCTATAGAAATTATGCCGTTAAACAAGAAAAATATATATATATATAATTGCATAGAAAAATGCATACCAATGTACATGGAATTTTTTTCTACGCAAATATTTCTTATCCACGACATTTTCGTAATCTTTCGATTATATCATTTGAAAGTTATTTGATAGAAGAATCTATTAGTATATAGAAAGATTATTTACGTTAGAAAATATTTTTTAATTACCTGAGATTAACGGTATGACGTAGCATCCGTCCGATCTCCAGCACCGACGCCGCGAAAAGAAAGAAGAATAATCAGCAAAGAGCCCTGATTGGCTGATAATTATTGCAGAAATAAGTGACCAATCAGAAATTCCCAATTACCATATAGAAATGTAAGCTTGCCCCGTCACACGTACGTAACTCGCCTTTCTTCATGACCACTCTAGTCAAGCTAGATATGATAATTTATTTATTAAATAAATAAAAAATTTATTCTATTTTTCTATTTAAGGTACAAGTATCTTGTTAATATTTAAAAAATAACGAAAAGAATAAAGACAATATGCACTATAAACCTTATCACACCGCACAGAAGAACATACATAATTTATTTATTACATAAATTAAATATCAATTTATTATCAATTATAATTATTATATGTATCCATTAATAATTATTATTATCCAATTTATTTTTCTATTAGGTTTACACGTTCCTTGTTAACATTTAAAAAGCAACGTGTAGAATCAAGGTAATAAACACTAAAAACTTTATTATACTAACAAGATACGTATACCTTAAATAGAAATCAAGATTGTTACGTTCAGATTTCAGACCTTTTTTCATTTTTATTTAATTATTTTAATGCTCCTGTTCAATGATGACTTCGAGGATAAAATTCAGCTGTAACATAAGAAAAGTGCATTAGTGCATTCGATGCTAGTGTCTATGTACTTTTATACAATTTCTTAAATAAAACCACAGAATAAAGATGTCATTATTTATATAAATTACAGTTAAACAATTGTAAATATTGAATGAATACTAATTTGTCACATTTAATAACGTATAAATAAATGAAAAAAGAAAGTACATTTCTCTGAACAATTATACAACCAATATATTCAAACAATAAATAAACAATATACTAATGGAAAATATGAATATTGAAGTTTACCATTATGATAGAAGAAAGCTGAGGTGTTTGCTCGTTTAAGTACCATAAAAAAATTGCCTGGATTCATTTTAAAATCTTGTAAACTCTTCTTTTATGTATGTACTTGATACATAAACCAATAAGAAAGCCTAATTGATGCTGTGCTTTTCCAAATCAGCATTCTTTTAATTCAGCATTTCAGCATTCTTTTAATTTCTTAAAAAGAAACTACAATATAAAGATGTAATTATTACAATATATAAATTACAGTTTTATAATTGTAAATATTGAATGAATACTAACTAATAGAGTAAACTTTTCTTTTATCTATGTACTTGATACACAAAATAATAAGAAAGCCTAATAGATGCTGTGCTTTTCCAAATTTTCAAATACTTGCAAATCTGAAAATCATAAGATTGTATTAGTAAAGTATCAAGCAAACTGAACGAGTCTATATATGTATATGTATGATATTTGTATAAGATGTCACTCTCTCTCTCTTTCTCTCTCTCTCTTCCTCTTTCTTATACTTTTTATATTACTCTTCTTTATGTTATAAAAGAAAAGAGATAAACTTACCACAACTGATTTCAATATAAAAAAGTAAACACATATATACAGTATATGTATTCATGCTGTATTCTACCAAATGTTTGGAAACCTAAAAAAAGTATTAATTAACATAGCATTGGTATAATACAAAGAAAATTAAATAAATGAGTGTTGTGTATACGTTTATCACATTCCTTGTAAATATTTAAAGAATAATGTGTAGAATAAAGACAATATATATTAAAAACTTTGTCACATTGCACAGAAAAACACAATTGTATGGAAAAGAAACCACGTTGTTGATATTTTTAAGACAATGAACATCACATTGCACAGAGAAACATAATTGTATAGATAAGAAACCACGTTATAGAAATCTTTAAAACAAATGACATAAAGCAATATAGCCATCCTTAAAGAATTAAAATAAATTGAAACAAAACAATTGAAATCTCTTATGCCAACTATGAAAGTATAAATTCCCATATTCTGTATTCATATGGAAAAATTCTTGTTATTTTCATTCTTTAAGGATGGTTACAGTGCTTTATGTCAATTGTTTTAAAAATATCTGCAATGAGGTTTCTTTTCTATACGATTGTGTTTTTCTGTGTTGTTTTCAGTGTATAACCTCTTTATTTTATTCCTTAGTTTTTAAATATTATAAAGGAACGCGTACACCTAATAGGAAAATAAAATTTATTTTTGATTTATTAGATAAATATATTTTGTGTTTTTCTGTGCAGTGTGATAAAGTTTTTAGTGTATATTGTCTTTATTCTACACATTATTCTTTAAATATTAACAAGGGTAACTTAATACTTTACTAATTAATCTTATGATTTTCAGATTTGCAAGTATTTGAAGATTTGGAAAAGCACAGTATCTATTAGGCTTTCTTATCTTTTTGTGTATCAAGTACATACATTAAAGAAGAGTTTACAAGATTTTAAAATGAATCCAGGCAATATGTTTTAGTATTTAAACAAGCAAACACCTCAGCTTTCTTCTATTATAATGGTAAACTTTAATAATTAACATTTTTCATTAGTATATTGTTTATTAATTGTTTGAATAGATTGATTGTATAATTGTTCAGAGAAATGTACCTTCTTTTTTCATTTACATATACGTGTACATTACGTATTAATTAACAATTATTTTAATGCACTAATGCACTTTTCTTATATTGCAGCTAAATTTTACCCTCGAAGTCCTCAGTGCGCAGGAGCATTAAAATAATTACATGAAATAGATAAAAATACAAAAATCATAACGTTATAATCTTAAATTTATCGATTAGATGGATTATTCACTTTATACACATGCGTAACGTTAGGAAAGTCATATAAACAACTTTCAATAAAAGTACTTTCATAGAGGACAACGTCTTATTTCAACGGTGGATTTCGAAGGGGACGGTACATAGATCATATATTCCGATCTTTTAAACAACAATAGACATTCCTATCGAGTATTTAACAATTATTTTAATATTCAAATGCAATCTCTTTATATTTCAGATTGTTTAAACACATATGTACTAGTTTAAACATTACATACTTATTAACATACTTTGAATATAAAATAATTTTAATGTGATATTTTTTTGGATAAAAATTTTATTATCCAAAGTCATCATTGTACAGGGACGTTAAAACAAATGTATATTAGTTTAAACAAATACATAAAAATTGAAGGAATGTTTATATCAAAACGTTGCAATGTGATTAAGTTTTTAGTGTATATTGTCTTTATCTTACTCGTTATTTTTTGAATATTAACAAGGAACGTATACACCTAATAGAAAAATAATTTAGATAAGAATATTATTAATTAGATTAATAATTAGATAATTATAATTGATAATAAAATTGATAATAAAATTGATATTTAATTTATGTAATAAATAAATTATGTATGTTCTTCTGTGCGGTGTGATAAGGTTTATAGTGCATATTGTCTTTATTCTTTTCGTTATTTTTTAAATATTAACAAGATACTTGTACCTTAAATAGAAAAGTAGAATAAATTTTTTATTTATTTAATAAATAAATTATCATATCTAGCTTGACTAGCGTGGTCATGAAGAAAGCCGAGTTACGTATGTGTGACAGGGCAAGCTTGTGTGCGTGAAAATTCTATGCGGTAATTGGGAATTTCTGATTGGTCACTTATCTCTGCAATAATTATCAGCCAATCAAAGCTCTTTGCTGATTATTCTTCTTTCTTTTCGCGGCGACGGTGCTGGAGATCGGACGGATGCTACGTCATACCGTTAATCTCAGGTAATTAAAAAATATTTTCTAACGTAAATAATCTTTCTATATACTAATAGATTCTTCTATCAAATGACTTCCAAATGATATAATCGAAAGATTACGATAATGTCGTGGATAAGAAATATTTGCGTAGAAAAAAATTCCATGTACATTGGTATGCATTTTTCTATGCAATTATATATATATATATATATTTTTCTTGTTTAACGGCATAATTTCTATAGATATCGACTTATAATGATCAATTTTGATTGTTAGGATTAATAAAGTATATATTTCGACAATTTTTATGTTCCTATATCCTATTTTTAACTATTCGATATTTTTCTATAATAGATGGAAAAAATGAAAATCATCAAGCAGCCGTGACGTCATCAGATGACGCTATATCTTTTTGGGGGTGACTACCCCGTATACAACTACGTGCATGGACTGTACGTCACAGCCGGTCACTGTGACGTAGGCACCGCCATATTTGAAATCTGTCAGCTGTATATGTTCCAGCGTATTGCATCATCCCTTTTAATTCAGGTAATTAAAAAGTATTTTACACCTTCCAATTATATACCAAACGATAGCTACACACAAGATTTTCATACGTGAGTGTTTTCAAAAGGAAATATTAAAAAGTTCGATAGATATCTGTGAGAATATAACATCGATATATCTCGACGTCCCGCCAAATCTCACCAATGTTACTTAACAATATTTCTTCTAATTTCCAGCTTTTATCATAGTATCGATACTTACTACCTTCTCTAATGATGCTCTAATTATTTATCTTTCATAATTATGTCTTCAAAGATTATAATATTTCGTATTAAATAAATACACACACACACATACAGGCATATATACATAAGTTAGGTTAACCACTCGTACACATACACTCATGTATTTGATTTTCTTTATTTTGTACTAATGTAATTTTTTCTTTCTTTTTTTAGGTTACAGAGCATTAGCAGAGCCCAGCATGAATACATATACTCAGTCTAACAATTGTGTTTACTCTTTTTATCTTCATATTCATTGAGGTAAGCGTTCTTCTTTTTTTAACCCATATAGAAATGTATAAAAAGAATGGGAAAGAGAGTGAGAGAGAGAGAGAGAGAGAGAAAACAAAACATTCATCTACAAGCAACTATGAATGTGTATGTATATTTGTAGGAATTTCTCAAGGTAATAACAGAAGAAAGACAGCCGAAAAGAAAATGTAAACAGTCGAGCACCGAGCATTCGATACTTCTACGAGATATACGCAGAGAGATCTCCATTCCCCTTCCGTCCTTCAACGAGTAAAGATCTAACGAACGTGACGTATTAAACTATTTATTGATTTTATTTCTAACGTTATCTAACGTTTAATACTTCTACATTCTGACATTAAATACTTTAATAAGTTTCTCATTAGATAGAATAGTATAAAAAAGTTTTATTTTTTAGAATACTCTTTATTGAGTTATATATTATAACTTAAAAAATTTTCAATTAATATTTTAAATAACATTACATACTTTGTATGTAATATTATAAAGTAGTGAAATTAAGGCAATTAATATTGCTTGAATTTATATTGATTCTTTATGACAAAATATCTTTGAAAGTGTGCAATGCCTTCAGGAATGATTTCAGGAATATATTGTAATATTTAATTGTATGTAATATAATTTTTAGTATGTTTCAGCTTTTCAGAGATTTATTTAATTTTATTTTATTCATCGTCATCCTAAGGGTAGGATACCCATCCTGCAGTCATCAATGAAGACTAAAAGTAAGTATATTTTCCTATCAAACATTTCTATGATAATTTCTATGGTATTTTTATTGAAAAGATGATATTAATTGTTCTTTTTCTTTTTCTGTTTCAGAACATCATTGCAATCGAGCGCGTAGGCAATGAGGTACTCGTGTGTTGCATCGATAAAATAAAATATAAAAGAATCGGAAAGAGTAAAGTCAGTGTTGTTCGCCGTATTTAAAAGTTTCGTTTTTCGCGTAAAGAAACTCCGCAAGTTTCTTCTATTCGGTTTAAACGTGTGCTCATCGTCATCCTAAGGGTAGGATACCCATCATGCATTCATCGCTGGAGAATAAACGTAAGCCAATTTTTATATAAAACATTTTCTCAATAATTATAATAATGTTTTTATATCAATGGTCTATATAATCTTGTTTTTATTTTTGTTTCAGATTATCGTTGGAATAGTGTTACAATTTATTAATTAAATTCATTTGGAAATTCGTTTAACACTAGATTTTTTCATTATTGTTTCATTTACTATTTTTTAAAAACTTACAAAAATTGTTTGCATGAAGAAATGGGTAGAGGGGAGGAATTAATAATTACATATATTTCATTATGGTATTAAAAATCAACGTATATTTTAAAAAACTAATATTAAAATTTTATATATATGTAGCATATGTAGCAAAGAAATTTGATATGAGTCAAATTGGTTTATATTTAGTCCATTAATCTAGTGTTAATTGAATTAACTGCATGTAATGCAGTTGTAGAATCAGTGTTAGTGCATTGTCATCGTCATCCTGAGGGTAGGAGACCCATCGTGCATTCATCGATGGAGATACAAAGTGAGTTTATTTTTGTATTTAATAATTCAACAAACATTTTAATTGTTTTCAGTAATAGTAATGATATTAATAGTATTGTTTTTTATTTCTGTTTCAGATTGCAATCGTGCGCGAAGCAATATACGGGAGTGTTGTATCGATTGAATATAATTAAAATCACGGATTAGAAGCACGTTCGTTCGTTCATTTCTATTCGTTCGTGTTACGCGATTGTATTAGACATTTTTCATATTAAATTAACTGCGACCAAAGCAGTAGTTGCATTAGATTTGTTCGACAAAAGTTGTATTTTTATTTTAAAACAGTCGCACAGACTGTTCGCGTATTAGAGTCAGTGCATCAATGAAGATTTTTTTACTTGCATGACTGTGTGCAAAGCAGTCTTTGGAAGCAGTTGTAGAATCAGTGATCGGGCGCATAATAAATTAAAATCATACGCGAATTAGAGCCAGTGTTGTTCGCCGTATAATAAAATTTCGGTTTCGCGATAAGAAACTCATCTATAGTTTCTTATTTTCGTTTATATCGCGTTTTTAGATTCACGCGAGGTGCATCGCCATGGTGCAATTGAGTTTCATCTCATTGGAATGCATTGTAAGTATCTATTTTTATTTACATTTTATTCGTTTTTGTTTGATATCATTTTGGATCATAGTACATATAACTTATAATTTTGTTTTATTTTATTTTACAGATATGACGAAGGACTTTCTATCTTATCAAAAATGTGGGACGAATTCTTCGATGGATCATCGATGGATCTTCGATGGATCTTCGGTGGATCTTCGATGGATTTGCGGTGGATCTTCGATGTATCATTTTCAATACCAAATCGAGGAACTCTTCGATCGCCAGACCACAATACTTGCTAGGAAGTAGGAGTGTTTTGGAGCCATCGTAGAACTTCTTACGCAGTGAGTTAAAAAATTTAAAGTCCCTCCGGTGCTCAATCATGTCGAGGATGAAAGGTCCTAATCGGCACGAGTTACTGGTTGTAATTATTCCAATAAATTAGTGACGAGCACATGAGTAATTCCTTTCTAGGAGTTACTCATGAATATTGTATATTGTATTGTATATTGTATATTGTATATTTTATATTAGTTCAGGATAGGTTTTCTTGTCTCACCGGTTAAATTCATTTAATTAATTGTGCAATTAATTAATGCACTTCCTTTTTTATTACGTGTTTTGTTCGTGGTTAGTAGTGGTGAAACCGAGCATTAATTTACTCGTTTTCGTCCAGAAAAGCATGTAATAAATATCTTACATGCATTGCTTCGTATTTAGTTTATCTAATCGCGATTAATTTTGATGTATCGATATTTCGATATTATAAATAAATGAGCAAGAAGACAAACTCTTTCGCGACGGATAGATTCTAGCAGTTAAGTGGTGGCTCAAAGCCCAGTTCTTTTATTAGAACAGCCAACTTAATGAAAGGAGTCGTCCGAGGTTTACAAATATATTAAAAGATGTTAAAAGTTATTTTTATCAAATAAATTGTAGAGTCCTTAATCGCTTAGATGAATTTTTATAAAATGTATATTTATATGTTATGTATATATGTGTTGTTAATCATATTTTTTAGATCAGGATTTTCAGCTTCTAATGTACTAATCTCCCGTTTCTCCCCCCTATACTTTCTGCGTTCTCATCTATACGTGTGCCCAGGTGCTACTCGTATGGGTGAGAAACGGTTAGTATGGGTTTAGTTTTAAGTTTTTCCCCTATTGGCGGCTGTCATTGTGCTAGTGATTGCACGATGTACTTTACACCTGTATGTGCGTATTAGGTAGTGTACTGTACATCGTTTCGTGATAGTTTTTAATTAATGAATTATTTAATACTTAAAGTAATACTTAGTATGGCACACCTAGAGTTAGGTGTGATATGAAAAATACACATGGTTGTATTTTTCTATTTATATTAAATTTTTCTCATTTTTTTTTTCGAATCGTTTTGAATAGTAGAGTTCCCACATTTGTTTGTGGAAATTTAACAATACTTGTATTTATTAGTATGCTGATATATACTAGTATGTACCAGTATTTTTGCTTTAGTCATTATTGCAATAATCATTAGCCTTGGCAGTCGATTACAGCATTGGTACGTACTCCCATAAGTTTAGAAAACACGCGTTTGAACTAGGGTGTCGGAGGTGCCCCGGGGCATGCTCTCTAGTTTAGGCTTTTGCACCCTGGTGGTATGTGAGAGAATCGTGGAGTGAGAGGGTGGGTACGCATGTGTATTTGCTCTTTTTAAATATGGGTAATTGGCAGGCAGGTAGCATACTTCTTTGAGCGAATGTGAAAACTTTAATTTTAAGTAGGTAGGATCCAGGAAAGGCACGAGTTTTGCTTCCACTCCGGAGTGGAAATTTCGCCTCCTGGTTAATACAGAATTGTTACAAAAATTTTTTTTTATTCATTCATTTTTCATTCATCATATTTGTAAATTTATTTTGTAACTCTTCTGTATCTTTATTATGTATCATGAGATTCAAAGGAATTTGCAACGATTTGAAAGATTTATTTCTATTTCGATTCTATCTCGAATGAGATGGAGTCGAACAAATTCGCAAATACTTTGATCCATTTGATACTTAGTTTTAAGTATTATGATATTAGCACCTCGCACAATCGCGATTTTCTCAATTAGAAATATTTAATATAATTCAATATAACGAATGAATGAAATGAAAATATTGCAAGAAAATGCATAACATTTATTGCTTTATTTATTTCAATTCTATTTTATTTTTTACATTAAAAGTGCGACGTGTTATTAGGTCATCGATAATTGTCTGCTTGGACATTCGTTTAATTGTGCTCGTGTATATGTCATCGAACTCTAAGCTCGTTGATAGTTCACGAGCTTTACTATTGAACAGAAAATGTAAATTAATTTTTAATAATTGAGAATTAGAATTGTAACAAAATATGAGTTTATTTGCAAAAGTAGTATGAAAGATCTTATCTCTCTCGCTCGTAGAAAATGTCCAATGCAGTTTTCAGGGATGAAGAAAGAAGAGGCTAAATGCCGAAGAGGCTAATGCCGAAGTGGCCCCCACTTAATTGTGGCTGAAGAGGGCAACTACATAGACTATTGAGTTATTTTCAAGGGTTCAAACAGCAAGTTCGAACTTTTCGAGAATAGCTCTCTAGTCATATTCTATATTTTATTATATTACTTTCTTGCTCGTCATTAATTTCTAGTTGTAATTGGAGATGATGGACCATTCCATCTCCTTGGGACACCAAATTTGTGTCTATATCGTCAGAAAGATGCATATGTTTTTAGTTATTTAGAGTAAAAAAGTAAGATTCCCGTATTATTAAATTTTTGATGCTTAATTAACGTTCGGTGATTCGGTGAATATTAAAGTAATTTCTCTTTTCTTGTTTTGTCTTTAAAATTTTTCGCTGTGTTCGTATTTTATTAAATTTTTAATTTTGCTTTTCTATATAATGTAGCTTAAAAGTATTTCATAGTAATTAATAGATATTATTCTTTTTAGTAACTTTATGTTTGTACTTTTCCTTTTTATATATATATATATTTTAAGTAAATGTAAAATCACGCGTTTAAATTTTATTTTATTACAACGGTAAATAAAAATTTGATACAAATAAATAAAGAATTCAATTGAAAAGTGCATCTGCGAATTGGACGATTATATATCAGGCCATTGTATCACTTGACTGTATGACTAATATATTTTTCTTTTTGTTACAGGTGATCATCGTTGGATGTATCATCTATTCGTTTTTTTGTTCTTCTACTTGAGCTTCTGATAATTACCACTGTTTAAAATATATATGTATCATATTAATGCATTTCTGAAGGCACACATAAAAACTATTTAAATATAACATAGACATAGTTTTTTTAAATTTTATAACAAATACGGTTCTAAATATTCTAGTAAAAATGTATTCTTTTTTTTTTAATTATATTTCTCATAAAATTAATAAGATCCATACAATTTTATGTAGAAATAATTTTAAAAGTTATGATTTACATGCTTTTTCTGGACATGAACGCGAGTAATCCTATTATTTTATCATAATTTATTATTAAACCTTGATTATTATTCGATGTAACATGACTTGTAGGTAATACACTTTTGAAAAGTCTTCTTCAACGTGAATCGTTAAGTAAACGTACCGAAGATAAATTTTCGTGTTAAGCCAACAAAGACACGTTGATACGTTCAACCTGTTGGGATTGCTAGGACCACCCTTTTCCCTTCCCCTTCTTCGAACTTTCTTTTCTCAGCCTATAAATTTTCCCTCGAGTCGAGTGTCGTTAAAACGAAAAGGGTTGAAAAGTATTCGAGACGCGTATTAACGATACGGAAGGATAGAGACAAAGATGAGTCGGCGTTTTATTTAAGCACAAATAAACAAGTAAACAAAAAAAGAAAGAAAGAGAGAAAGAAAAAAAGACAAAAAGTACTTTTATACATTTGTGAAAAGAAAAATAGGAATGGTAAGGGCAGGGGGTGGTGTGGTGGTGGTAGTGGTGGTAGAAGAAGGAGGGGTTGATTGTAGGGAAAGAAAGTATACTAATGCAATATCGCAGAAAGCGTTTTAATAAACAGAGTTGAGCAATCAAGCCACCGGATTTAAGTAACTTTCTTGTTTTTTAACGATCGTTTTTACGTCCCGTTTAAATCATCTTACGAGAAAATATCAAGGAATGTGGAATAAAAAAGTCAACGAAAGAGAAAAGAAAACGTAACACTAACACGAATAAAAAGAAGAAGAATACATTCAACAAGATGAACTTACGGAAATATTTTTACGAGTTTTTATCTTTCTCATCCTATAAACAAACTTTTCTTAATAATATACAAACACATTTACGCATACTTACTCTTAACCGTCGTAATTATCATTTTTCTTTTTGGTCTCTTTATTATATATATATATTTTTTTTCTTTTTTTTTTTTTTTTTTTCAAATATAATATAAATGTTATAAAATTCTTGACATCATTCTCGGAGATATTCGCTTTTGTGTGTCCAGTCGACGACTCACGAGGACGTTTTTCATTGGAATCATAGCTTTGCTTTAAAAATGTGTGTCCATCCTCTCTCTCTCTCTCTCTTTCTGAATGCGTGTGTGTCTCTCACGCATACAGGAAAAACACATACGAGCACATCAAGCCGGATATTATTTCAGTCGGCGCATATTTCCGCAAATGAATTTTATGAAAACAGTTTTTGTTCTTTTAATTAATCGCTTTTCCGTTCCCTGGGATACGTCTCTCTCTCTCTCTCCTCCCTCCTCCCTCCTCGCCCCTCACACTTTTACTCTTTCTCTCTCTCTTTCTCTTTTTTGTTTCTCTTTTACGTTATACTATCTCGTTTCAACTTGGAACAACCTCGTTGCTCGTCTTTCGTCGAGTTCGCGAGGAAATATTCGGTCTTCTGCTTTTGCTATTGCTGCTACCGTCGAGTTTTTAATAACAATATTGTTTCAAAGGACACCGTTTACTAACGAGAATGCTATCACCGTTCGTTGAAATCTGACATTTTCTTTCTTTTCCCATTTTATTTTTATACTCAGTCAGACAATTCATATCATCGTGGGTCATATAATAAAATGTTGAATTTTATGAGAAAACGTTTGAACCGATTGTTTTAAATAATATTCGATATTCATATATATATGTATATATAATATTATTATTTATGTATAGATTTGTATAAATATTCGATTTGATTTTTATAATATACAATTAAATTGTAAATTTAAATTAAATGCAAGTATCATTAAGCGATAATTATTTAATTTCTTGCAATTTTAGATAACCGCGGATTTATTTCGGCTAAATTATTTATTTTTTTAAGCTATTGAGTAAAGAATGTTTATTAATAATACTTAATAAACGTAATAATGAAATCAATTTAGTAAAAAATAATTAAGATATTTATTTTATTAAAATGTCTATCGAATGGTTAAATCAATTAATAAATTAATTGGAATTTTTGCAGGTATCTTGATATAATCGAGGGTAAATATTATCAAAATACCAATGATCAATTTTGTAAATTTATATACGTATTATTATAATATATGAAACGAATATAACGGTATCATGCGTGATCCACTCGTAAGATTCGATTCGTTAGCCAATTTTCTTTTTCGTTATTTTTTCTTTTTTTTTTTTTTTTTTTGGGTGGGGGGAGGCGGTATTATTTTCTCGTTTATTTTTTGTTGTCCTTTTTTTTTTTCTTCCTTTTTTTGTATTTTTATTCCTCGATTTTCCTTTCCTTCCGTCACAGAGTTCCGCACTCGAGTGATATACAATTTCACGCGGAAAATTCATTGGAATGCGTAGAGTATGAGGAGGTAGCGTGTGACAAGGGGACGAATTAACGCGAAAAGCAGCAGGGTGACTTTGCTATTGTCGTTCTTGTTTTTTTTATTATTATTATTATTATTATTTTTTTTTTATTTCTTTTACAATTTTTTTTTTTTAGTCTCCTACCATTTTTATTCCCATTTGTTGTTAATGTTTTTTTTTGGAAATGAAATTTTGCCAGACCGACCCCTAGCGCACAGAAGGGGTAATTCCTCCTTTTGCGATTCGCAAATGGCTTTTGTAAATAAAAACTGGGAAACGGGGGGAGGGAGGGGCGGTCGGTGATGAAGGGAGAGAGGGTGATGGAATTGTCGGTGTTGGTATGATTTTAATTAATTATTTTCTCGAATAGGTATGTCACCTTTCGCGAGATAATCCTAAAGGTTTCCCCGATAATTTTACGCATCGATCGTCCGTCCGTTAAATTACGATTTTCACTTTGTCTACCTTTGACAATTTAAC
This sequence comes from Polistes fuscatus, assembly GCF_010416935.1. Lineage (NCBI taxonomy): Eukaryota > Metazoa > Arthropoda > Insecta > Hymenoptera > Vespidae > Polistes > Polistes fuscatus. Next base: position 3,168,872 of record NW_025113095.1, on the reverse strand, counting down.
ATTTGTTTTTTCCTCGGGCAGGTTTTTTTTCGTTCGTTGTTGAACGAGAAAGAAGAGGAGAAAATAGGCTACTTACGAAACAAAATAAAAAAAATAATCGTACACTCGCGTATGAATTAAAAAAATACGTTTTCCAACCCCCAAGCCCCATTACCCTCAACTCCTTTACCCCCTAAAGTCGTTGGCTCGTTTTTTTTACGCGAATTATTATAACTTTTTATTTGTTATTATAATAATAATAATAATAATAATAAATAAAAAATATAATATTTCAGAAAATGAGATTCGAATATATAATCTAGATATTATTATCAAAATATTTGTGATATGAAAGAACTATTGGTAAACTCGTTGAAATGTTGAAAATAATTTCACCTTTTTTCTTGTTCAAACAACGTTTTGATACCATCGATTCATTTTTTTAACGCGAATTATTATTATCATTATTCTTTTCTTTTTTTTTTAATTTTTCCCTTCGTAAAAAAATGTTTATAATGAAAAGGGTGCTATAATCTGGTTATTATTGTAGTAATATTTGAAAAAAAAAGTACATACACGGTCGTTCGCACGCAAAGTCGGCTTAATATTTTTACTACGAATTATTTTATTTCATTTTATTTGTTTGAATTAAGATTCGAATATATATAATCTGGATATTATTGTGGAAAATAATATTTATTTGTATAAAAATAAAATGCAGGCGGAAAAAATTTTTCGCGAAAAAAATCCATCCGTTTCGATCGAGGCGTTGACAATGGGCTTATTCTTTTTTCTGTTTTTTGTTGTTTTTGTTTTTAATACACATATCTGTGCGCGTTTTAAAAAATATTCCAAATAAGCTTCCGATATGATCCGAATAATAAATTGTATGGATATTAATGAAAACAAAAAAAAAACAAAAAAGAAAAAAAGAAACAAAATCCCAAAATATAATACATTTCATTGGCGACAAAAAGTTTCTTAAAATTATTTCGCCGAATCGATTAATATTTTCCACTGTGTTTAATACTCTCTACCGTTTCGTAGATAATTTTCATGGAGGGGGAGGGGAAAAAAAAAAGATAAAAAGAAAAAAAGAAAAAAAGGAAAAAAAAGAAAAAAGGAGAAAAAAATGTAAAAAAAAATACCGAGGGATTAAAAATTCTTTTTCGAAGGGATAATAAAATATCGCGACGTGAGAGAGGGATTGAAAAGAAAACGGGGGTTATAAGTCGTAGACGGTACGACTGTTCGAGGTTGGCACGAAAGGGTGAAAATAATTCACGAAAATGGTTGGGCACTCTCATTCCTTTTATCCTTACCTTTCCCCGTTTTAGTCCTGTCTAACGTTACGACAAAGTCAATCTCTCTCTCTTTCTCTCTTTCTCTCTTTCTTTCTCTTTCTCTCTTAGTTTGAACATACATGGGCGTTTTGTACATACAAACAGGAGTAATTGTCGACCAATTAGGGTGGTCGCGCAAGCAGCTACCGTTACTACGTTTTACGTATATATAACATACTTGGGTTTTAACGTGTTCATGGGCCACTAGAAAGAGAAGGATAATAGATAGAAGATAGAATGAGAAAGAGTTAGGTGTGCCGTTGGTAATCGTGCTCATAAATAACATTTATTGGTGGGCCCTGGGTTCTAATTGCCAATGATTACCTTGAACGCCACTGAGAAAAATTGCCAATTTGCATTGAATGCCTCCTTTCTCCTCTCCTTTCCCTCCCATTTCCCTCCCATTTCCACGGAGGCTAAAGCTCATTCGATCGCTTATCCTACTCTCTTTTCATACTAACGTAAGAGTTCACGGGAAGAATTATACACCGTGGACGATAATCGATTTTGATATCGGTCCTATTATTTCTTAAGTTTTCTTACTTTGTTAAGTAACTGCCCCGCGATTATCTACACGCGAATTATTTCTCATTTGCATTAATACGGGATTTTTTCTTTTTTTTTTTTTCTTTTTTCTTCTTCTACACGCGTATTAACCTTCTTCGTAATAACTAATTTCAACGTTTTATTATTTTTTTTTTTTTATTGTTCTTTCTTTTTAATATTCATTTTACGTATTCGAATTTTTCTCTATTATCTTGTATTTATTTATTTAATAATGATTCTTGAGTAAAGGTTTAAGAATTAATAAAAAGATTAATATAGAATAAGTCACATGAATATTAGTATTGTTAATTAATTACGTTCCGTGCCTAACTTTCTGTTTTGTAAAATGACGAGTAATGTTCAGCCACGTGTTTACTAAAATAATTACTAAAAAATGAAATTTTTACTCATATACATGGCTGTTGTGTGTACATGAACTGTTCATTTACATGGCTTCAAATTGAATTATTGCAACAGATGCAATACTAAATAGTTAGAACGGCAAGATTACTGTAACTTATTGATTGAAGAAAGTAGATATTGTCAAACTCGTATAAATTCGCGATGTTCAGCAAATTTCGATTCGGTTGATTCAACTTTCAAATGGTTCCCTTATTCCTGTGCATTTTCTTCTTCCCTCTATCATCTGTTTCTCTCTCTAACACGCCTATTTTCGTTTCTTCGTTTTTCGGGAAACGGATGCAGAAAGAGAGGAGGAGGAGGAGGAGGTGTAGGTGTTGGTGTTGGAGGAAGAAGAGGTGGGTGGGGGGGTTCGCGTTCACACCCGAATAGAGTTGGATTTCGCTCTCCTGAATACACAATGGGATTTATTCGAAACGTGGCGTATAAAACACAAAGGACTCTGTATGATTGGTAAATTATTGAGGCAAGCAGGATTTGTCGGCCAATCACGTAGCGCCTTTAAATAATTCAAAGGAAGTTCGAAAGCAGAAAGATCCGACTTGAAATCACATAGAAGATAAAGAAAAAGGTATCTGTAGTCGATATACATAGCTATAGAATCATTACACGTTTAGAAAAGTATGTATTTATCTTTTTCTCATTTCTTTTTTTTTTTTTTTATATTTCTAGTATATTATTTATAGATTATAGGGTTGTTTCATGCATAGGAATGATACTTAAAGGAATAGTTTCACATTCCGAAAGGTGTATCATATTTTTAACTTATTTTCAAAAGAACATTACTTACGTATTTTATTGTATATAATTTTTTCTCTTTTTTTTTCTTTTGTATATTGCAGTAGTTTGTGTCCAATTTAATCCGTCGGGAAATGCACCCCATTTGCATATTTTATTGGTTGAATAATTAAATCGCTTTTTAATTTTATTAATTGTCATTTGAACAAGTGGCCAATTTTGTTAGCCGAAAATTTGATTATCGGTTGCAAATCTTGCTTAAGGGTAAACTACTATACTGGTCGCATATTTTATTAGTTGCAACTTTTACTGATCGCAAGTTCAACTGGTTGGAAATTTGATCTTGTCGCAGATGCCACTAATTGCAAATTTTATTGATAGCAAATTCCATCGGTTTCGAATTAAAACCATTTTCAAATCCATCCAATTGTAAATGAATAATACTATTTATAACACACACGCGTACACGGAGAGATAAATCAAGACCCGATAAATTAGAATGAAAGAGAACGTATTATTATGCAATAGACACGAATTATTTATGGAATAATTTTCCATACGATAAAACGAATGACAATTTTTTCTTATGAGAATAATCTAAAAAGAAATAAAAAAAGGAAGTATTATTATCTATCGAGAGATAAATATATATTAATATTACATACACGTAAAAACCTTCTTCTTCCACCTTCCTAATAAAAAAAAAAAAAAAGAAAAAAAAGAAAGATCTATCAGAATCAAAGGAAGAATCTTTCCATGAATAAAGAGAGAGATACGCGAATAATTTTGTTTCGTTTTTTCGTTTCTATTCCAAGAGTCAAATTTTCTTTCTCGATCGTAGACGATCAGAGTAGCAAAAGAACGCGGTCCAGTCCCTTTCCTTTCCTTTCCTTTTTTCTTTTTCTTTTTTCTTCTTCCTTTTAGGATATAGCTGTTATCGCGATCGGAGAAAATTTCTTCGGAGAGTACGCAGACAACAAATCCCCGAAGCGAGCGTATGGTGTTTGAGAGAAATAAAACATTTTCTTTCTTTCTCTCTCTCTCTTTCTCTCTGTTTCTTTCTTTTTTTCTTTTTGTTTTCTTTCTCTCTTGGGCGATAGTGTGCGCCCGGCAATTTTGCGGAACACGGTCCGAACTTTGCGCATAACTCAGCCTCGTTATCTGACTCGCAAATAAGGCAAAGGAAAAGTTCGCGACATCAATCCGGCCCTCTGTCGGGAGATTCGAAGTTGAAACAATGCTTAAGTCACCCTCTAACGTATGAGCCCCAAGAGGGTAGCACACGAGAAAGATAGAAAGAAAGAAAGTATTAGAGAGAGAGTAAGAGAGAGAGAGAGAGAGAGAGAGAGGGAACCAATCGTACGTCTCAAACATTTTCAACCTCGATTCTTCCAACCTGCGATTCAAATTCTTCTTCGATATATCATCGTTTACTATTTCACGTTTATATTCCCTTTCGTTTTTTATTTGATTTTTATTTCGTTAATTTGCAACGCGACGTGGGAAACTTTATTTACGATTAATTCATTGGTTATAACGCGTACGAGATATTGTATTTTTTCTTTTTTTCTTTTTTTTATTTATATTTATGTATGTGGTTCATTGTCGTCCGTGCGAATCGCAATTTAATTTGACTCGATGGATTTTTTTTATTTTCACGTAGAATTTTTTTTTTTACAATTATTCCATTACATTTTGATTTGATTTTGATTTTGTTAATTTACGCGATAATTTAAATTACATTTTAGTTCATTTAAAGCATTGCTCTTCGAAACTGTGTTCCACAGAATTCTGGGATTTTATGCAACCTTCCCCAAGGGTTTAATGAATTTTTATTTAGATATATTACATCGTATCAATGTCAATTGTCGTTTTACGAAGAAGTGTTTTATCATAGGGATTCCTTGAATTTCAAAAGTTAGAACATCACTGATATTTAAAATAATATATCATATATAATATAATAATCAAATATAATAATCAAATATTTACCTATACGTACGTTGTGATCTCGGTCATTCCTGAAATAAATAATCGAAGGATATTTTTTTAAAATTTAATTCAATGATTAATAAACAATGAAATGATTTTATTCGGTGAATATTACATACATCAGTGTTACAATAATTCGTTCGTCTAAAATTCAACAACAAAGGGATACACCTCTCAACCTCTTTTTCCTATTTTCTTTCTTTCTCGTTTTATTTTATACACATCGTTTAACATTATCCTTTCACCGGTTATATTATGAGAAAATTCGTAATCGAAGAAGTCGAACGATCGATACACTTCGAAAAAAGCACCATTATTATCAATTATTATCTTTCTTATTCTTTTATTTTTCTTTATTTTTTTTTTTTTTTCCTAAAGATAATACTCGTAACTATCTATCTACAAAACGAAATATCTCCTCTCTCTCTCTCTTTTCTTTATTTATTTTTATTTTTCTTTTTTTATTTTTTATTGATCGATCTTATCAGTTAGTTTTTTTTTTAAATCGGCATAATTCGCGATCCCGTTTGTTCATTTTCGTCTCAACGCAAAATGATCGATAAATGATCGATGGATCGTAACAAATCTCGCGGAATTGACTTTGGACGAGTTTTTTCTTACTTTTCTCTTGCAAAAATCACAACAGGATTTTTCATCATCATCATCATCATCTGTATTTTCTATTATCGAATCGCGAAGACTTGTGATTCGAATAAAACGCGTAAACGATAATTGACCGATAATAACGACGAAAAACTACGCTCATACTCTTATTCTTGTTGTTTTAGAAATTTGATCATGTTGTGTACATGTTTAGAAATATATACAGCGAGTTACGGAAATATTCGCACATAATAATCGACGTAATCGATAAGAAAATTCATTTCAAGAATATGCCTGATCGTTTCAAATGAATAATAAAAAGCTGAGATAGATTATGTACTATTTACAAAAATAATCATTGTATTTTTTTTATTACTATCTTACGTAGATGCAAATACTCTTGTTATATAATATTTTTTTTTATAATAAAATGTATATTAATATATGAAGATTTAATAATCTAAAAATAGGTTTCCGTGTAGACAAATATTGAAGTTTTGCATTTCTATAAAGAATATCAATTATCTAAATAAAATAATATTCCTTTAACGATATAATATTGTTCTACAATAAAATAAATATCAATATGAAAGTTTAATAATTATTTTTGTTGTTGTTGTTGTAAACAAGATTTAGATACTTTGCATACCTAAAGAAAATATTAATAATAATTATTTCTAAAATTTATATTGTAGTTTGAACGTGTACGAATATTTCTGTGACTCATTGTATATGCGTTTGTGCGTGTACGTGTAATTTTGTGTGTTTTATTATTTCCGTATGTTAAGAAATGTAGGTGTTAAATTGTACTTAGCAGTACTAATAGTAGTAGTATTAGTAGTAGTAGTATAAGAAGTAGTAGTAGTGGTAGTAGTAGTAATAATAGTAGGCGTAGGTAGACGCGTGTATATCGGCGCTTATTTCGTTTGTCATTTGGCATCGTACGGTGCTTGCGCATTGATACCATTTAAATTATTCATGGGGTTGAGGACGTTGTGAGCGCTGGATGTAGCCGGTGCTGGATATCCATTGTGGTTATGGGCTGTTTCCCCATTCGCCTGTCTCGGAGGACCTCCGGCAGATACCGTCTGAAAGATAAAAAAAAAAAGAAAAAAAGATCGTATGATTATTGCCTATCGTTTCGTCTTATACGTAAAAAAAAAAGAAAAAGAAAAAGAAAAAAAAAGGAAAAGTTAAAGTAAAATAGTTGATAGGTATTATTCTTTTTACCTATCGAGATTGAACGATTTATTTAATAATTTATAATATAATAATAATATTTATTTAATATAATTAAATAATTATATTAATAATAATTTATAATATAATAATAATATTTATTTTATAATTTATAATAATATATATATTATTTATATATTATTTAATATCTATTTTACATTCAGTATAACTATATTTGGTAATTTCTCTTTGTATAGAACCCTCTTGTTCCATTCCTTCCTTCCTTCCTTCCTTCCTATCTACCTTTCGTCCTTTTACCTACTACTTACTTCTGTCTCTATTTTGAAAATCATATTAATGTAGAAAGAGAAGGATAGATGAAATCAGAAGAGGAAGATGTGTGTGTGTAGCCATGGATAGAGGTGTAAGTGTTGTTGAAAACTTTCAACTTCCTATCTTCTTGCTTCTTTCTCTCTCTCTCTATCCATTCATCTTCCTATTCTCTCTCTTTCTCGTTCTCTTATCCTCTTTCTTTCTTTCTTTCAAACTTCTCTCTCTCTCTCTCCCTCTCTGTATTCTCATCGTTCAGTGTCTATCTCTCTCATTCTCTTTTTAGCCGTAGAACATTTCGGAAGACTCGACGGGTCCCTTTTCTCTTAACTCCTGTACGCGCGTTAAAGGTGTTAAATTATACAGGCTTAAAATTCGGCAGACCGTGCGACTGTTCTCCCTCTTGACGAAACAACGGATCTTCCCACGGTTGCTTGCTGCTACCTACGTCTTCTTACTTTACGAACATTTTGCGAGTCGATCGTACCAATTTAACTACGAATCCGAACAAGAAGTAGATAAAGACGAGAGTAGTAAAAGAATAACACTCGCTTATTATTTTTATTTTATTTCAATCGTTCATTTTTTTGTTTATCTGATTCATGGAAAGAAAAACTTTATACTATAACACGTTAGATAGATTTCTAAATAACGCCGTGTTGCGTGAAACATTATTTGTAAGTAATTTAGTTTTGAAATATGTCAAGTAAAAATCGTGTTATCCAGTACTATAGAAGTACGATATTATTGTACAAGAGTTCGTAACAATTTTCTTATCGTATTATATTATTAAATATAACCGAACGTTATTGATAATAAACGAAAAAGATAAATAAAATGATAAAATGAAAATTGATAAATGTTATCAAATAGCAGGGATTAGGAGTATATTTTAGGAAGAATTTTTCCGGTCCTTGAATTCACGGAGGAAAAAGGTTGGGTAGTAGGAAACGTGGAAGTAAGAGTTGAAGTAATTAACTCGTAAATAATTACGATAAAAATGACAAAGCGTCGCGAAAGAAATGCTTTATCGTTCCATTGCCGCTAGCAAGGGGTGACTTTCCTCCCAGAAGGAATCCCTAAATCTTAACCGTAGCGAGAACCCTTTCCAAAAGCTTTGCTTCTTTCTCTGTTATTTAAGAACTATCTCTCTTTCTCTTTCCATCTAAACGAGTTCCGGTACGTAATTAAGAAATCTTCGTGGAAGGCGACGGAGACCATCGTCCTCTTCCTTCTCTCTTTCTCATTTTCTATCTCTTTCTCTCTTTAGTTAGCATGGGTTAAATTAAGTCTATGACTTATTCAAGTTTTATCTACAATTGCCAGAGGAGGAATTGCCATGGCCGTGGATTTACTGCCGACATTGTAATCAAATGCCACGCGTTTCACTATTCTCAACAATTTGGAAACTTTCTTGGACCATTTTGGTTCATACATTCATTCATCCATTCATTTATATTTCGTATGTTTCCCTGCTAAATCATAAGCGCGTATTCGTATCAACTTCTATTGTTAATTTTTAATAATTAATATTTGTCTGTAATGTAAAGTTACTAAATTTAATATCAATTTTATTGCAGTATAATCATTTTATTATGTGAGAAATGTCATTTTCATTGTTATATTGTCAACACTAATTTATTTATTATTCTTACATCAACACATATATATATATAATATTTAATTTGAATAATACACGTATGTTGGATAACAAAAGATAAAAAGGTAATTAAATTGAAGAATAAAATAATTACATCTGACGAAAATATATTTCGTTAATTAACGTGAGTATCCTTTGTTTGAAATCAAACGGGAATAAGGTTTAAGATAAGATGTGTAGTAGATCGAAAGGCTCATTTGTCGTCTCCCCTTCTTAGAAAAGAGAAAAATCTTCTTTCTCTTTCTTTCTTTTCAGTATATAGAAGTCGTTAATGGCAGGTTACACGCACGAAGTCTCCTCCTCTAAATCTTTTTCTTATATCTTTCCATCCCCCTTCTTCTTCTTCTTCTTCTATTTCTTGTTCTGGTACCGTGTACTCTAATTCCTTTTATTCGTCGTACCGTTGATCTCTTCCTTTTCCAAAAGAAGAGAATTCTAACCCGCGAATAAGACATTAATTGCAAAAACGAAAGCAGTTTACAAACGACGACGGTAAATGCGGCCCACCAGGGAGGGCGGAAGGGAGAGGGTAGGAGGGTTACTTAGTTGCCGTTCGAGAAGGGCAAAATTCTCTCCCTCTCTTTTCTCCTTTTATGAAAAGGGAAAAAGGTAGGGGAAGAAGAAGAAGAAGGAAGGAAGGAAGGTTTGCCGAGAATCGCGTGTCATTTGTCCGTTGATCTCCCGTAGCTGGGAACAGTCCAGGTGTGTGTTGTTCTGTGGCTGCGTTTGGCCATTCCTTTCTCGTGTTGCTGCTGCTCCTTATATTATACTTCTCGCTTCGTGCAAAAATTAACACCACCGTCCGTCCTTTCCTAGATCGAAATTAAACTGGGCTATCATTATCCATTTCCTTTCATTTCAACATCTTCCTCCCCCTTTTTTGTTTTTTTTGTTTTTTTTTTGTTTTCTCTTTCAATACGAGATAAACAAAAGGCAGATAGATATATTAGGGTGAACCAAAAGTTCCTACGTTTTTGTTTATTAATATATTTTTAAAGTAAATTTTAATAAAACAAAAACGATTCGTTATGCGGTTACAAAGTAACGTTTCAACGCGATAAATATTCTTTGTACAATTTTATTGAGACTCGTTTAACTGTTATTGAGAAAAATAAAATTATAAACAATTTGAAAAACAGATTTTATTGAGAAATTATTTGACGAAGAATAAAAGAAATGTCGATTTTGATAGAATCGATTTTAATATCAAAGCAATCGAAATTCATTACTACGATACATCTAATGATTTTCTTGTTGAATTTTTTTTTTATTTTTTGTTATATGATATTTTTTGTTTTCTTTTATTCTCGAAAGTTTAGATTTCAATTAAAATTATTTGATTAGATCCAGGAATCCCTTTTAGAATGTTAAAGTAGCTTATTATCTGGTTACACAACTGTTTATAACGTTGTTTCAAGAGAATTCATTCGCAACTAAACTCATAATCTCTCGTAAGCTCGCAAGCTGCCCTTTCCCATAAAAGAGAGAATGAAAGAGAAAGAGAGAGAGAGAGAGAGATAGTTCATCTTCTACGTGCTGTTCACATGAAATTTAGCCATATACACGAGATAACTAGTAATGAGCTCGTTAAAGGAATAACAATGAACACGTTAGAAGTATCAAAAGTAAGTAATATTTCAACGTAATAATATTACTATTATTTTTAATGAAAAAGAATCAAAACAAATTTGAAGAATTTGATTTTATTTAATTTAACCAATTTGCATCATTAACGTATTTGCTTTTTCGTTATCATCGGAACGTATAATTACTGTTAATTATAAATAAAAATATAATCTTTTTTATATAATAAAATTTTTTAATCAAATTTTATCAAACAATGTGTTTAGTATTTCGACTCTGTAATACAATTACGTTAACGAAATTTTATTTTAAAATGTTACAAGATTCGGAATAAAATGTTTATTAGAATTAAAAATTATTTACAATTAATTATTATAATGATAAGGATATTACTTTTCAATTTTCTTTATGATGCAAATAGGTTACTTTTGTCGTACGTTGAGTATTTTATCGATAAAGCAATAAATTATTAGACAAATAAAGGTGTTACTATTATAATTTTATTTGAAATAACAAACATTTTCCGTTCATAGGGTATATTAATTATTAATTATTACTTTGCATTGGATATTAATTAAATTTGAAATTATAGAACGCATATATTAGTTAATTGGATACGTTGATGGTTTACTTTGAGCATAAATGTTTGTCGTTCGTTCGCAAAACGTTAATTTGCGTTTCAGTTGAATGCACTTTTTAACTTTAAGGGGTAAGACCACTCTAGCGCTTGGAAAAATACTCTAGTTTTGAGAATTTTCTATGGGAATATGGTAAGTTGATGAAGGTAGGGTGTTAACTTTGTTTTTTCACGAACAATATTTTTTTGCAAAATTTCTTTGCAATAAACAAAATTTACGAATATTCTCAAAATATGTATAGAATACAATCCTCTAAATGATTTTCTCTTTTGCACTTACCAATATTCTCATTAAAAAAAAAGAATATTCTCAACAAAAAGATTATATTTCCGTGCATCGGAGTTAACCAATATCCCGTTAATAAAACTTAAGTAAAACTTAAGATCTAATCGTTTAGAAGTCTCGTATAGTTATCGTAATATCTTATTCCCTGTACGATTTCCATGCTGCACATTGATCCTCTTAAATTCCCATGTAGCCAACGTCTTGGCATTAGCATATTATCTCACCTCTCAAACGCTCCCACCATCATTCCCACTACCACCAGTAACCACCTCTACTTTACCAGTTGGTCTCTTGGCGATTCCACCCCTTTTCCTTCTATATCTCTCTCCTTCTTTCTCTCTTTCTCTCGTTTTAAAGCAACCTTCTTATTCTCTCCCTTCTCCCTTCCCCACCCCAGCCCCGTTTCTGATTCGCGAAGGACTTTACAGACACTCGAGAGTTTGTTTTAAAACTCAGATAATCGTTTCGAAATTTCTCCCCTTCTCTCTATCTTCTTCTTCTTATTCGTCTCATTCCCTTTTCTCTTTCTCTTTCTCTCATTCTTGTCCTACCCTTTCCTCTTTCTTCAACAGGAGGAGTCTCGTCGTTCCGCATTGCGCCGGATCCCAAGGGGAAAATTAGACCGAAATAAAAGTTCTCCGAGAATTTTAAGCGCGTTACGCCTTCATCTCTTCTTCTTCTTCTTCTTCTTCTTCTTTTTTCTTTTTTCCTTTTTTTTATTTCCTACGATCGAACTTTCTTCACAGAGATTTCAATGATTTCCTTCATCTCTCACCCGTCCTTCCATTCCCCGATAATTTATTTCCGCGTATTCCCCATAAAAACAAATATTACATGAGAATATTTTCGTCGGTCTTTTTCTTTTTTCTTTTCTTTTCTTTTCTTTTGTTTTTCTTTTTTTTTTTGGAAAACACCATTAAACGTTTTCCGTTACTTCATTGATTGCAAAGATCGTACGTAAGGGGTCAAAAAATAAAAGGGATTTACGAAAAGAAGGATCCTAATTCGATTTATCGAGGGTGATGACTAAACTGTTCTTTTCTTCGTCTTCCCCTTCTTTTTCTTCTTCAATCCCTCTTTTAGAAGGAAAGAAAGAAAGAAAGAAAGAAGAAGGATCGTAGAGAGAGTTATTCGTAAACTGTGCGGTTTCTTTTTTCTTCTCTTACCTCGGCATTATTTAGAATGAACGAAGCTAGAGAAAAAAAAGAAATAAGAAAAAGAGAGTAAGAAAGAGAGAGAGAGAGAGAGGAAGAAGAAAAAAAAGAAAAGAAAAGAAAAGAAAAAGAAAAAGAAAACGGATCCTTTAGCAAGGTTGTTAGTATTGGTGGTGGGTGTCGGTGGCTAAGAAAGATCGGGACAGCTGGCTGTTCTCAGGCAATCAGAAAAACTACCCTTCCCCCTTATTCAACGAACGGTGTAGTAGTCTCTTTCCTCCCCCACTTTCACCTCCTACCCCTGCATTGGTACAGCTTAAGGAGGGTACAAACAGGGTGGCAGCTGTCTCAACGACGCTGAGAACCCTCTTCGCGGTTTTTAAGGACCTTAACGCTTTCTCTTCCCTTTCATCCCTCTCTCCCTCTCTCTCTCTCTCTCTTTCTTTTCTTTTTATCTTTTTTTTTTTTGTAACTGGACTCTTTTTATTATTAAGATCCTTTCGTTTCTCGTGGTGATAGTCGAATATTTGATAAAGTTAACGTTCCCCGTTCACGAGTCATCGAACTCTCCACCACGAAATGTCAGATGGACGATCGATCTCAAACGATTGCTTATGTCTATGGTGGTTGGTGATGGTGATGGTGGTGGTGGTGGTGGTGGTGGTTGGTATATAACATCGAGGGTTGTCTCGAATTGAACTCACCCTCTGCGATGATATCGAAGGTATTCACGCTCAAGGAACGAGATGTCAAGAGGGATCCGTCTAGAGGCTTAGTCTAATAGATGCGCCAAAACGACATTAGCATGCTATTCTCTACGCTCAACCTATCGACATTAGCTTCATCTTTACCGCTTATTTTCTTTTTACAAGGTCATTTATAAAAATGCTAAGACATTTTTTTTATATAACAATTTCTTTTCATTATCTATTATTATATTGTATTTAGTTTCACCGATTGAATTATGTTTTACTTTACTTAGTTGGGATTCTTAATTGACAATTGTAGATTCATTTTTGTTCAAATTTATTATGATATATAACAAAGTGTTTTGAAATATTTAATTTAAGGTATGAAAAAATTGAAAAATTATATCTGTACCACTTATTTTCTTCTTACAAAGTCATTTATAAAAATGCTAAGACATTTTTTTATATAACAATTTCTTTTCATTATCTATTATTGTATTTAGTTTCACCGATTGAATTTCGTTTTACTTTAGTTGGGATTCTTAGTTGACCATTGTAGATTCATTTTTGTTCAAATTTATTATGATATATACCAAAGTGTTTTGAAATATTTAATTTGAGGTATGAAAAAATTGAAAAATTATATCTGTACCACTTATTTCTTTTTATAAGGTCATTTATAAAAATGCTAAGACATTTTTCTTATAACAATTTCTTTTTATTATGTATTATTATATTGTATTTAGTTTCATCGATTGAATTATGTTTTACTTTACTTAGTTAGGATTCTTAATTGACAATTGTAGATTCATTTTTGTTCAAATTTATTATGATATATACCAAAGTGTTTTGAAATATTTAATTTAAGGTATGAAAGAATTGAAAAATTATATCTGTACCACTTATTTTCTTCATACAAAGTCATTTATAAAATGCTAAGACATTTTTTTATATAACAATTTCTTTTCATTATCTATTATTATATTGTATTTAGTTTCACCGATTGAATTTCGTTTTACTTTAGTTGGGATTCTTAGTTGACCATTGTAGATTCATTTTTGTTCAATTTATTATGATATATAGCAAAGTGTTTTGAAATATTTAATTTGAGGTATGAAAAAATTGAAAAATTATATCTGTACCACTTATTTTCTTCTTACAAAGTCATTTATAAAAATGCTAAGACATTTTTTTATATAACAATTTCTTTTCATTATCTATTATTATATTGTATTTAGTTTCATCGATTGAATTATGTTTTACTTTACTTAGTTGGGATTCTTAGTTGACCATTGTAGATTCATTTTTGTTCAAATTTATTATGATATATACCAAAGTGTTTTGAAATATTTAATTTAAGGTATGAAAAAATTGAAAAATTATATCTGTACCACTTATTTTCTTCTTACAAAGTCATTTATAAAAATGCTAAGACATTTTTTATATAACAATTTCTTTTCATTATCTATTATTATATTGTATTTAATTTCACCGATTGAATTTCGTTTTACTTTAGTTGGGATTCTTAATTGACAATTGTAGATTCATTTTTGTTCAAATTTATTATGATATATACCAAAGTGTTTTGAAATATTTAATTTGAGGTATGAAAAAATTGAAAAATTATATCTTTACCACTTATTTTCTTCTTACAAAGTCATTTATAAAAATGCTAAGACATTTTTCTTATAACAATTTCTTTTCATTATCTATTATTATATTGTATTTAATTTCACCGATTGAATTCTGTTTTACTTTACTTAGTTGGGATTCTTAATTGACAATTGTAGATTCATTTTTGTTCAAATTTATTATGATATATACCAAAGTGTTGTGAAATATTTAATTTAAGGTATGAAAAAATTGAAATATTATATCTGTACCACTTATTTTCTTCTTACAAAGTCATTTATAAAAATGCTAAGATATTTTTCTTATAACAATTTCTTTTCATTATCTATTATTATATTGTATTTAGTTTCACCGATTGAATTTCGTTTTACTTTAGTTGGGATTCTTAATTGACAATTGTAGATTCATTTTTGTTCAAATTTATTATGATATATACCAAAGTGTTTTGAAATATTTAATTTGAGGTATGAAAAAATTGAAAAATTATATCTGTACCACTTATTTTCTTCTTACAAAGTCATTTATAAAAATGCTAAGACATTTTTTTATATAACAATTTCTTTTCATTATCTATTATTATATTGTATTTAGTTTCATCGATTGAATTATGTTTTACTTTACTTAGTTGGGATTCTTAATTGACAATTGTAGATTCATTTTTGTTCAAATTTATTATGATATATAACAAAGTGTTTTGAAATATTTAATTTGAGGTATGAAAAAATTGAAAAATTATATCTTTTTATCATAATAATTATATCATATTTCAAATTCTACTTCGGTACAGTATATAAATCTTTAGAAAATGACGATGTGAAATTTGATTATCACGATATTCGGGCAAGAACATTTGAAAGACGTATGATGAACATTACTTAAAATTCAGTTTAATGTTTTTCAGAACACTTACGTAAGAATCAACGTTACTTATGTTGTAAGAATGTTAAGAATATCAGATGTAATATAAGAAAAATATCGATGTCACAAAGTTTCAACTCGATCGTTACATTTCATGTTAATTAAAACTGCACCCGTGACGTACACAAACACACACACGCACGCTCACACACAGACAAAATATACAGGAAAATTACTGACACATACATACATATATACATACATATATATACTTACTTACTTACTTACTTACTTACTTACTTACTTAAGCGCGTTTAGTTTACTTCAGAACACTTACGTGGCATAGAAATAGAGTCGCAAAGGGTTAGCAACCCCGTTGTTACATGCAGCTCGTCGACAGGACGAGAGAAAGAGAGAGAGAGAGAGAAAGAGAGAGAGAAAGAGGAAAGGGAAAAGGGAAAGGGAAGAAATTTGCATATTATAAGTAGTACACGTTACCGAGACTGCTGATATCATCGGCTTACAGGGACCTCGTTACTTCGTGCATGCGTATGATTCCAGTGTGTGTTAACTATTCACGACCTTCGACCTCCCTTGCGGATAATAAGAAATAAAAAAAAATATTATTTTCTTCGATTTCTTTTTGCATTATTCATTTGGTAATTATTTGTTCTAATATTATAACCGAAGTAAGCTTCACAACGAAATCCGAAAAGTAAGAAACGTTTTTATTTTTTATTTCTGTTTTTTTTTTTTTAGATAGCACGAGGAATACGAAATATTCTTATAATATACATTTTATTAATTATTATTATTATTTTATATATATATATTTTAAAAATTAATTTTCCAGTATTTTTTGTGCTTCTTATTTTTATTATTTCATTTAATTGTTCGGTAATTGTTAAAGGGGTTTCAAAACTATCGTGTAATAAATTATAAATTCTATGCTAGAAAGGTGACGTCAAAGGATAAGGCGAAGATCCTTGCAAGACGAGAGCTAGGATTAAGTAGATCTGATCCTCGTTGGGTCAGACACGGCGAGGTCCTTCCTACTCTGTGCGCCCGAGGCTTAAGATATTGTTTTGAAGCGAGGTTGTTGCTTTAGGATAATCAAGAAGACGTAATCCTAAAAGGCTTAACGTCGATGAGTCCATAATTCCGGAAGTTCTCGTTCTTCCCAACTATCATCCATGTTTTTTCATTCCATGTTATTTATCTTTAAAAAGCTCGCTCATAGTTTTTTTCTATTTTTGAACAAACGACAGCTAATGAACAACGTCACGTGAAAACAATTAAGGTAATCTATTTTTGTCGGTTCGATACGAGTATAAAATAAATCATATTATATTAGATCTACCGGAAAAAGTTCAGTCCATTTTCGAATTAAAATAAAATAACACAATTTTCACATACATTTAATAATATTTATCGTAGAATATACTTTGTTCCATCGTTACTTATGACTTCTCGCAGGGTGATAGAAACTTGTAAATGCCATTGTTAAAAAATGATTTTTTTTAGAGACGAAGAACTCAACACTATCGAACAAAACTTTCCGGTAGACCTAATATAATACAATATATATATTTAATGGGGTTGTAAATGGGCATGCAACATTTTCGAAATAAACGTTCTCCCATGTATACATAAGAACTTATATATTCATTTAAAAGCACATAGAGTGTCTTTTGTGTTCGTTAATTCCAATCTAATTCCTCTCGAGGATCCTTTTAGTAAGAGAAAATTCTTTCGCACGTTCCATCTAGCGTATACTCTTCTAGAAGAGGCACCGATCGTTAAGGCATGCGGCGTGGCTTGCTTAACGGTCGAGCTTAATTAATAAGGACACGCGATATCCTAAGTTAGAAGACGTTGGTAGTCAGGGTATAAAGCATAGCCGAAGCCTCGAGGGAGTCCTTTGTTGTCGAGAGGGTCAGGATGAGCGACCTGCCACTTTAACCCACCTTAAGGGATTACGTCTTCAGGAGTTTCCTTCTTGCCTATTCCTTCCTGCAGCTTCCTCTTTAGATACCCTAACTCCTATCTTTCTATTCCTTTTACCATCGTTACGTCATCGTTCACACGTCATTATTTATACTCGTGGTGTTAATCGCTTATTTTATCTCGATCACTTTTTTTTTATTGTCTATAGGCTCGTTTACATTCTTTTTTTTAGGATGATTTTATTAATCGTAAGTTTCTTATTTTTTCGGAATCGTTACGTCATTATTCATATTCATGGTTGTCATCGGTTACTTATCTCGATCATTTTTTATTCTCCTTGGTTATCCTGACTCTCTATCTTTATATTATTTTTATCATCGTTACGTCATCGTTGACACGTTATTATTTATACTCGTGGTATATTAATCACTTATTTATCTTGATCACTTTTTTTATTTGTCTAGTTTTTTTTCTTTTAGTTTGAGAATTGTTTTAACTGAATTACTTTAGGTCTCATCTCTTATTTATATTTAATAATTGAATAATTTAATAATTATGTGTTGTCGTGCATTAGAGAATTTCGTAATAATACTTACTTGAGGTTGAAGATGCGTGACTTGTCTTTTAATATGTGCTAAGGTATCGTTCGGTGGCGGATGTGGCATGTTGGCGAAATAAACTCTCTCCTTATAATGATACTCGCAAAGAATTTTATTCTCGTAGAGATAAAACTGATCGCCCACGCAAAATCTGCAATCAGAAAATAATACATCGATTTATAACCATTGTTTATTAAACACGTTCGCGGACGGTAAAAGTTTCAAGCGACGAGAAAAAAATATTTAACAATCATTTTATTTTGAAATTAGTTATGATAACGAAAATTTGATTAAACACATTTTGTAAGGGCAGTCAAATTATCATACATTAAAGAATCAGTTAGTCATTACCATTACAGGTATAATAATTACACAAACTTAAGGTTTTATCAAATCAAATTCAAAATAATTGCCTTTGAAATTTGAATGCTATAGCACTCATGTGATTCTACATTACAATAAAAATTCGATGGATGATCTGTATGATCAATTTTTCAAGATAAAGTATAAACAAAAAAATAGGTAAATAGTAGAACGTGTTATTGTCTGGAGGTAGAGTCTTATCGAAACGACAGTCGCTAAGTTTTGCGAAAACGGAAACTACGGTAAGGAATTTCGCCTATCAAGAAGAAGAAAAAGAGAGAGAGAGTGGGAGGAAGAGGGGGGGAGAGAGAGAAGAGAGAGACTGTACAAGGTTGGCGGAGCAGTAAAGCGTGCTAATTCCGTTTATGACCGCTTTCCGTTCTGCTCCGGCTAGGAAATTGCGAGAAAATAAAATCAAGAAGCGAAGTGGCAGCACAGACCTCTACCTCCTCCTCCTCCTCCTCCTCCTCCTCCTCCTCCTCCTCCTCCACCTCCTCCTCGTTCTCCCCCTCGTCCTCCCGTTTCCAACTGCACCCTCTCGTTCCACTTCGCGTTTCCGCAACTCTTCGAGCTCCTTTAGATGTAAATTTCCAGTCGATTCGCGGAGCAAAACTACACTACGAGAGTTTGCTATAGCGGATTCCTACGATGCCGAGAAGAGCCAGTTTAACAGGAAGAAACCTTATACAATCGTAACCCGAACGAACTCGCCTGCATTCCTTTTTCTTCTTCCATTTATAAACGAGATAATATTACACAAGAATTTATCGTTAACCGTGAGAATTATTTTTTCGTTTTTATTTATTTTCTTTTTTTCTTTTTTCTTTTCATTTTTTTCGTACGACTGGAATCATTATTTTCTGTAATTTAATGTTAAAGTGTATTGATTATTTGATTAGGATGATGAAACAACTCATGAAAGTTCGCATACTTCGATAAAATTCGAAGTAGAAGATGTAATTGAGAAGAATATCAGTTTCAGCGTGTACCAAAAATGATACAAGTTATAGGATAAGAAATATAATTATTGTTAGATAACAGAAATGAATGTCACGTTAAACGAGATGAATACTAGACCACGTTTTATAGTCAGTCCAAGAGTTACAAATATAAAATAGAATAGTTTTATTTTTTTGTTATTTTTTTACGATGACGGAACAACCCACGAAAGTTCGCATATTTTGTTAAAATTCGAAGTAGAAGGGACAGCAGGAGGATTTTCAAGTAATCTGGTATGGTGGTGTATACATGTATAGAGATATATACATCTCGCAGTATAGGATACGAGTAGTAGTGTTCGCATACTTCGATAAAATTCGAAGTAGAAGAAGTAATTGAGAAGAATATCGGTTTCGGCGTGTACCAAAAATGATACAAGTTATAGGATAAGAAATATAATTATTGTAAGATAACAGAAATGAATGTCACGTTAAACGAGATGAATACTAGACCACGTTTTATAGTCAGTCCAAGAGTTACAAATATAAAATAGAATAGTTTTATTTTTTTGTTATTTTTTTTACGATGATGGAACAACCCACGAAAGTTCGCATATTTTGTTAAAATTCGAAGTAGAAGGGACAGCAGGAGGATTTTCAAGTAATCTGGTATGGTGGTGTATACATGTATAGAGATATATACATCTCGCAGTATAGGATACGAGTAGTAGTGTTCGCATACTTCGATAAAATTCGAAGTAGAAGAAGTAATCGAGAAGAATATCAGTTTCAGCGTGTACCAAAAATGATACAAGTTATAGGATAAGAAATATAATTATTGTTAGATAACAGAAATGAATGTCACGTTAAACGAGATGAATACTAGACCACGTTTTATAGTCAGTCCAAGAGTTACAAATATAAAATAGAATAGTTTTATTTTTTTGTTATTTTTTTACGATGATGGAACAACCCACGAAAGTTCGCATATTTTGTTAAAATTCGAAGTAGAAGGGACAGCAGGAGGATTTTCAAGTAATCTGGTATGGTGGTATATACATGTATAGAGATATATACATCTCGTAGTATAGGATACGAGTAGTAGTGGAGAAAGAGAACGAACCGGTACACGCGGATTTGGAGATGGCGCAGAGGTAGAAACGTGCTCGGTTTGCGATATCAGAGAAATAAGCTTGCCACGAGGGTTATACGCATCTACCAACTGTCGCACCACCGTCGACGCCTCCTGTTCTGTTTTACTTCTACTACTACTACTACTACTACTATTACTAATACCTATACTAATACTATTCCACGGGAAAAGCCCGTTTTAAAATCAAAGATTTCGCATTTTTCCTTTTTATTGCCGGTTTAAAAGTCAATTTTTCTCTTCTATGTTCCACACTGAATTCATCTTTCTTACACGTTTTTCTTCGAGGCATTGTCTATCTTTATCTCGCTTTATCTTTCTGCGAGTGTCCGCAAGAGGGACGTTATGCGGAAAATGCTAAAGAGGCACGGAACGACGATCTCGTAAGGGGGGTTGGTTGCTTGGTCGACTCTGCTTTTCGACAGCCACTGAAAGAAAAAGAAAAGAAGTCTAAAGATAAAAAGGGAAGGAAGGAAGGAAGGAAAGAAAGAAGGAGTATGTCGAAAGGGATCGAAGATCCACGAGGGACTCGAAAATCGTTTCGTCAGGATCCATATTCCGTTTAAATTCGTATCAGGTAGCTCGAACATCGGTCTTTGTAACAGTCTCAGTTATAACGTCTTACATCGTACGTTAAAATCAAGCCTAACAAATTTACTTTGAACTTATAAACATTGTCATTCATTTGAACAATCCACGTAATCGTTCAATCGATCCTTCATTCGTATTCATCTAACTTACAATCTGCTATTTATTTCTAAATCATACAAGAATGTATATATATATATAATATTTTATACAAATTTGATGAAATGTGTAATCAAATGTTTGTTTGTTTGTTTGTTTGTTAAAGTTGGTTAGTTGATGACGCGAGTTACATGTGTGCGCGTACCAAGGTAAAAATACACACGAACATACATATTCCGTATTCAAGGGATGTGCCGGTTCCGCTTTTGAGATCCTGTTTGGGTTTTATGTCAGGATTTCTGCCGAGTGGTTTATACCAGCGCTTATGTAAATGCAGACGTGATTTTTTTCACCACCTAGCCGGTAGCTCGCTTGCATCGGTGGTATACTAACACATGCGAGAGAGAGAGAGAGAGAGAGAGACATGTACATGCATATATGATCTCTCTCAACGACTCGAGATTTCAACCGTTTTATTCGAAAACATCGTCGTTGCAGATTTAAAACTTCCAACAATTTTCTTTTTTTTTTTTTTTTCTAATACTTCTTTTCCCAGGTGTTGTTTCGTTCAAAGCAAACGATGTAACATTTATCATAAGATTAGATTTTAGTTTTCCTCAGCGTGTGCCTCTTTCTCTTTCGTCTAATTCCATTCCCGATTCGAAGAGGTTGGGAAGAAGGGTGACGGGGGTTTGTTGGAAGAGAAAAAGAGATCGGAACGATCGGAACGTCGAACATGGACCGCCATAAAAAGCAATGCTCCACCGTAACGCGGTACGATAAGTACCGCGTCGCGAACTAAAATCGATCCTCCAGGGGGTGGTGGTGGTCGCTCTCTCTCCACTCGTACACCATAAAAAGGGAACATTAGAGAGAGAAAGGAAAGTATAAGCCCCTCTCTTTCTCTCTCTCTCTCTCTTTCTTTTTTTTGTGATACTACGAGAAAAGAAAGAAGATAGGGAAACGTAGTGCTGATGTTGTACGGTAGTCTGATGGTTGCTGGTGGAGAACCCTCAGGGTTTTGCCATCTCTTTCTAACGTTCTTTTTTTATATTACGTATATAACGGTGTTATGATTTCGCGCCTAGATATGCGAGTACTATACCAACACTGTCTGCTGATAAACGAGAGCATTCTTTATTTTTCTTTTTATTTTTTTCTTTTTTTTTTCTCCTCTCTCTTTTTACTTTATCATCGTTGCTAAATACTTTGGACATTAGGATGAAAGTTTAGGTATAATATCGAATAATATCGATTTCTTTTTTGATACGACGATGATGATCTTAGAATACGTGTATGAATATTGAAAAAGAAGTTCAGAAAAATTAGGTCGTTAGATCAAGGGTCGCATTGAATCCGAATTATTCGATCATCGGACAATTGTTTCCAAACCCTTTGATCAATTTCCTCAGGAGTGCTGATTTTCTACAGCTCAGAGAGAGAGAGAGAGGTATATGCTAGATTTCACACGCAGCAGCAGCAACAGATGTAACAGAAGACCAAGTGTGCAGGAATAATCTTGAGATTATTCCGAGGAAGCGTTAAACGTTTCTCCGCAATGTTATATAGTCTTTCGCTAAGTCGAGAAGGAAGCCTCGGAGTTTCCCGAGAAGCAAACAGACCTCGAGAGCTTCGAAAGACTCGAAGAAAAGGGGGATGGGGGTTGAATAGGAATGGGTACGAAGAGAAAGAAGAAGAAGAAGAAGAAGAAGAGGGGAGGAAGTGAAAGGGGCTTGTGGGCGAGAAACCCCAAACGGTAACACTTTGCCCCTAGTCAAGATTCTACTTGGTTTCGTGAGCGAGTAGCAATGGTGTTGGGTTGTTCATTCGATGGTGGTCCTAGAGAATAAATTTCCTACTTGAGATTAAGGCAGCTCTAGGGAAAGAGAGAAGGAGATAGGGCAAGGGTTTGAAGAAGAAGAAGAAGAAGAAGGAGAAGACGTTGTAGTCACGGTAGTTGCTTCGCGTTCCTACTCAATTTGCATCAAACTTTAGAGAGACAAGCAAGCAGGCAAGCTGGCAAGCAAGCAGGTAGGCAGCAGCCAGACAATTCTGCTTTTCTATTCTCTGGGAGGTTTCACCACCTGATGGAGGTGGTAGGTGAAGGTCTCCCTCACCCCCTCCTTCTCCCTACCCACCCCTTTCACCTCATCCCATCGTACCACCCATCATGTCTACCATCACCTCTACCTCATCTTTCGCTTCAAGCTGAGCCCCCCTACTGCCGAGACTAACGCGTTTAGTAGAGACTCGATTCCCTAATCAGATCTTCCCCGACGGCAGTGTGGAGGGTTTCTAAGGTGCTGCTAAGTGTGAAGTTAATGGAGTCAAGACGC
This sequence comes from Polistes fuscatus, assembly GCF_010416935.1. Taxonomy (NCBI): domain Eukaryota; kingdom Metazoa; phylum Arthropoda; class Insecta; order Hymenoptera; family Vespidae; genus Polistes; species Polistes fuscatus. Next base: position 3,145,222 of record NW_025113095.1, on the reverse strand, counting down.
CGTTCCTCTCCTATCCGTAGAAGTACTACCAGGAATCACTCGGGATGTTCCTGGTTGTCTCTAAGTCACCGTTTATTCATTATTTATCATCTAAAGTGCTGCTTTATTTTACTTATAAAAAGATTTAATATTAAAGTCGATCACAGTGTGTATTAATATTTGACTAATTTTTTTTGTCTATATTATTCTAAAGAAAAAATACAATTCAATAGTTTATCGTTGATCGTGATATTGGTCTATATTTTATTTCTTTAAGATTAAACAGAAATATTGAATTATCTAACGTGAGAAATATTTGACAAATATTTTTTTTGGGGGGGGGGGGTAAACACGTTAAGGGAAATATAAAATCAAATATTAATTGTCGTTGCAAAATAAATTCATATGGGATTAAATTGCATATAATAAAAATAGCGATATATCGATAAAATGATGTAGTAGTTCATTGTTAAAAATTTCTTGTCATTTAATAATATCGATTTTCGTTAAAAAAACGAATAACAAATTTCAATAATGTTAGGTCATCAATAATAATATTATTCGATATTAATTGTAAGAAAAACGTGGATATATATTTCGTATCTCTGTGTTTGTAAAGAGAAATACTCGACAGGAGGAACATTTATCGAGTGTCCCTTGACATAAATCAATTCGTTTACCTGCGAGAGACATTACCGCTCTTTAGTCTCGATATTAATAGCGCCTTGGGTATCGATAAAGCGACGTATTCGTATCGTTCTGCTACCTCGTTATAGACTCGAATAGATAGGTAAATGCTTTATTTGTCGCCCTGGGATAGAATACTGAAAGTGCGAGAGAGAGAGAGAGAGTGAGAGTGAGAGAGAGAGGGGTGGGGGGTGGGGGTGGGGGAGAGATAGATAGAGATAGAGAGATAGAGATAGAGATAGAGATAGAGAGAGTTCCAATTTATTTATGCTTTTCACCCCCCCCCCAACCCCCCAAAACTCGCTCGCAACTTCAACTGTGAGCGACACAAATAATATATGAACGTAATCAATTCAACGTTCGGTAGTATCTACGTGAGTTTGCATCGTCATTGGCGTTAGGTAAACGAACCTCGATAATCACGAATAATCCTATCGATCAAGATCTTTTTATTATTATTATTATTATTATTATTATTATTATTAATCCAATGACAATACAAATCTATTATGAATCCTACTTTATATTGTACCATCGTCTTTTATGCTTATGAATTTCGCTTGATTGATAAATAATAAAACGATAATTATTAAAATTGTTATATAGGTTTGTAATAATTGTCAAGTAATATCGATTATCAATTTGTTACATTTTAGTTTCGAACTTATTACGTTATTACAAAAAATATCTTTTAATATCAGCTGTAATACGCGCTAGATCGAAACGATTAGATGACAGATGCACATTTTTAATTTAAAACGATAACGTTTGCTTTTGAACAAAAAATGTTTATTTTAAATACAATAATAATAATATATATACGGTCAGTTGCGCGCAGGAATATTGTTCAATTTGAAAAATAATTCGTGTTCGATGTCTATACGATATTAGATCACGATCGATAACCACGTTTTATATTGACATTAATCGAAAAAAATATCGTTTGATTTATAATATGTCTGGCAAAGCTTCTTCTCCAAAGGTTCTCTCATTGCTTTGTTTCGATAATGACTGCTTACCTAGCTCGTTCTACTGTTAATTAATTCAGACTTGTCACAGGGTATCAAGCAACCATAGGACGTTAATTCGATCAGGAGTGAATTCAGTCGGGTTCGACGTTGGCTGGAAGTAGGATGATGATGATGAGATGAGGGGGAAGAGGGGGAAGGGGGGAATAGGGTGGGTGGGGAAGAAAGGGAGGTGGATGCTCTTTGCCAAGAGTAGCAGCAGCAGCAGCAGCAGCAATAGTAGGAGGAATAGGTGAGAGGAGAGATGGGAGGAAGTGTTACGGTGGTGGGCGGTTTATGGGGGGGAGGAAGAGGGGGAGGGCGAGAAACGACGTCGCGATGCCTTTGGTTTGAGGACAGATTTACGGCGCAGACAGTTGACGTTTGCTATCTAAATGTCGACCTGAGAAAGCCGACACGTCGGACGACGACGACAACGACAACGACTACGACTACGACGTCATTCGATAATACACATACCGTCTTGCTGTTCAAGAGTAACTGATATTAAACCCGATGCGAGTAAGTAGAGGAGGAAGGTTTCCTATCTCTTCAGTACCACGTTCCTATCATTGTCTATCATTGTTACTCTCTCTTTAACGTTTAATCGATGGAAAGGTATTATAATAAGTATATTTAAGTAAAAGTATTTTAATTATTAATTATTAATAATATAATTATTATATATTATATAATATAATTTGTATTAATTATTAATAATATTTAAAGTGAAAATATATTCGAGTTAAAATATATTTAAGTATACGTGGAATATAATATCTAATAAGTTTCTCTAAACTTTTCCATGTAAGTAGGTGTAGTAATTCAATATAAATGGTTTATAAGTGGTTTCTCAGATTATTTCTTTATTATTACTAACAATTATATATTACGTGAAAATATCTTTTTTAAATATTGCCTTGTTTTTTTTTCAACAAATGTTTAATTGCAAATTTTTTTATTCTAGAAAATTAAATTAAAAATTTAATTAAAATAAAATAGCACTCTTTTGGGGAATATTAAAAAATCAATTCACGTGGAAAAGATTTATCTTTAAAATGAGTCCCCGATCACATGAAAATAAAGCAAAGAGATTATGAAAATTCATGGCATTAAATCTTGCCAACGTATAATAAAAATGTGAACGTTTTTAAACGTCAAAAGTCTTTACTGTAGGTTATTTTTTTTTTTTTTGTTCTTTTATTCAGAGTAAGAACATTTATCTTTCTATTAATGTCGTCTATGGAAAATTAAGCATCGTGCACTCATAGTAAGCCATATTAATGACACAGATTATGCGGAATATTAAGACAGGGATGGATCGTGGGGTGCTTAGAGTAAGATGACTGTATTCAGAAAAGGGTTGAATCCTCTAGGACTAAACTGTAATATTCTGTGAATGCAAAAATCCTAAAAGAGAGAGAGAGAGAGAGAGAGAGAAAGGAAAAATAACTTTTCACGTTGGCAAACGAAACAACGATGATTTCCATTTGTCATTTCTTTCAAAGTAAATATCGTTTTTCTACCAAATTTACATCAAACGTACATACCCACACAGATACACACACACACACGTACACGCGTATATACATTGGCATATTGCATTTCCATTAGTTATATTTTTTGTGCGAATACGCAAACACCATGGATGAGAATATTACATTTTATCGTGGAATTATCGATGGAACGTTGTCATCGATATCTCGTGACTATATAAATAATAATAATAATAATAATAATAATAATAATAATAATAATAATAATAATAATGACAAAAAATCGTAGAGTAAAATCATGGAATATTTTTATACGCGGATACGTACTCACTCATACACCCACGCATATGTATATGGTATACGTTACTCGAGGATAGGAGAATATTTATGTCGAACGTCGAAAATGATATAACATAAATGCCTTTACGTATGCTTTCGTACGATAGCAAAGAGAAGAGAGAGGATAGTCCATCCATCGTTGGAAATCGAGTAGGTTCTCGAGATAGGAGTGAATCGATTCGTTCACTTTTTGCAGAGAGATAGAAGCGAGTGAAAGAGCAAGAAGGAAAGAGAGAAGGAAGAACTTGGAAGAGACGTGGAAGACGCAATCGCATCAAAGATTATTTCCGCCAATAAAATGAAAGTCGAGGTTTCGTCCTGATTCCCTTCCCTCCCACCCCCACTCCGGTTCGTACCCCAGCCCTCTGGCCCTCTCTCTTTCTCTCTCTCTCTCTCTCTTTCTCTTTCATTCTACCAATCGTTTGAAAAAAGACAAAGTGAGGAGAGATGGGAGTTCGGTTGAGAAAGTGGAAATGAGAGAGTAGCAAATAAGAAGGAAGAATAAGATGGAAAGGTGGTGGGTGAGTGGCTGAGAGTGACTGAATGAGAGGGAGAGAGAGAGAAAGGGAAAGAGGGAAAGAGGAAGGTATAGGAAGTTGGAAGAAGCGAAGAGCAAGGCCAGAGCAATAAATCTACGGTCGCCCGGAGCAGACACTTATCAGTTCTCCAGGATCACCCAGGATCCGCGACATCACGGACTGCGAGAAATGCCCGGCAGGCTCTCATCTCTTGAAATTGACTCTCTCTCTCTCTCTCTTTCTTTATATTCTTATTCGAAGAATCTCTCACGTCAATTGCTCTCTTCTTTTCTCTTTCGTACGATAAATATAATATATTTTTGAAAAAGTCTAGTTGCAGTATTTCGTTTTGATTTTTAATGATGTTAGGCTGATCTAAGCAATTTTTTGATTACACAAGATCGTACGAAAACGGGTCCATTATTTTAAGACTCGTTTACGAAATATTATAATAAAAGTATTATATTTAGTACATGAAAAGGATTGATTTTAGAACCTACGTTAATAAGACATTTCTTACTGGTCTTGTTAAATACTAAATTCTTAAAATATTGAACCCTTTTTTTTTACCACTCAGTATATAAAAATTTTCATCTTCCGTGACACCATTTTTATATTTGTCAAATACTTAGAAAGATAATAAAATACTTCTTATAGCTATCATAAGTTTAGATAGATATTTGTATGGGTTTGTTGGCATAATTTTAAGAGACTATTCCATTTCTCGTCTATGTATTATTTTAGATTCATGTAGGTAGTACGTGGATAGGAGAACGATACAGCTTATCTTTTAGCTGATGATTATCGGTTAACAAAGTAAGCTAGAGAATTAGGGTGGTAGTGGTTATCCTCGACAAATTAGTACCTACTATTCCACCGCTACTAATATCCTTCTCTACTTTACCTTTTCACGTTGGTGTATTATTGTATAAGTGTGTATGTATGTATGTATGTGTGTGTGTGTAAGAGACTGCAAAGCATTCCAGGTATAGAAGGAGAGGTAAAGTAACTCGGTGAACCAACGGAACGTAAACAGGATAGGATTAAATATGACTTACCGTAGTACTTAAGTTTCCATCATTAGGTAGCCTCTAGCGATAAAAGCATAGCACCGAGCATAGGGACTCTTGCTGCTAAGGCAAACTTGTTGTAGGTTCTCCCTTCTGTCCCTTCTTTCCCTTTCAACCACCACCACCACCACCTATCCACCCTGTCTCTTTCTCTCGAACAGAAGATCGGCCGAACTAAGTTAGCATCGTTTCGTAACCTCCGGGCATTGTCAAGGTTTCACTGCCCAACTTTACCGTCCTTGCGATTAGACTTTAGCTTTCCTAAGATTACCTTTCAGACTTTCAATGAACTGCCTGTAGTATATATATATCGTTGTGATGGATTGAAAAGAACAAATTGTTCATTGGAATAAAGCACAATTTCTTTCCTTTTCTTTCCTTTTCTTTTTTAGATGTTGGCTATTGTGTAGACGCTAACGTGACAACGTTTCGAGGGGGGTTTTATGCTACACATTGAAATGTATCTGGGCAAGTGTGGGAGACGTTTAAAAAGCGTTGATTCAATTTTACGCTCAAAAGAGAGTACGCGAGCTGGTCCCTCAATCCATAGTCTCGACCACTGCGGATGACAGCGATACCGAGAACGCATTGTTACTGACGTTCCTGTAATTTGCCTGGGAAATTAGTAAAGCGTTTCAATGTAATCGTTACGACACACGTGATCTGACAAACAATACTAACTATACCAAACCGAAGTATACCACGTAATATTACGAATTTCATTTGGATTTTCTATTGTATCGATCATTTAGAATTTTAACGTCTATCGATTATTCATTCCTCTTTGATATTCTTCAACGTTCACAACTGAATTTACTTTTACAAACGGAAAGAGAATATAGCGGAGGGGGAGGAGGGAGGGTATTCCTAAGAGATTCTAGCGAAGATGTCTTAGAAGTTTCTTAGAAGCCATATACAATCCTGGAGACTGCAGCTATTCGAAGGATTAATCAACGAATGGGTCCCACTAGAGTTATCCTTCGGCCGCTGCCACAAACCTCTGTTAGAGGCATAATTCAAAGTTGTTCTTGGTTTACGGTTTAATTACCGAATCTTGTTTGCGAGTTTAGATAGAGAAATTTATCCGAATTAGAACAACTTTCCTCCTTTTTTGTTTTTTTTGCTTCTCGATTTATTCGATTTATTCCTCATTCGTAGATTTTCAATATCACGTTTGTCCGTCTAATTAAATATTAATCTAACATTTCCAGTTGCCATCCTTAAAATAATGTTCATTTCTTAGTATTTCACATTTTTCTTTTTCTTAATATTTTCTTTTTAACATTTTCTATAAAAAATTTGTTGTATGATCACTTTTCGATGTGAAATACGAGTTGGATAGTTTAAAATTGCTTATTGAAATGTTGAGTTAAACGAACGGGTACTGCGAAGTCGTAATTTAACATGAAAATTAGAATTCGTCTTATACATTCAGCTATCCACTTCAGTTTAGCACTTCGGCGAGCGTTATCTCTTGGAGGGCAGCTTGTTTGACTTCCGGCGGTGTCTCCTTCTGACCGGACACACTTGATAACTGAATAATTCGGTCTACACACAGACACACACATACATAGGGGAGGCTTGAAACGATGAAGAGAAGGAATAGGAAGCGAGAAAGAGAAGAGAAGAGAAGAGGGACTGAAGTGGCTCGAGTTCGAAGCACCAACGGGCTTAGCTCACCTAATCCTTTCCGTTGAGTTGCCTTTACATTAACTTAAGTCATAGCAACTTGCTCGAAAGCTGCACATTGACTCCCAGCTAGACACCCCGGTTTAGATCAAGAAAGAGAGAGAGAAAGATAGGTGATATTGTTATTTACGTTGGTAATTAGGTAGGTGTTTTCAATCGTAAACGTTGTCATAACGATCTACCTTACAATAACGTAGAATCGTTTCACAATTATATCTAACTTTTTGAACTAAACTGTGAACTGTTCGATTAATCGCAAATATTCAATTGTAAAAAATTAAGACAATTTATATGTTTGTATTAGTAGATAAAAAAACTATGTTAAAACACGAAAAATAACGATTTAGGTATTAACAAGTGGTCGGGGATATTTAGATAAGTGAAAATGATCGATTAGTAGTAGGAATTTTGAAACGGAACTATTATTTAGGGTACTTCCGTTGGTCGATAATCCGAGAAAAATCTTCCTCGTCATCTTTATTTCTCATCGTTCCCATTTCGATTCGGACAAATCCATGGAAGTATGGTTCGAAGGAGAAAAGGGACTCGATCTTTAGTCGCGCTGGTAACGACCATATTTCTCAATAAACAATAAATCAGAGGAATGAGGTATAGCGTTCGATATATTTTTGTTGTTCTCTCTCCTTCTTCTAGAATCCCATTTGGTCTTTCCTTTTCTTCCATTTACTTTAGCAGAACAATCTCTTTGTCTCACTTTCTCTGTCTTTCTCTACTCTTCCAGCAGCTTCCGAGTCTCCGAGCCCCATTAATCTATGGTTATCTACGGCGTGTGCCGGATAAGTGCGTCGGAATGAGCCATTTCACCCTTGGGACTTCGAATCCATCCTCCACCCTCGAAAAGTAGAGGAAAGCTCGTCGTCCGGTTACTGCTGCTTCTGCTTCTGCTTCTGGTGGTACTAGCTAGCTGCTAGTGCTGGTGGTTCTACTGCTACTATTGGAGACTACTGGCCCTTGGGCATCCTTCTACCCTTCTGATGAGCTGTGCAAAACTTCATCCTTAACGAGCTCGTAACGACGGCCCTAGACTTTCCAGATGATAATGAAACAATTCAACTCATTTTTCTATGACATATAACCTAATCGATGCTTCATATATTTCATACTTATTTTCCTGACTATTGTCATTGTTAAACATGTATTATAGATCACGATCGTTTATTGTTAAGATTAAATATGATTATGATACAATAACATTGGTCACTTTCAATTTAAATTAATCTATCCTTATTGTTAGTATTATAAAAAAAATAATTTTACGCGACTAGTCGTTCCTACGATGAAGTAATAATGTTGTAAAATGGAGAAATAAGAAATGTAAGATTTATAAGCCAAGTGAAAATAAGACAGAACAACCGAGTGGAGTTTGAACAACCCCCTGTGCAGTGAATAACGTTCGCAGGTTATCTTTTCACCTTCGACGCTCGTAAGTAAAGTGGAAAAGCCACCCCTGTCGGGTACAACCTAACGAACTAAAGAACAATGTTACTTTATATGCGAGCCAGCGACCCTAGGTTTTTCACCCTCCACCTACCCCTTACCTTCTTACGCTAGCAACGACTACAACGACAACGACAACGACAACTAAGAAGAAGAAGAAGAAGAAGGGCAGAGTCTGCCCTTATCACCGGAAAACTTAAGTGGAAGAAAATGCGTCGCGAACGCGGGCCCAACCCACCCAAGCGCCCATCGGAGAAAGTTGAAATTGATGCAGTGGACGACGAGCCCTTGACTTGCTCGAGCTTACGATGAAAGCCACTCTACTCAGTTACGATACTTTACTAAACTTTCTTACGTTCTTACCAAGTCGTTTATCGAGGCACGCGACTAAACGCCTGTCGATAGCTTCCTCTCCTTTTTTTTCCCCCCCTTTTTTTTTTCTTCTTAAATCGTTTGTCTACTTCGCTTTTAAGGAAAACGAAAAATCGTCTTTTCAATGATCTTCAACTTTTTTAACATTTTAAATATTTATCTATTTATTAGATTTCATTAAAATGTGATCAGGAATGTAATATTATAGTGTCATTTTTAAATGTGTTTTAATTTGCACTAATTGTTAATTAATTGTTATTTTTAATTCATCCTAATTTAAATAACAAAATCTTGCGATATCGAATTTGAATGATTTAAGAAGAAATTTTTCACAATTGAAAATTGAATCGAACAACTCGGCCCCCTTTTAAGTTTCGAATTTCATTGTTAAATTGTCGTTGCGCGTTGGATTTGAAATCAGTGGTTTTATTTAAATAAAAGTATAAGTTCTGAGATTAATTGGGTTAGTTAGGGTGCTATTATGATAGCTATGAATAGGATAGGCTTCTAAAATGACGTTAGACGTGACAAGAGACATTATATCCAGCAATCTAACTCCGTTTAACTAGACTAGCTTGATATCTAGTCAGCTTGCTAAAGAGAGAGATAGAGATAAAGGAAGAGGAGGAACGAATGAGACCGCAGGTGTGTCTGTAACAGACATTGTGTAACTCAGAAGCCAAATGTGTCAACAAGAAGATTCGAATTGGTCTCCTCTGTTACACGGTGGCCTGCCCGAAACAGGCAACCAATTATTGTTTGTTTAAGAAACCTGCAACTAACGAGAATCCTTCGGTTGAATCTATAGATCTATAGATTATTATATTTTTATTATTTCATACTTATCTAATCAGCGGAATAAACAATTTCATTTATAACGTAAGTTTTTAATTAATTTCATTGTTCGGTATTAATATATTATTTAACATTCTCAATAGAGTAGAAACGTAGAGTATTTGTTGTATCAATGAAAATTAGTTGGAACATATCCGTTGTTGTTTGATTAAACAAAGGAAATCACTGTACGAGAAAATAGAGATAAATATTTAGAAATGATTATTAGAGGATGTTTTTTATTTTTTTTTGCTTATAATTTATACGTCGGACGTTTGGTATTTGGTAGTTGAAAAAAACAAAGACAATGAAATAAAAAGTTAAACAAATAATCAGAATATTTCGACGGGCGTGGTGGTGGCGGTGGCGGTGGTGGCGGTGGCGGTGGTGGCGGTGGCGGTGGTGGTGGGGATGGATATTATTTTCTTCTATCTATCATTCGCAAAACTGAAATTCAAAATAATTTTTATTGACAGTAAAAAGCAGGAGGATGGAAATGATAACGAACCCGAGCCGGTGGGGAACATTTTAAACGACTATCATTTTATATCGTCGTCCTCTTGGACAAATATTCATGCATTGTTTCGATGCTCGAACGTACGAACGTACGAACGAACGAACGAACGAACGAACCCAACGAACGAACGAACGAACGAACCCAACCAACGAACGAACGAACCCAACGAACAAACGAATGGTTTGCGATCGTGACGGAGCACGCCCAGAACCGATTATAAATCGCGAAGGTCGCCGAGCGCGCGCGTCCGATAAATTGGGATTTTATTATCGTTAATAACCACCCGGAATTATTATCCGTTGATATTTACGCCGAGGCTGACCGTTCCTCGTTCGAGCCGTGCTACAACGAATGCCAACCACTCCCCCCTTGATCCATCCTCCTCCTCCTCCTCCTCCTCCCCCACACCCCTTTTCCAAAACTACCCTTTTCCACCCAGCCCCTCGTCATCCCAGATTCACAACTCCTCCACCCCCTACCACCCCCAACCCTCCTTCTATAACACGCTGCTCTATTCGAGAATTTTCCCTCTCCCTCCCTCTCCCTCTCTCTCTCTCTCTCTCTCTCTCTCTCGTTCACATTTTGAGCGTTATTTACGCGTCGCGCGCATACGCTTCGTACGAACGCTTTTCGCTCCTACTACTATGGGGGCTTTTACGAATGTTTATTGGCAAAAATTAACGGGCAATTTGTACCGGCCGGCATTGTCGCCGGTAATTATTATTTTATCAACGTTCGTGCGATCTAGAACGAAAGAGAGAGAGAGAGAGAGAGATAGATAGAGAGGGAAAGAAATCGAGCGCATTTTCCATCCCTCCAACTACCTTCCCCCTCTCCGCTTCCTTTCCTCACCCCTTATCCACCTTCTACTCTCCACCTATTTTCTACATATATCTATATTTGTTTGTGTTGTATTCTCTTTCACACCGGCATCGTTCGGTGCCGATGCCACTCTTATTATTTATCGGTTTTGCATTCTGCATCGCTCTTGTATTATACACACCTCCCCCTCCTCCACCCCACCCCACCCCTTATACTACTCGTTTCCGTTTAGGAATTTGTTTCCTATATCATCGTTTATTCAAAATACCTTTTCCGCGACTGCTCGTTTAGTTTGTTTGTTTTATTCTTTTTTTCTTTTTTTCTTTATTTTTTTTTTGCCAAATCATCGAATTTTTTCTTCTTATTCTCGCAACGTTCGTTCCTTTTTTTCTTTTTTTATTGTTTTTTTTTTATTTTTCTATTTTCCGATCGTTTCGACAACGCCATTTGATTAGCGGTATTATCTAAACGTTTGAGTGACATTTTTATGCGGATGTTTTGTTTTATTCGTTTGTCGACTTTTTTTTAGGAACAATTTATTGGTTTTTTTCTTTTTTTTGGTTCGAATCGACTCGATTTTGATTTTTCATCTTGTTTTTTCGGTTTAACTTTTAACTTTGCACGATTATTGCTAAAGTATTGTTTAGATTAATCGAATTAACGAGATATACTTTCGTATTCGTATATTACAAATAACAATTCAATAATTTATCGGATTGTCCGGAAGTAAGGTAGAAAAATGTAGAATTTAACGTCAGATTTGTGACGGTTTCTTGACAAAATTCTAGAGACAATATTCAATAAGACAAGAAATTCGTTCCTACGTTAAAAATAATAATCAGCGTAATAATTCGATTAACCTAATAAAAGTAACGGATGGGAATAATATTTTATTCGAAAATAATGAAATATATTTTATTATCGAACGTTATCGATATGATTAGAGAAATAGAGTGAGAGAGTAAAAGGGTGGGAGGAAGGTTAGGGGGATGAGAGGAACGGGGTAGTTGGTTCATATTGGAAACTTTTGATTATAACACGATAATGATCGTAATAGTAAATCTAATAGGGCAGAGCGGGAATAGCCCGCGGGAAATTTCGGTTGCTTTCTATAACGATATTTGCAAGAGGAGGTGGATGTTGTTGTTGTTGTTGTTGTTGTTACTGTTGTGCACGGTGTCCGGAAATTTTGCTATCATTTTATCGTCGCTAGAACGAACAACGTCAGGCTAACGCGAAAGTGTGCTGTGCAGTGCAGTACAGTGCAGTACAGTGCAGTACAGTGCAGTACAGTGCAGAACAGTGCAGTGCAGTGCAGTACAGTGCAGTGCAGTACAGTGCAGTGCAGTACAGTACAGTGCAGTACAGTGCAGTGCAGTGCAGTACAGTGCAGTACAGTGCAGTACAGTGCAGTGCAGTACAGTGCAGTACAGTGCAGTGCAGTACAGTGCAGTGCAGTACAGTGCAGTACAGTGCTGGTACTGCACGTTTATACTTGGTGTACGCGCATGCACGCGCATACGTTTCACCGCGTTTTCGAGTGGGCTCATACTATTCCTATCTCTCTCTCTCTCTCTCTCTCTGTCTCTATCTACCTATCCCATTCTCTCTTTCTCGCTTGCATCGGACGAACCAACGCAGCCGCTTCAGCTAATTTCGTATTTGCTCGATTAATTCCGTGCGTTTAACGGAATTTGATGTTCCGCTAATTATTCTATCGTAGCTTTGTTGTAGGTCTCATAGGATACCCAAATGATAATTGTTCTAAACTCTTTTTTTATTCTCTTTTTTTCTTTGTTTCTTTTTCGATCGATCTTATTTACAACATATAATCTATCGAAAATGAGAAAGAAATAATTGTTGTCGTAAATATTATCGTTTATCAACGCGTTCGCGAACGGTAAAAGTTTCATCGAGGAAAACGAAAAGTGACGGTCGTTTTATTTGGAAATTAATAGCGATATCGAAAATTTGATTAAACACATTTTATAAGGGGCAGTCGGATGATCATATATTAAAGAATCAGTTAGTCATTACCTTTACATTAATAATAATTACAAAAAATTAAAGTTATATGAAATAAAATTCCAAATTTATTGGCTTTCAAATTTGAATGTTATAACATTGACGTCATTCTACATCACAATGAAAATGAATGCCATAACATTCACGTTCGCGAACGTAGAAATAAAATAAGGATATTGGTGGACAAGGTTTTTTCGATAAACAATTTGCTCTGCACTAATGAAGTCTAAATACACGAAACCATACATACATACATGTACATCATCTAGTATCATAACAATACATTGTTTCTCCACGTGGTTAGCAAAAGAAAAAAAAGGATGAAAGAAATAAAGGTAGGATGATAAAACTATGAAGAAAATTGAACGTCAGGAAAGACGTATACTGGCCTGGTTAGTCTGGTAGGAAGAGTTTAAAGCCATGTTTAAGCCGTACGAGGCTTAGACGCGTCTATTCTCTAGCAAGGGCCCTAAACCGGAGATTAAGCCATCACTTTGCATGAGGGCGCTTCAAAAATCCAAGGCTTATATCTAAGCGATGGGCGATGTCGACGACGACTACTACTACTACTACTACCACTATGATTGCAAGTACGAGTAGTAGAACGATGACTATACTACTACAAGTAGGTATAACGAAGCTAACGTCTCGCTAATGCTGCGTACCGGCCATGAATTAATTCCGACGTTCGTTCCTATCGCTTCAGCTTTCCTATTTACGACAGCTACACTTTTTTATACACGTTCTCTTTCTCTTTCTGTTACTCTCTTTTTTTCAGTCTCTCTTTCTGCGAGAGAGAGAGAGAGAGAGAGAGAGCCAACGCTTAATCACCAGTCCAGATAGATACGTCCAGAGTTCTGAGAAACGAATTAGCTTGAAGATTAATGCTCGACGAGATATTTATACCTAGAGTCAAATCGTTTTTCTTTTTTTTTTCTGTTTCTTTTTTGTTTTTTCCTTCTCGTTCTTCTTCTTCTTCTTCTTCTTTTTTTTATTTATTATTTTTATTCTTTTTTATTCTCGTGTTTTTAGGTATATACGAGTGAACACGAGGTATGGTTTGAGCTTGAGGGTTTCTTTAAAGTGTTGCAAATGTGTTGTATGATTTGATTGGGAATAGTTTAAATTTTTTGTCGTTTTTCTTTTCTTTTTTTTTACTTTTGCAGTTTTGTGATCGACGATATTAAAAGGGTTCGTTGGGTTGTTTATTTTCTAAGTACAACTGTAATTTTTCTACTGTCCTATTTTGCGATGAAAAGAATTATAAATAATAGTCGTCAAAAATTGTTAATTAAAAGGTTCAGATGTCAGAATAAGTATAGTTTATTTGTTTATTCATATATAATAGATTGACAATTAAATTTTGAAAAAGAATGTAAGAAATTGTACTTTCCAAATAATACAAAACATTTCCTTCTGTTCAATTAGAATTTCTTTTTTTGCTTAACTCGAGATAATAATAAGTAGGAAAAAATGTTTGACATTTAGTTAGTTTATATCAATAGTATATTTTAGAATTGGAAGGGTCGAATGTTAGGATACGTTGAAAGGGACGGAATGGTGTACTACAAGTTACACCCAACTAAATGGCCCAGCACGTTTTCATCCGCGAGCACGCATACTCTACACATACATATACATATACAGATATATATATATATATGTATATATATTTGTATACCTATGCGTTTACGTGCAACATAGCCAATGATTTATGTATACCGCTAATTACCAGCATGCACTGCACTGTTTTATCCGGCGATCATAGTTTTATTAGGGCAACCTGTGCATTGCGGTATTGTCAGCGCCAAAAGCACACCGGTGGCTAACAACAACCAACACCGGCTGCAACGAAAAGCTTTAACTTTTTCCTTTTTTTTTTTATTTTATTTTTATTTTTGGGTTTTGTTTTATTTATACATTTCTTTCTTTCTTTTAGAAACATATTTGAGAATGTCAAATTTCTTCGAAAAGTGCAAACGATTTTCAGAGAAAATAAATCTAAACCAATGAGATATTATTTAACCCTTTCGTAATATAATTATTTTTCTAATTTGTTCATCTGTCTAATTTGCGTTTGAATTTTTCTAATATTGATATCTCTTATTAATATTTAAATATTCAGTTTAATAGTGTTTACATATATATATATATTTTTATTTTATTCTAAATTTTCTACTTTTCTGTCGTATGCAACAGTGCTGAGAAATAAAACTGATTTCATTCGTATCAGTATAGTTCTAAGGGAAAAAATAATTTTCTCGCGTCGAAAATGATTTGAACAATGTACAAAAGGATTATATTTAAATAATTTGTCTACCTTCATCGAGAAAATTTATTTATTTGTATTTTTTAAACGAATGATAGAATGATAAGTTCGCGATTGCTTGTCCTATGAATATTCATAAGTGTGCGCGTTTCTATGCATTTTGGTATACGCATATTCACACACCCACACACACACATACACAAATGGAAACGTTGATACGAGATGCGTATCGCAATCGTTCGATTGCAAATTTTCATTTATCCCCGAAAAGTGCTCGAACTCTCAACATGTATGATACGCGTATATGCGTTTATTTGTATACCTACAGGTGTGTGTGTGTGTGTGTGTGTGTGTGTTGGTTGCGTGCAGGATCGGTGAAACGAAATCGTGTGCTTGGTAGAGCATCTTCTTCCCACCGTTATCATCGAGTACATTGTAGGGGGAGGTGGGGGAGGTGGTAAGGGGGAAGAGGGAACGGATGAAAATTTATACATCATTTTGAAGTACGGTTGAAACAATTAACGATAGATAGAAATTTATACTACATCGAGAGTCGTTTGTTCGAGTCAAGAGGATTCCTCTTTCTATGTAAACGCAAGTTCGAATCTGTTTCAAAGTTAGGGTTTATAAATCGAATATACAAAATAAATTCGCGTATACCAACTGCTGATTGATCGTTTCGTTAATTTTTTTTTTGTTGCTTATATTGTTAAAACGAAACTTTTTTTGATAGGTGCTTTCAATGATTTCTTTTTTTTTATGGTTGAAACATACTAATCGATGTTAGGATCTGTAATTATGTGCAAATATTTGTTTCTTTTTTTTTTTCCTTTAATTTTAGAAATTGTTTCATTTCCAAATGAATCGACCTCTCTGCGCGGTGAGATCCGGTAACCGATACTGCTTACGGTGTCCATAAAATTTGTATGGTGCAATGTAAGCGTCGTTGAACCAATGGCTAACGTTCGGTGTATTAGAAAATGTTAATTTCTCGTTTACGTTAATTAATTGTATAATATGAAAATGAAATGATTTATCGAATGAATTATTGAATTACTCCGTTGCGTCAGAATCGTTGATAATTTTATTGATTCAAATTCGTTTTATTTGTTACGTTATTAAATTCGCGTCAATAATTCAAGACGTGTTCGCAATCGATTATAATTTAGTTTTTTTCAAATGATTATTTTATTAATATATCGTATCTTGTTTAGTTTTATATACACTAATGTGCTATCTATATAATTTATTATTTTTTTTGTTTAAATAGATATGTAAAAATTGTGAAACAATTTGGAAAATATTTAACAACGTAGTTCGAAATGTATAATAATTAAAAAAGTAATCTAGCGGAGCTTTTCAAAATAAATATACGTACAATTTTCAAACGGTGACTTTAATCGATACATTTATTTCGTAGAATAAGAGAACTAATTGGGCTGCTGCATTTTGGGGAATTAAAAATGAAAAAAAAAAAAAAAAAAAAGAGGAAATAATTTCATTCGTGTTTTTAGATCCCACGCATTCGGCTATGTAAGCTGGCTTTTATCGGCCACCTTCGTGCCGTATTGTATCGTACGTGCACCCTTTACCGAACCTGTTGCCACTTGACCGCAATGTTCAATTTGTGTCAGTTCTCGGGTTCGATGAAACTCGAACGAACGAACGAACGAATGAACGAACGGTTTTTGGTTCGCGTTACTACGTTTTCGTTGCCAAGCTAAAGCAGTCACAAAACGCGAGCTCGATTTTACCCTATGACAAAGAATAATAGTACCAGAGTTACACGATCCTACGCCTATGTATAATATGTAACTACGAAAAAACATTCCTGTTATAAACCTGAGAATTTTCTAAAGGTGTAACATTTATAAATTAACTGTACTTTTCGTTTATCTTATTCGTTTTCAAAGATTTTAGGATTCAATTTACCAATGCAAATTTTTAGATCGGATTTCATCGAATTATATAACAATTTAATCATTTTAAACGTTTCTATTCCGTTAAAGCATGAAAAGGTATGTGATCGATAGGTTTAGTGTTAAACGAATCATGTTAAAAATAATTTCATTCAACATTATGATAGATATTAATGAAGATTAGATCGTGAAGAGAAAAAAAATCGTTAAAAATCAATTTCATTTCTATCACATAAATTCATCAATAATTGCGAAGTAAAATACTTACACGTACACACCTACATATATTAGTAAGTATAGACTCATGAACATGATAACAAAATTTATCTCTCTCTCTCTCTCTCTCTTTCTCTCTAATTCAATCCCATCATATTATTCACAAAAGCTGCGTGTCAATCGTGGGAGTAAAGTAATCGGATGCTGTGCTTTAGTACGTTTATAATCGGAACGTTAAAGCTCTCGTTGAAACGATAGTCTTCGGGTATCGTTCCAGAAGAAGGGGTTAGGAAAAGGATAGAGAGAGACTGTCAGACACACCAACACACGTACACAAAGATATACACCAGCAGACAGATACATAAAGAGAGACTTGGATACGCATATCGTTAGTACTACAACAGGGTGTATATCCAAAGGGAAAGAGAAAGAGAGGAGGAAGAGGAGGAGGAGGAGGAGGAGGAGGTGGAGGAGGCAACAGGATCGTGCGTTGAGCATAGAGTAAAAGGGTTGGCCTCGTCCCAATGCAAGAGGAAGTGGAAGAGGAAGAGAACGAAGAGAGAGAGAGAGAGGGATGCTGAGAAGGGGGATAAGAGGGTGTGCAAGGGGATGAGGGGTTGAGGGGGTGTTTGCTACTGGCAGGTCTATCGCCATCGGAGCCGGCAATGCGAGTCTAGGCTATCCGGTGACAAAGCAGCTTCGGCTCGTGCAACGAAGCCTCCCCCGTTTACCACCCCTTACCACCCTTTACCTCCCTCTCTCCTCCCTCTTCACCCTACTCTCGGATTATCACCATTGAAAATGGTGCAACTGAAACCCCTACTGTTCGGATGCAGCGGCGCTTGAACGCGATACGCGTGGCTCCGGCAGAGAGTCCTGCACCGACAACCGGAAATGAATTCCTTGTTGCGTTCAACCACGAATTATATATCGCCGTTTACGTGTTTAGAAAAGATTACGAATAATCGCGTTTCTTAGTTATACGAGAAGAGGAGGGGTTGGGTTGGGGGGTGGGGGGGGTGGTAGCATGTAGGATTTCGTTGTTCGTGGAAAATAGTCGAATCGGATCGTTGAAGGTTTTTATCTTGGTGGTGGTTCGATGATTATTTTTTGTTATCTTTTTTAATAAATCGTTGAACGTAATTTTGAGAATCGTTTAACGAATAATTTTCGTTAGAATCTAAGATTTATCGCGTTGAATTTAGACAAACGGTGAATCGAAATTCTTGGGGTGAAAGTATACGAGGGTTTTTTATTTTCTTTTTGTTATTTTTTAATGGAGTTCAAGGTCACGAGGATGTTCCCGCAATTGTCTGATCTTCGGGGAATGTGGGTTTCGCGGGATGAAGAGCCTCCTGATCGCAGTCTTACTAAGGGCAAAAGTAAAGTGAACCACCCTCGTAGGGATAGTAACTAAATTGGTGGCAGTATATTACCGGTTGGACTGGCGCATTTAATTTGAATATAATCGTGAAAGGAGATCTCAGAAGCTCGGAGGTACCAGCCGACGCGCGCGGGAGTGCGTGACGTTGACCGGAAGTGCTCCCGGGACACCGGAAACAAAATGGCTGCACCCTCTCTTCTCTCTCTTTCATTTGTGGTATCCTTGCATTAGATCCAAAAGGGTTGTACTTCAAGTTGAAGATATCATAGTTCAAACTTATAACACATGCATACAATAATAATAATAATTATTATTATTATAATTATAATGACGCGAAGAGAATGATGATGAGATGATTACTGTTATTGTTAGTATTATAATTATTAATATAATTAGATAAAATTTGATAGTATTTAAATGCAGGATATAATATATTTCAATAATAAAAATGTATCCTCCATTTTTAGATTTAAATGAGTTACATATTTGAAGTTGAAGATATCATAATTTAAACTTATAACACGCAAATAATAATAATAATAATTATTATTTGTATATTTTTTATTTACATATAAACATAATTATTATTTATAAATGTATAATTATAATTGTAATTATTAATATTAAAATGTATGTAATATTATGATCTAGATCTCATAATATATATATATACATATATATATAATATTAATAAATAATATAGTATTAAAATTAAAACTACATTATTATTATTATTATTATTATTATAATAATTAATAATAATGATTATTATTGGATAACATTTTGTAGTGTTAAAAGCACCGTACATATTTCAATGACGAAAATGTAACCGATGTCTAGGTTTAATTGAACGTGTAACTGTAGTCAGCTATAACGTCGAGTATTTAAATTGAATATTAATCGACCGACATTCGATCAATGTTGTTTGATGTATATTTAAACATTCAAAAGCATTATCATAAAATAACGCGTTGTTAATATATCATATATCGTCCAAGTTCGTGACTGCTGCTCGTATTATACGAATATTCATTCCCTGACCGCGTTTTTGGAATGTTTCAATACGCAAATTATTATCGTTTAAAACATAATATTAACTTTCTTTCCTTCTTACTTTCTTTTACTCCTGTTTATTTTTTTTTTTTATTCTTCTTGGTTTCCTTATATTTTTTGTTTTTCTTTTTTAGACCTCACGATCGCGTTTACTCGGCTCGTTAAGAGAATTCAATATTAAAACAGGCACATTCGCGTGGGGCATGGTTCGGCACAACTCAACTTGCTTTTTTTTTATTCAATTCAGATCCGTTCAGTTCAGTTCCGTTCAGTTCGGTTCAGTTCAGTTCAGTTTGGTCGGTTGTGTGTTTTGTTGGGTGTAAGGCAAGTCGAATGATTTTCTAGTAATTACGATGCCAAGCGATGATTCGCGTGGGAATATAGCAGAGCATACCGTTCGATAAGCTCCGCGGAACAATAACAATTAAGCCGGCCGACTCGTAATGCCAAAATTTAGTATAAGCACGAACAATGCTTTGCCGATGGGTTGCCTTTAGAAGGGAACGAAGATTTCCACGCTTTCTCGACAATAGCCATATAGCGTACTTTCATAAACAATGGGAAAGCTTTTGAGCTTCTTGGGTGAGAAGATCGTAAGACGCCTTACAAACAGATATATACGAAACTTATACTTATAATGAAAGAAAATGATAGAGAGAGAGAGAGAGAGAGAGAGAGTGAGAGAGTTGGAGAATTGTTAAGGAGCTTGTTTGTTTCAAAACCAATGATATACAATACGGTACTTTATTTTAACTCGATAATTACTAATTTAATGAGTTGAAAATCGTTCGTTATTATTATTATATTCGAATAGTAGTATAACCGTGCGGTATTTAATTATTATTCCGTTTATTATACGATTGTCAAATTGTTTAACGAGTTTGTTGTACAGTTTATTATTATAACAACAATCATTCGAATAAAATATTGTCAAACGAGGATATTATTTAAAAAGAATTGACTCTTTTGCGACATAATGAATTTTAGAAAAATCGATAAGTTCAAAACGATGGACGATAAATCAGCAGAGAGGAGGGGTTTGTTTCGTCGACGAACCACGACATCCGCTTTAATAAAAGCTCGACGTTCGCGACAGAGACTCGTTGGGGTGATGGCTGGGGAAAGAGGAGGAGGAGGAGGAGGAGGAAGAGAAGGGTGAACGGTGGCGGTGGGTCGCGGGAGGGGGAGGGGGGTGGGAAGGGTGTCAAGCGCGGCACCTACCTCCCGCGGATTCGTTTTTTTCCTTTTTTCTTCTTTTTTGTTTTATTCTTTTTTTCATGGTTTTCGAAATATTTAGCGCGAACATTGAGCGCGAGGATGAAAAAAGAAAAAACAAAAAAACAAAAAAATAACAAAAAAGAAAAGAAAAGAAAAGAAACAAAAGGAAAAAAAAGAAAGAAAGAGAGAGAGAGATCGGGAAAATCACTCGACGTAGTTTAACGTCATCAAAGTCGTTTTAGAAACACACGGGGTTAACATGCAATGCCCCTGTTCGTTCTCTCGTTAATGGATAAACGGTGCTCGTTTATCGAAAAGCGTAAACGAGAAGGAAGGAATGAAACGAAGTGACATAAAGAGAAACAACAGTCCTGGGTGGGGGTAGGGTGGGGGGCAGGGGGAGTTTAGGGGAAGAAAAAAAAATGGAAAGAAAGAGAAAAAGAAAGGAGGAAGAAGGAGGATGGTGTCAAGGGTTTTAAGGGGTGGTGGTGGTGGTGGTGGTGGTGGTGGTGGTGGTAGACACCCTTATAAGAGTTTACGGTATAGGAGTCGCCTCAGGAGCGTATGATTAAACAACTCAGGTGTTTTATGCTCGGTTCGTGTAGATCGCGTGACCCAACGGCCACATCCGTTTCCGCCTTTACGTACACGGTCAACCCCCGTCTTCTTGGAGTAACCCCCTACCCCTCCGTACTCTCTCCTTCTTACCGATCCCTTCGTCTTAAGGGTTGCACGTTAACCATCGGCCACGAAAGAAAGTATACTTTCGACGTATCTCCGAGCCATGATCGCACCCACCACTCGCTCGATACTCCCACGTTTTACCACGACGTCTCTCACGTCTATTGTATTTTTCATCGAAAATCTAACAGATCTCTGTTACGTTACTTTATAGTCTCGCTAGAGTATTATAAAGAATTTCTAAACTTTGTTTTTTTTTTTCTTACAATTAGTAATAAGAAAATGAAGCAAAAGCACAAGTAGCTAGCAGTGGATGGAAGAGACGAAAAAGAGGAAAAACGAAAGTTTTACTTACGAATAGTGTGGGCTTGAAATTTTTCGTTAAGATCGTAAAAGCTTTTCGTGCACCGTTAAACGACCTTTAACTTTTTATTATAGTTCCTAGCTTTTTCTTTTCTTTTCTTTTCTTTCCTTTTCTTTTCTTTTCTTTTCTTTCTTTCTTACGAGATCGTTTCGATTAAAAGTCGCTAAACGCGTACGTACCTCTTTCATGATCTTTTTACTTTTTCGATTACTTATCCGAATTTTCTATGGAAACTCGAGTAACTTTTTTAAGAGAAGAGAAGAGAAAAGGAAAGAAAAAAAAATGAAATCGGAGGAAAATTAGGTTCGTTCTCGATTGAGGTCATAATAGGTACGTCGATGAAAGGTACGAAAGGTCAAGGAAATGCCGTAGTCTGACATTTGAAGGCACGAAATACCATCAAGCAACCCCTGCGTTGTCTTTCTTTTCCGTTCGTACTTTGATTTTTGTCTATCTAATTGTTTAAAGTCTCCTTTTTAATTCGATTGACGAAATTTGATTAAAGTAATTTCATGATCTCCGAATTTATCGTCCAATAATATTATATATTATCTTTTGTTTCTTATCAAATTATTAATATTCTATTATTATTGCGCTTATTATCCGATTTAACTTTATTTTTCTTTATTTTCTTTTTTTCTTCTTCTTTTTTTTCTTTTCTTTTTTTTGGGTTTTCAGGAATTGGGGCGTTTCATAATAGAACAGTTTAAAATCGTTCGTAGCGAGTCAGGCAACATTATCGAACAATTAAATCCGTTTAATTAATCAGTCGGGTAACGCAATAACGAGCCACGCCATTCGTATATTTCGACAGGAGCAATAGCTAATTACATAATATCTAATAAACCGTAAAGCGGATATTGAGAGAGTAATACGATGATTATACGATGGAGTGTCGTTACGTTGCTACTACCTTTCAAAATATGCCAACGATTTATGTACCTTGCCCCTGGTCGAACATTATCTAAATTTTTATTTCATTCAATTATGATTATTTCATTTAGAATCTAACAATCGTTGAAACGTTAATAATTAATTATATTACGAGTTTCAAATTAATTTTCTTCTTATTCTTCACTATTATTCGTTTATTTTACCTTTCCTTTTTTATTTATTAATATTTATTTATTTTTTTGAATATTTATTTATTATTTCATTATTTCGTGATATATATATAATTTATATTTGTAATATAATTATATTATATTATATCTATATATTATGTTATAAACATTAATTATATATAATATAAAAAATTATATTATTATTTATTATTTATATTTATAATTTATATAATTTTAATATATTATTTTTTTGATTTATAATTAAACGTATAAATTGTATTATTACAATTTTCTTTGTTGAGAAATTTTCGGATGGTTGACTAAACGTCATCTTTTTTTCTCGTTTATGAAATGTTCTCTATCTCTTTTTATCTTGATTTCTGTTTCTGTCTCTTTCTCCGAGGTTCTGTTACTCTTAGGAAACGTCGAGAGCATTCTCATCAGCACCCTCACCGAACTCGCGAGTTTTCCGAGAAATTAGTCGAGTTGATTTGCATCTGACGTGCACCTCGAGGCACCCACACGTCGCTCGCATAGTTCGAAACTCTGACTTTCCTTTCGCCAAATGTCTCGACTGTTCCGTACGAAGAGCCGTATACTATCGCGTCAATTATTCTCCACCCTGGATGAGAGGGGGAGGGTACAAGAGACAAAGATAGAGAAAGAGAGAACGGGGAATTTACGAGAATCGTCACTCGGAGTTTCCCATTTACGGGGAAAGGGTTACTGTTTCTGCAAAATTAATATTCCACCCAAATCTCTCGTCCTTCTTTTTTCAATTTTATTTTTAGTTTACTTAGAAAAGTAAACGCCTGATATCTCTCCAAGAAATCCAGGATAATCTCAGATAATTCCTGATATAAAAAAATTTGATATTCCTTAAAAAAAAAACAAAATATACTTCTCAACGAAATTCTACATTTATTTTCATTTAAACGAAAAGAAAAAGAAAAGAAGAAAAACTAAACAGAAAATATAAGAAAGACAAGGATTGAGAAGTTGTTTCTCGCAATGAATATTTCCTCGGAGATAAAGTTTCTTTCCTTTTCGATTATAATTAATTAGAAATAAAAACTATAGGAGGAATAAAGGGGTTCTAGATTGAAAATTCTTCTTCTTGCTAAATACCGCGTAGCAGTTAACCACGAGAGATGTTGCTGGTTAGAGTTACAGACTTCTGACTTTCATCCCGATTATCTTCACTCGGCAGATACCAGAGGTGTGGGCGGAGGTGTGGGAGGAGGTGAGGGAGGAGGTGTTCCGAAGACGTAAGTCTCGGCACGAAGAACTTTCGGCTTAACTCGCTTGTTGTGAATAAGTAAGCGAAGTGTTGCAAAGTCCTGGGAGAAGTTTTCCAAGAGTAGTAGTAGTAGAGGAGGGAAAGAAACGAAGGGAAGGGAAAGGAGGTGAGGTGAGGTGAGGTGAGGTGAGGTAAGGTAAGGTGGTGGCAGCCCGCGCCCTTTCAAACGCGAGTTTGCCTCGACTCGAATTAAATTGTTATACGGATGAGCTGCCACGAGTGAAGAGACGTTTTCTTCCCAACGCGTGAATCTTTCATTATCTGTTATCTACCAGCTACTATTTTCTCTGTTTAATTTCGTATCTACAGTCGAAAATACAAGAACAAATAAACAAAGAATACGATTATATTTTTATTTTCATTTTTTGTCCATCTTCAATGATTTTAGAATTATTTTTCAATAGTTAGAAGAAATAAATTTGACGTACGCTATATTAGATGATTTTTTAGCGTCCATCATTTATGCACTCGCGTAAAATAAAAAGATACCAATTTGGATGCAATCAGTTTAATATCAAGCCATCGAATTAATTGTTACATTTAATGCAATTTGATTAATCTAATAACGTATTAAAATAATTCGAAATAAAATGTATAAATCTTACTTGTGATCGCATTCCTGACAGGAAAAACATTCCAGATGATAAACGTTCGTTCTTGCTCTCATGACCATTTCGAAAGCCGGTATGACTTTGTTACATGCCGCGCAGTAACCGGTGTTCCCAAAAAGCCTGGACAAAATAGATAAAAAGATAATAATTATTCAATTAGAGTTATGTGTTTATCACGTTTCCAAAAATAAAATTATTAATAAATGTGTCGCAGGGAAAACGACAGAATTGTTAAAGAAGTCTCGATGAAGGGACGAAAAGTTCAATAAAATCGAAATAACGTTCTAAATTTCGTAACCCTGTCCAACTTCTCTGCTACGCATTTATTAATAATAATATTAATTATTATTATTATTGTTATTTTCAATCGAAAGAGATAAAATAACTTACATTAGTGGTTCCCCGATAAAAGGGACCAAAGAAAATATTAATTTGAACGCTAATACCGAGTTATAATAGGAGGAATAACCTGGCGAAGGATAAAAATCATGGTACCCCGGGATCGTAACGAGTGCCAATAAAAGCTCATGGGGGACATCGTTGGAGAGAGTATGTCGTCTTCAAATATTGGGCCATTAATAAAGGGCACGATGGGTGTTGTTTCGATAGAGGCAGACGGTTGCGGCGGCACCTGCCTGCTTTCCCTCGGGAGTTGTCGGCGGGGGTTTAATCTCAACGCAAGGCTTTATTTGCTTCGCTTGTTTAGACGAGCTAAAGGAGGATGAGAAGGAGATGGAGGTGGAGGTGGAGGTGGAGGTGGAAGAACAGGAAAATGTGGATGATGTTGTATTCAATAAAGGGAAACTCATCTGTAAAATTCGATTTGTTTTTCCACCTCCGGCTCTATTCCTTTCAGGTTTTCCTTATTCTCTTTTGCCCACATTTATTCTTCTTATTTTCTTTTCTTTTTCTTTTTCATTTTTGTTAGCTTTGTTTACTTTTATTCGCAACCGATAAGAAGAATGACGAGATATATCGATAACAGTGATATCGATAGGATTATATTTCATTTATATTATCTTACCTCAGATAATCTCTTTTGCAGAGAATTAAATTGGCTTTTGTGTAAAGCGTAGAACCGACTTCTCCCAATCTGCAATCGCAGCAACCACACTTCAAACAATCTTCGTGCCAGTACAGGTCCAACGCTTTCAATAAATATCTAAAACACAATTACGAATACATTAGTTATTATTATTCGTTTATTCGTTTATTCAAACATTTACGGGTATAACTCATTGTTACATAAAGAAAAAAAACAAAAAATATCGAAAGATAAAGATAAAATAAAGATGGTATAAATATATAATACTGATAGTAAAAAAAAAAAAAAATAAAATAAATATAAATAAACAAATAATTAAATTATAAAAAGATACATTATAATATACTTTAGAAATAATAAAAAATCAAACCTTTCGGTGATGGTTTTCCCACATCCAGCACATTCCTGTTGAGTCGCACCGTTTTTACTACCAGGCTCGTTTTTGCTCACGTCCATCATCATTTTTCTTAATCTCCGATGGTTCAACCTCGGAGATTCACTCGACTGTAAAATAAATATAACGAAACAAAAATTTATAGATAAAAATCATCATCAATTTATCTATATCCTAATATTGTTGTTGATTTTAATTATAATATGACAATCGAACGAGTTGATTATAAACGGTTGGAATAAAATCGTGTGTACAGTTTGCGTAGCTTTTAAACAAGTTTCACCGGCATCTGGCACTATAGAAACGCGTCGGCTTGTCTATGAGTAATTAGAGTTACGGCTCGAGAATTTAACCGCGTGGTTTGGTACCATCTGTGTCCGAGCGTTGGTTCGGTTGGTGGGTGGCTCGCTCGCTCGCTGCTGCTTCTATCTATCTATCTCTCTCTCTCTTTCTTTCTATTTCTCTGACGATGCGGTCAGAGTTTAGAATCGAATTAGTTTGACCCTCCCTCCACTTATTCCGTGCTTAAACCGTCGCCAATTCTCCAACGACCGAGCATTTCTCGGGATTTTACAGTTGGAACCTTATCTTCGAACAACCCCGTGCCGATCTTTGTAATTCACTTTTATTACATTTATTTTCTTGTTTATTTTATTTTATAATAATAATATACGGGAAAGATCAATTAGTTTTTTAACTGTTAAGTGAAACCATACGATGAGATGGGAAAAAAAAAACAATTTGTGCTTTTCCAATTGATTTAATCATGTGTTTAGGATTGTAATTTGTTTTTAAATAATTGTAGATTCAATTAATAAAAAATATAAGATCTAAGAAATATTTTCGATGGAATAGATTATTGAAATCTAGTAACCCGGTAAATATTTACGAGTAACTTGCTACGAGCAAAGTTTATGCGGTTTCGATATGTCCTCTTCCAACGACCACCCTTCCTCCCACACCACCCACCCCACTCCCCCTTTTATAGTCTGGACACAATATCGCAAGGACGTTAATATCTTCCGTGCGGTCGCGACTTCGAAGCAAATATTAATACTTACCTTAGGATACCTTTTGATCGGGTTTCATATTAATTTCAAAACTTTCTAATAAATTGTCTTCCATCATTGATACTTCTAACGATATCTTACGTATAGTTTGATCATTTGTCTTGAATTTATGCTTCTTTTGTAATAGAGAATGCTTTTTTTTTCATCGATACGTTACAAGCAAAAACATATCAGTTGTTGTTTAACCACATTTGCACTACGATGAAATTCGGAATAAGCCGTGCCTAATTAAAATGAAATAATTTGCCTAACGCGAATAATAAGATAATATAAAGTTCATGAAACTGATTCTTTAGTTATAGCTACAAAAATCACGATATCATGAAATTAAACAACGAGCCTGATTCGTGACTATTAATATTTGGCCTAAAATTTTCGTCACGAGTAAAATTCGTGAAAATAGTGCAAGGGTTTAAGTGGTCATACAAATATTTCTATGACTCACCGAAGATACATACATCTGTTTGATAGGAGTATTTTAATCCAAATTAAAGTAAATATTTTTAAGAACCTGATCGAAGGGGGTCCTGGATAACTCAAAGATGAACAAACCACTCGTCATGCAAAATAATTCGAATGTCCCCTCGTAGTCCGGTAAATCAAACTGTCTAATTATTTTCACGTTAACTCTAACACATCTATCTATCATTTATCCATCCGTTTATCTATCTAACTATCTAACGAAAATTAGTTAGGTTATATTTCTTAAATGAGTAGAGATCCAATATAACAGGGTTATATAAATGTTCTATCGAAGGATTATTAATCTGACGAAATTTAATAGGGGGAAACGTTTTAGCGCATTAAAACGTAGAGAGAGAGAGAAAGAGAGAGAGAGAGTAAGAGAATGAGAGAGAGGAACCGGCACCCCGTCAGTCGCGAATTGTGCCGACAACAACGCGTTTGGATTACCGTTGTTCCATTATCGTTGAAACGAGAGCAACTTCGGTTACGAGAATCACAACGAGGCGAGTTAATTAATCGAGTTGAATCGATTATACGCTTTACTCCCCCTATTCCCGTCCCCCCCGTTCCCTGAAACTCTCCGCACCTCCGCCTCCTATCAAGCCACCACCCCTCCTCCCAAACTTCCACCCCGTACACCTCTTCTTCTATACCGGCTACCGATAAATTGAGTTCGTTATAAATAATAGTACAATAATTATTATTCGTAAGCGTGCTGCAAGCCCTACTACTACTACTAATACTACTATTACTACCACTACCATCACCTATGAAAGAGGAGGAGGGTAATGATTAATGGAATAACTAACCAACGTACGGGGGTAGGTAAATTATGCAAACTATTAAATCCGCTCGCGTACAAAGTTTCCCCACATAATAATTGCGTGACGAATGTTTCACCGTTAAAATCCATAAGTTCGTCGCTCTCTTCTCTCTCTCTCTCTCTCTCATTCTCTCTCTCTCTCTCTCTCTTTCTTTCTTTTCTATCTTATCGCACGGGAATTACGTTTACGCGGGAATTTTCTTCACGGTCGGCGGCGCCGGTAGCGGTGGGGTGGTGGTGGTGGTGGTGGTGGTGCGTTGTTGTTCGTCTCGAATTAAATCCGCGTTAATATACTTTTACACTTTCTACACGCGATCCTTTAACCAATGAAAACGGATAGGAATGTTCAATTTTGCTCTACCATCTCGTCGTATTTGATACGATTGAACTAACTGTAAAGATAACAATTGTTCCCTTTTTTTTCGTGTGTGTGTTTTTTTTCTGTGCCTGTTTTCATTCTGATCGAATTGATACGTTTTTATTCGCGCTCGCATCGGTTAAATAAAATAAAACGAGGAAAAACAAAATAGAAAAATTACGAAATAAAAACGGAGGTTAAAAATTTGAAGCAAACTAGAACAATTAGATATAATAAATAACACACATTGTAAAGTTTGCTTTGGCAAGCGTCGTTGTCGTTGCTGAACGATTTGCTTTGGATGAGACGACTCGTTTGTACTACGTAGTTAAACGGAAGTAAGTTGAATTACATGTGCCGGTATGGCAAAACGAAAATTCCTGTGGACTCCGACCTGGATTCCAAAGGAGACCTCAGGAAACCTTCGACGAGCCTGCCTGGCCAGTTGATTTCCACTTTGTTCTGCAATTTGCGTGAAGGCACACGTCTCCTAACTCTCCTACTCTCTCTTTCTCTCTTTCTGTTTCTCTCTTTCTCTTTCATACCACCAGGAAAGTACCACTGAGGAGGACTTGAAAAACCGGGCATTGTTGTGGCTCCCTCAAAGCTTTGTTTCAAACGTTACCGTGCCGGAACTTCGAAACCCCCTTACGAGGGTGAGAATGTGAGACTAGCGAAAGAGAGAAATGCAGAAAAGACGAACCGAACAACGACCAAGTTCATTCTTTTAACTACGAAACACAACATCTCTTTCTCTTCCTTTCTTTTCTTTCTTTTCTTTCTTTTTTTTTTCTTTTTTTTTGTCGTTCGGAAACGTAAAGGATAGAATTTTGAAATATCAGGGATTTTAAGCGAGAGTTAAATTAGGATTATTGGTACGGTTCTTTTCTTTTCTTTTCTTTTTTTTTTTTCTTTTCACATCTTTGGTTAGTTGCTCGTTCTCTTCTTTTGCTATTTTCAATCTAGTTTTCATTATTTTCTTTTCATCCTTAGCATTATTTTCATTCTCATTTTCTTTCGACAGCAATTCAGTATGGGAATGATGTTAAAATTCCTCTTCTTTCGCATTTTATTTTTATGGTCCGTTGATCGTTTTTCGGCAGCGTCTGGTCAGCCA
This sequence comes from Polistes fuscatus, assembly GCF_010416935.1. NCBI lineage: Eukaryota > Metazoa > Arthropoda > Insecta > Hymenoptera > Vespidae > Polistes > Polistes fuscatus. The sequence goes on along the minus strand of NW_025113095.1, from coordinate 3,115,058 downwards.
ATGATGACAATTTATGAAAGATCTCGATAATATCTGGATTCGTCGATGACCTGGCTGCCATTGCTGATTTGTTCTGCATCGCAGATCGTAAATGATACTATTTATTCTTTTCGTTTGCTTTTTTACGTAACAAGTACAACTATTCACGAGAAAAAACAAATGTTTTCACTGTCCGGCGTTAAGGGACTACTTTGTATCCGATACTAGGGGGACAAGACAACGAATAACAATGGAACCCTATTTTAATTAACAAATACCATAAAAAAATAAGCAAAGCAAAATGTAGTTGTAATGCTTACTTGAATTTGATTCGATGAAGTGTCTACCCGTCGAAAACGGAAATCAACCTTTCCTGATGTTTCCTTGAGTGTCACTGATCAACTAAATCGTATGACCCTGTATACGCCCCACCCCCGCACCCTTTTCACCCGTTTTTGAATCGTTCACGTTGTCATTTTTTGAGATAATATAAGTGTCCGGCACTAGGTGCTGTCCGGCGTTAGGAGGAGACTTCCCCCCTACAATATGTTGATGAGAGTTTCAACGTAGGAGGTAATTACTTTAACCGTAGCTTGTACACACTCGGTAAATCATGTTTGATAATTTCATAGGACCGCACGAGAGTCAAAGCCAAAGGTACGAGTATCTACATTGAATTTCCTAATTGGTGTTTATCCGGGACTAGCTTGGAAAAAGGTAAAACGTGTAAGTGCATACTTATATGTGTTTGCCATATTTAACGTGGTCAAAAGGTCAACGGAGCAGAGGCAGAAGCAGAGGCAGAGACAGAATGCTTCGTTGGAACGTAACTGAGCAAAATTAAAAAAGAAAAAGAAAGAGGGAGAGGGAGTTCATAACGAGAGACACGTTCCTTTCGAAAGTAGCTCGCATCGTTGGCGATCTGTTCGTCAGGTACGTGATTGGATCATCCACGGACGGTGATCTTCAAAGCGACGATAATTCGATTATCCGTTACACGTTCGACAACCGCTAACTCGGCTGTTGTAAGCTGGACCTGCTTGAAAAGGCGCCCTGAGAACTCACCCTTCATCCCTTTGACCCCTCGCATCCACCTCTCCAACTCTCTTTCTCGTTCTCCTCGTGTCTCCGTCGTTATTTCTCCCCGCCGTTCCCCCTCTTTCGTACGTCAGGTTCGTTTTCCTTTGTCAAATTGTCTCCCACGCTCATGGGAATAAGCTTTTAACTGTCGCTTCTAAGAACAACTTTGAGCAAGATTGTTAAGAATCTCGTTCGGTTTTAAATATTCCATTCGCGTTTTACTTTAAAAAATAAAGAAAAAGAGGAAACATTCCCTTTTTTATTTCTTACTATCTATAACAAATGATTAATCAAATCGAATTCGTCTATACATTTGAAATACAACAATAAATACAGTTTAAATGAAAGAATTCGAATTCGAGCGGCAAACTCTCAACGCGTTATTACATTTCCAAAAAACAATTCTTCTTAAAACTTCTCTCAAACAAGCCAATAATAGACCACACCATATCTATTAATTACCTTATTCAAATTTCTTCGTTCGAACATTTAAGTAGTACCAACGTGTTTCGCAAAACGCAACAAAAAAAAAAAACCAGAAAAATCATAAAAGAAAAAGAACAAAAAAAGGGATTTGAGAGGAAATAAAGGTAGGAAAAAAGGGTAGAAAGAGGGTAAAAGAAGTTGGGTGGTGTGGTCCGTTATCGACTTGGCTGGGCAGTCTCTCGATGCAGTTCTCAAGGCTCCGCCCTTGCTGCATTCGCGACAGCCTCTCTCTCGGTGCCACCCACGAGATCGTCGAACGAAGAGGAGTACCACACCTCTTGCTATCCCTTCCCTTCTTCCTCTCATCTTCTTCTCTCTCATTCTCTTGCACGCAGAATCTGTCTCTCTTTCTCTCTCCCCCCCTATCCCCCCTCTCCGCCCCTCTCTCTCTCTTCTTCTCCTCCTTCTTCCACAGCATCGTATCGACCACCCCTCTTCTGAACGCTTTCCCTCGAGCATCCCCCGTCATGAAAACGCACGTTATCGCGTTTACATCGAACGAATCTCCGTGAAAAGTTTTCTCTCCGTTGCACGAGTTTCCTCTACCGAACTGAACTGAACTGAACTGAACGAACGAACGAACGAATGAACGAACAAACGAATGAGCTAGCCAGCCCCTTTTGTCTTCAACAACGGTGCTGCAATACACCGTCGTTTCTCTTACTTTTGTAGGAGAAAAAGAGTAAAAGAGAGATAGAGAGAGATAGAGAGAAAGAGAGAGATAAAGAGAGAGAGAGAGAGTCCGGTGAGTCGGTCCATTAATTAGGCGGGCCACATTAAGCCAAGCATTAATATACTCCGTTGGTTGTTTTGTTTTATCCCGCAGGAAGGACGTAACCTTTCCCGGATGCTGAGGAGAAAGAGAAAGAGAGAGAGAGAAAGGAAAGGTAAGGGAGTAGTATGGAAAAGGAGGAGAGGGGGGTTTGGGGTACCCTGATGATGGTGGTGGTGGTGGTGTAGCTTCGCCGCGGGGTGGCCCGCAAATTATTTTGCTTGCCTTATCCCAAGGGACTGTTTAAATTCTGTAAATCGTCTCTTTCTCTCTCTTCTCGAATAACCTCTCCCCTCCCCCTCTCCCACACCCCCTCCTGCCCATCCAAGCCCCGTTTGCTTGTTCATCCTTCTCTCTTTTAATCCTTTTTACTCTTTTCTTCTCTTTACAACACCGCTACGGCTACTTTGGAGAAATTAAGGAGATAACGACCTTATCCTCGGTATAACAAATAGGTGGAAACTGTGACAATGTTAGTGCTCGAATTTAAGATAAATCATCTATCATTCTCGACAATTTTCTATAAGTATTTTTATACTGACTTATATTAGTTATTTTGATTGTAATAGTAATTATTATTCTTATTATTTAATTGTCTTTTAGTATATTGTACAGAGAATTTATTGAAGTGTCTGAAGTGTGTGAATTATTCGAAAAATTCGGACACTCGAGCAAACTTTCTTATTCTTTCGATAAGAAAGTAATGAAGAGAAGAGACACTTTTATTAACTTTCATTCATTTTTGACGAATTTTGCTCTGACCAAAAAGAAAATCAGTATATATCGAATATAATATCGATATATCATATATCATACTTGTATAAGTCTTATACTAATTCTTATATTCTAGTTATAGTTGTTAAGTTTATTAACAGCTAATAAGTAGGAAGATCAGAGCATTTTATTCGTCTCCGTTAGAGAATAATCAAAACTGTGCATAAATTGATGCCACCGCCGTAGTCTACATTTCGGCTAAGCTTCGGTGAATCCCGAAGAGCGCGAAGATTTACGTTTTCTCCTTGATACTCTGGCAAATCGGCTTACGAGCTACGTTCGAAATACTCTGCAGTAGTAACAGCAGCAATAGCAATAGCAACAGCAGCAGCAGCAGCAACAGAAACAGCAGCAGTAGCAGCAGCAGCAACGGAAGTAGCACGTAGGTAAAAGTGAGTGAGAGTGAGAGAGAGAGAGAGAGAGATAGAAGCGCGTAATTTAACGGGCGAAAGGAATATTTCCCACGGAATAAATCTCGCGTAACAGCGCCAGTGAAATCCTCGTTTACCCGGTATTCAACCCTTGCTAATGGGGGTAATTTAAGGGATGTTTTAAGCGCCCTCGGGCCACACGTGAGCCGCACAAAAAGTTCTCCACGTATTACGAGCACAGGCCGCTGTAATCGCGCATTAGCATTCCGAACGAGCCGAACGCTTAAAACTCACGCTTCTCTACTCTCTCTCTCTCTCTCTCTCTCTCTATCTCATTTTTTCTCTGTGTCATTCTATTTCATTCTCTCTCTCTCTTTCTTTTTGTGAGAATGACAAAGTGGATGAAGAAACGTACGTTGTTCGAGCGATACCTTTCTGAACGCGAGGAAGGTTTTGTTGCATGTTGTTTCGTTTCGTTATAATGCGTTACAACAACAATAACAACAACGACAACAACGACGACGACGACGACGTTTCATTTTCATCCTGGCGAGAAAAATTCGTCAAAAATGAATGAAAGTTGTTAAAAGTGTCTGTTTAAAATTTTCGTATCGAAAGATGTTTCCTCGAGTGTTCGAGTTTTTTTCGAATAATTGAGTGCTCGCAAATTTATTCGAAATCAATCACATTTCGATAAATTCTGTACAATACTGAAAGATAATATAAATAATAAGAATAATAGATAGTATTATATATAATCCAACATAAAATATTATAAAATTTATTTCATTTTCTTCCTGGCGAGAAAAATTCGTCAAAAATGAATGAAAGTTGGTAAAAGTGTCCGTTTAAAGTTTTCGTATCGAAAGAAGTTTGCTCGAGTGTTCGAGTTTTTTTCGAATAATTGAGTGCTCGCAAATTTATTCGAAATCAATCACATTTCGGTAAATTCTGTACAATACTGAAAGATAATATAAATGATAAGAATAATAGATAGTATTATATATAATCCAACATAAAATATTATAAAATTTATTTCATTTTCTTCCTGGCGAGAAAAATTCGTCAAAAATGAATGAAAGTTGGTAAAAGTGTCCGTTTAAAGTTTTCGTATCGTAAGAAGTTTCCTCGAGTGTTCGAGTTTTTTTCGAATAATTGAGTGCTCGCAAATTTATTCGAAATCAATCACATTTCGATAAATTCTGTACAATACTGAAAGACAATATAAATAATAAGAATAATAATTAGTATATATAATCCAACATAAAATATTATAAAATTTATTTCATTTTCTTTCTGGCGAGAAAAATTCGTCAAAAATGAATGAAAGTTGGTAAAAGTGTCCGTTTAAAGTTTTCGTATCGAAAGAAGTTTGCTCGAGTGTTCGAGTTTTTGTCGAATAATTGAGTGCTCGCAAATTTATTCGAAATCAATCACATTTCGATAAATTCTGTACAATACTGAAAGACAATATAAATAATAAGAATAATAATTAGTATTATATATAATCCAACATAAAATATTATAAAATTTATTTCATTTTCTTCCTGGCGAGAAAAATTCGTCAAAAATGAATGAAAGTTGTTAAAAGTGTCCGTTTAAAGTTTTCGTATCGAAAGATGTTTCCTCGAGTGTTCGAGTTTTTTTCGGATAATTGAGTGCTCGCAAATTTATTCGAAATCAATCACATTTCGATAAATTTTGTACAATACTGAAAGATATAAATAATAAGAATAATAGATAGTATATATAATCCAACATAAAATATTATAAAATTCATTTTATTTTCTTCCTGGCGAGAAAAATTCGTCAAAATGAATGAAAGTTGTTAAAAGTGTCCGTTTAAAGTTTTCGTATCGAAAGAAGTTTCCTCGAGTGTTCGAGTTTTTTTCGAATAATTGAGTGTTCGCAAATTTATTCGAAATCAATCACATTTTGATAAATTCTGTACAATACTAAAAGACAATAATAAAAATAAGAATAATAATTGGTATTAGAATCTAACATAAAATATTATAAAAATTAATTCTAAATTTAAAGAAGCACTTGCGATAAAACGCGTTAACAAGTAACGCAACCCTAATATTAAGCAACATTGTAGGAACATTAAAGAAAATTCTAGCATGTGCTGCAATACGGAAAGCAGACTATAGTAAATGCTAGAGGTCCGAAAGGGTTAAAAAAAAAGTGCTTGAAATCTCGAGAGAGATAGAATAAGAACGAGTAGGAAAAAGAGAGAGAAAGAGAGAGAAAGAGAGAAAGAGAGCAGAGTTTAACGAGTTCTTTCGCGCCGATAAACGCGAGCTGCCGTGTACTTTCTTTCCCTTTCTCTTCAGTCCGTTGGTAGGCTTTGGCGGAGGGTTAATGAAATTCTAGTCAGGTCGTGGAATTCTTTCGTCAGGTGGCGATGCCACACTGGGGTCACTTCACCCTCGACTTCCTGGCTCCCTTTTCTCTCTCTCTCTCTCTCTCACATACATTTTTGTTTCTTTCTTTTTCTTTTAAAGGGACTACTATCTGGCTCCGTCGTCGTCGTCGTCGTCGTCGTCGTTGTTCCTTTCCTTGTAGCTGGCTACTACAATAGGGGTAGGTGTGGGAGTTCGTTGGTGGTACGAGGATCAGGAGAAGGAAGAGTGGGCAGGGGGAGGGTTCTCGTGGTTGAAATGGGGTGGTGGTGCGCAGTCAGATTACGTTAAGCTATGCCCGTACGTGCTCGCATGGAAGTTCCACCCCCGAACGAACCTTGCCACCAACCCGGCCTGGCAAAATGTATTTATTGTTGTTTGTCCAACGTTCTGTATACGACCACCATGGGAGAGTAGGATGGAAACTAGAAGAGAGAGATACCGTTAGCAAAAGCAGGATGTCCTGCTGCTGGTGCTACTGCTGCTACTGCTGCTGCTACCGTCGTCCTTGTTGCTTGCTGGCTCGGGGCTTTTGCTCGGGAGAGTTGAATAAAAAAAGAGAAAAGAAAAAAGGTCAAAAGAAAAAAAATATTGTCCGGGCGAGAGAGGGCATCACGACGACGACGACGACTACGACGACGACGAGCATAAATTTAAGTGACACTAGAACACCTATCCACCTAACGCGTTCTCCTATCTCTCGGAGAACACCCTGTATATTTTTGTTTGCTTATTTTATTTGGTCCCTTCCTCCTATTCCTCTTCTTCTTCTTCTTCTTCTTCTATCTTTTTTGTTGATTTCAATACGTAAATACATTTCTCTAATGTCATCCTAAATCAATCTTCTCGTTGTACCAAGAACACGTACACACCTCTCGTCTTTCTTTCTTTTTTATACGAAAAAATAAAATGAAATAGAAATAAAGAGAAAGAGAGATAGAGAGAGAGACAGAGATAGAGAGAAGAGGAAAAAAATCATGGATAACATTTGTAGATTCGTGCGTTTGGTGGTACGGTGGGTGGTGGTACGGCGACAAAAGGGGTCGTAACTACTTCGGAAACTTTTATCTTGCCAGGATTAATGGATGGATTAAAGTATTTGCGGCAGGATACGGGCTGATTGGGGTAAATCGTGCTGGGATTAGAACTTGATTGGCTAATTTGTAAGTGTCCCTGGCAGCGTACCACCGGCGAGTTAACGATCGATCGAAAGCTCACTTGCTCTCTCTCTCTCTCTCTCTCTCTCTCTCTCTTTCGGTCTAATTCTCTATCTGTTGTCTTCTACAGTCGACGATATCTGATAAACTACGAGAATTTAGAAATCCGCTCGAAAATATCGTTCAATCGATTTATTTATCCTCCGCGTCCGTGTGCCTTCTTTGTATTTTGTTTTTTTCTATAATTATTTTTTAATCTCGATATTTATTTTATCAAGATACAAATAGATATTCCCTTTGAAAAGGGACGACAACCATTAAACATCAAAGTCAAGAATGAAAGAGAGAGAGAGAGAAAGCCATTAAGATTGTGCAAAGCAACCGAGACGAGGTCATTCACGGATCGTTCACCGTTCCTGAGAGAGAACTATCTCTCGAGTTTAGTTGGCCGAAGGAACTTAATGTGCGGGCTGCTGACCACCGGACTGATTTACATCCTATCGTCCCACCTCCCTTTACCTTTTCTAGGAAAACCAAAAGGGCACCGAAGGGAGCCTTGCTTGCTTGCTTGCGGTTGTACAATGTACGTGGTTCCTACCAGTTTCTATCGTTTGTTCATAGATCACATCAAACGTTTCTCGATCTAACTAAATATATTCTTTACTTTCTTTTCTTTTAAGCTTTTTTTTATGTAATTACAAACAATATCATTGGAAAGAAATAAAACAAAAGGATTACAGATTTCCTACGAAAAAGTGTATGAATAAAATATCTAATGGAAAATGGAAACACACAGGGAGAGACCCAGTGTCGACCCTCGTATACTTGTTTAACAGCTGATCGATGTTTGGAAATATTTCGAAACTGAAGTTGAAGCGTCCAGACGTTCGATGCGGCCCTTCCGTCGTCACGAGCTTCCTGTCTCCTTACAATTCGCAGACAGTTTCTAGCAGAGTAGCAACAACAGTAGTAACAGGACGCACTGTGTATACAGGGGACACAAAACGTGGACCCGTCTCTTCCTCTCTCTCTCTCACTCTCTCTCACACTCTTCTCGTGATGATGGACTCGCAAAAGATAAGGGGCCATTCATGACAAAGACAAAACGTCGCGTTGCTCGCGTCCCTTTGCTTTACTCGTCGTTTCTCTCCTCCTCCTCCTCCTCCTCTCACTATCTTTCACTCTCTCTCTCTCACACACACACTTTACTCGTCCCACAGTACGATCGTTCGTTTACCACCCCGTTCGAGGAGACAATGAGAGTGGAAACTTTTATTATTAATGTTTCGCGGGCAAGATAACGAACGTGCCCGCTCGCTTTTTCCTAAAAGCCGCCAGCCTCCTCCTCCTCCTCCTCCTCCTCGTTCTCTTCTCTTCTCTCTCTCTCTCTCTTTCTTTGTGTATTTTCTTTCCCATCATTTCCCCGCACGAATTTAATCCTAATCGTTTTTATCGCGAAACAACATTTCCGAGAGAATAGAAATGAAAATGTGAGTGTACCGTAAAGTATCTTCAAACAAAGAATATCAATTTGTTCGTTTCCGGTTAAGTGTAAATAGTTCATTGAAAATAATTCGATGGGTATTTTGCGTTCGTCCGTTCGTTCGTTCGTTCGTTCCCATTTAATATTTGAAAATGGTGAATCTGAAAAAGATGCAAGAACAACAACAACAACAACAACACCATACAACCAAAAGGTTTCTATTAAAACGTTCGCGATTCTCTCTGAAGCATGCTCTTACGCGCGGAGTAATTCGACGCTCGGAGTTCCGTGAGCGATTTTAATAATGATTTAATTAGCATTCCTATGAGCCGGCATAAATCAAACGAGAGCCCCGCGTGCTTCGAGGTAGACCGAGATCGAGCATCGGGGAAACTCACTGTGTGTGTGTGTGTGTGTGAGAAAGAGTGAGAGAGAGAGATGGAGATAGAGAGGAAAACGCCCTAAAGAATGTTTATTAATCGCTTCACCTGCCCGTTTGCTGCCTTCCAACAACTCCTTTTTTCTCTCTTTCTCTCTATTTCTCTTTCTTTTCGTTTTTTTTTCTTTTCTTTTCTTTTTTTCTTTTTTCTTTTTTATTTGTTCCTTTTCTTCTACCTTTCCGCTTGGAAATTTGGACGTTTAATTATTAAAAGGTCACCCCGTCTTCTTTATCTTCATTCATTTTATTTTCTATTATTTTATTTTCGTTAGATAGTATTAGATGATAGTTATTGCCGAATTTTGCTCAATTAGTAGTAACGTGAGATTACTAGTTTTTTTTTACTTGCAATTTAAATCATTGATTTAATATTTTTAATATTTTATTTGTAATAAGTATATACAAATTGTTTGTGTACGTTTAGTTTCATCAGAATTGAAACCTTGATCGAAAAACCAAAGCTCGGGCAAACGCTTTGATCATTGCGAGCTTATCCAGGAGTTGTCTCATATTGGTTATTTGTTCTATTAAATTTCTTTCATTTTCATGAAGATGATTTGTAGAAAAGGGAATGGGCGAAGAAACGCGTATGCAGGTATACATATTCTCCGGTTAATATTCCGACGGACTCGTGAGTTAGACGATTCATTCAAGGTTGTTTCAAGCTTAACCGAGTAGCAAGACGAAGGTTCTGACTCTAGGAAACATATTCTCGAGTTCAGTGAAAAGGGAGGGTGAATTTGGGAGATGATGTTACTAACAACGTAAATAAGGAAGAAGCGGTTTATACTGTCTAGCACAATGAATATTCTACGGAAACTCAGCATCCTAAAATTAGATATCAACAGATTCCAACTATCCAAGATTCATCGCAAACGTGCTGATAATTAATACAATCAAACTTAGTGAGCGAACAAAAAATTAAGATAATGTATTTATGCAGCATTACAATTATTTATATCGCAAAATAAATCCTATAATTAATTGTTCCCAAATTTACCTAGTCTACTGTTTTCATTATCGGTATACAATAATAATGAGTTGTTCAGAAAAGGCAAAAGATTTTGTAGAAACATCCAAAAAAGGAAACAATTATTCAGTATACCTAACATATTGTTCATCCTTAAATTTTCCTAAAATAAATTTGTATTACTCTTGACATTTTCAAACCCATCGTATCCTTTTAAACTTCTAATAAAAAAAGTACCTACGTATAAACGTTCAATATCTTGAAAACAAATCTATTATTTATTCATCATATAAATTTTGATCGATCGTATTGACATCGAATTACCACATGGGTAGGTAGGTAGTTCTTTAGAAAGGTTATCCATGAAAAGTAAGAGACGTCTGTCCGTCCGTAGTATGTGACGTTAAACGTCGAAGAAGAATCTCTCAACGGTAGGAAAAGTCCCGTTGTTCGGGTGGCAGGAGCTTTTCTCCTTTCTTTTATATTTCGAGGAGTTTGGTTATTGACCAAACGCGAGCACGCGAAGAGTGCACCTCGTTCGCGAAGGCGAACACTTAATCCGAGTGGTACTCGGTTAAACCTAGTGACAGGAAACGTCAGGGCGCTGCCGCACCACGTGATATATCGCTATTCGCGAGAAGTACTTTCAGTGTTCGAGGGTTCAAGAGCTGGAGTCTGTATGAGAATGTATATGTGTGTATGTGTGCGTTTATGTATTATATATACACGTAGACATTGAACCTATTCCGAACAGGCTGTCACGAAAGAAAGGTCTGAACCCAACAGCAGCTTGTCCGATACTTGTTGATTCTTTTCAGAACCCTATCGACAAGATCAAAATCATCGTCATTTTTACCCAATTCATTCAAGATTTCTGATCTACGGATAAACATTAAACCTATTCCGAACGTTATATCAGTAAAGATCCGAAAACGGCAACCAGTATCAGCAAAACTTGTTAATTATTTCGTCAAATCTTTGCCGACATCAAAATAATCATCATTTATACTCAATTTATCAAAGATTTCTGATCTACGGATAAACATTAAACCTATTCCGAACGTTATATCAGTAAAGATCCGAAAACGGCAACCAGTATCAGCAAAACTTGTTAATTATTTCGTCAAATCTTTGCCGACATCAAAATAATCATCATTTTTACTCAATTCATCCAAGATTTCTGATCTACGGATAAACACTAAACTTATTCTGAACGATATATCAGCAAAGATGTGAACACATGACAACCAGTATCAGCAAAACTTGTTAATTATTTCGTCAAATCTTTGCCGACATCAAAATAATCATCATTTTTACTCAATTCATCCAAGATTTCCTATCTACGGATAAACACTAAACTTATTCTGAACGATATATCAGCAAAGATGTGAACACACGACAAATCAGTATCAGCAAAACTTGTTAATTATTTCGTCAAATCTTTGTCGACATCAAAATAATCATCATTTTTACTCAATTCATCCAAGATTTCTGATCTACGGATAAACACTAAACCTATTCCGAACGATATATCAGCAAAGATGTGAACACACGACAAATCAGTATTAGCAAAACTTGTTAATTATTTCATAAAATCCTTGCCGACGACATCAAAATAATCACTTCCCCTTTCGAATTCTAAACAAATCCTAAATCTGATAGTATTAGAATAATCCGATACGTGACGTATATATCCACATATCCTAATTCGATGATTCCAGTGGAGATCTGGTGCGTTAATTAGTCACGCGATAGAACCGTCGATACACTCGATCGACCAAGCAGGATTTCTGCCTCCGCTTGTATGCGAATTCATGGCTATTGAGACGAATGGAAGGGCTGGTGGGATAGATAGTATTTGTGCGTGCATGTATGTATGTGTATCTGCGTAAGTGAGTGAGAGAGAGAGATAGTCTGGGACGCAACCGATAGTGGCAAATGTTCGTCGCTGACGTAACGTCGAGCGTGCGCTTAATACGGTAATTATGCGGCCGTTTATGGCCCGGACAACCGAGATCCTTCTGCCAAGTCAGCCTTTGCTTAGGACCTAAACGATTCACCACTATCATCACTCCCTCTCCCCGTCCTTTCCTCTCCCATCTCCTTTACCCCGTTTTCCCCATCGCCCACTCCTCTTCCTCTTCATCTTCCTATTCAACACATTCACCTAATCTTTATCGACGTAATCTCGTGACTTGTATCTCGCGATCCTCTTAAAGTATCAATCGTTCAAGGCTTCTCCTCCTCCTCCACGTTTATGGTGTTTCGTGTATTTCTTTTTTTTTTATTGTTTTCCCTTTAGATTTATTTTCCTTTTGATCCATGAAATATATGACGCATATTTAACGCGTACCTGATGCGTGTGTATGTGTGTGTGTTTGTGTGTGAATGCGCGTGTGTATATATCGTTTGAAACGACCGATCATATAGGTAGCCGATAATCCACGCGTGAGCTTTACCAAATCTCGAAAATCTCGATATGGAAGGGAAGAGTGGAAGGGAAATATTTGGAGATGAAAAGATAGAGAGAGAGAGAAAGAACGAGAGGATGGTAGACGAGGTCCGACCCGATCGACGATCGAAATGAAAAAATAAAGGAAGAAAAGGCAAAAATAAAAAAGACAGAGAGAGAGAGAGAGAAAGAAGAGGAAGGTCAACGGAGTTATTGTTTTCGTGATGAATGCACATAAAATAATGAAAACCTCGAGAATAGAGTGAGAGAGAAAGGAGAAGAGTAAGAGGGAGAGAGGGACTCGGGGTGGGGCTGAGGGGTGGTCGAGAGAGAGAGAAAAAAATATATCGCACGTAATACGAGCGACAGCGCCATAGGGGTTCGCGCACTTCGCGTTTCTCGGAATGGAAAGTATTGTCCAACGGAAGGTTAACATTTGGACACCCTCTAGGACTAAATAATATCAGTCAACGATACTTCGGATTTATCGCAAGTTTAACATTACACAGAAGTTGGAAACGGCGCGAGGGATTCTGCCGGATATTTATACGGTTTGGATGCACGCACGAGGATCACTCTAATGGTTTTATTATACTGATACCCATGGGATTTCTTGCTGCACGCATTCACGCCCGCGTTTCGTGAAAACAGAAAAAGATAGAGAGAGAGAGAGAGAGAGAAAGGTGCGACACTCGTGTGCCCATCGTCTCCTCGGAATTCGCAACTGCGAATCCCTCGCGACGCGACGGGAGAAAACGTGCGAAGCTTTTGCCGCTGTTATTTTTTTCCTTTTCCTTTTTCTTTTCCTTTTTCTTTTTCTTTTCGTTTGAAAGAGCAGACACATACGTAAAGGTAAATGTTGATTCAAGCGGAACTTCTTCTTCTTTTTCTTCATCTTTTCCTTCTCCCGGTTTAACAGCTACTTTTGTCTCTTTTTTTTTTCTTTTTCGAATACTCCGATCACGTTCCTGATTCGGTTTGATCATCGTAAATATGTAATTAGGTGGTTCTTGAATCGATCGTATTTTTCTATTAGTATACATGGTATACTATTGGATAACACAAAGTCACACTAGAATCGAACGAATTTTAAATTATTCCCAATCCACGAGTAATGAATTTTCACTTGTCACAAAACGGAAACAAATGATCGTACAAATAAATAGAAATTTATCAATAATTATATCCTGTTTTATATCGTTGTCCCAAATTTCTAAAATATAACACGATCAGAAACGAATAAACTATATCAAATATTTGTAGCATCTATTTAAATCCGAACCAACGAATAAATCAACGAACACCGTCTCATAGAGATCATAGTAACATTTTTCTACTCGTCAAAAACTTATTTTCCTTTTTTTATTTTCGATGCTTGATAGAAATACACAAGGTCAGATACTTTAAGGGGTGAGAAGAATACCAGAGTCGATGAAGGTTCTGAAAGGCGGCGGTTCCGGCACATCTTTCCTATCGAGAAAAACGATTTATCATCCAGCCCGTTCCATAGGAATATTGAATACGACAAGATAATCTCTCGACGCCCTTCTTTGCCCCTTCTAGCAGCAGCACCAGCACCAGCACCAGCACCAGCAGCAGCAGCAGCAGCAGCAGTAACAGCAGCACCTCCTCGACCACAAACCCAGCGAGTTCGATCTGGACGTTGCTGGTGATGATAGTGGTGGTGATGGTGGTAGTGGTGGTGCTGCTGCTGTTGCCACAGTTCACAAAAGCACCCCCGTAACCCCCGCGACAGGCTTTTCCACAGAATGAGAAAGAGGGAGAGAGAGAGGAAGAGAACGGTGGGTAACGGTTGTGCTTAATGTACCGCACGGGCCGATAAGCCGTTATACCTTGGTGACGTAACCTCTAGTTTTTGCCTGGCAAAACGGGCCCCAGACTCCTCATCCTCATCCTCCTCTATCCATTTTCTGTCTATCTGTCTCTCTCTCTCTATCTCTCTCTTTTGACGATGTGCTTTGAACGATAATGACAGCTTCTTCTTATCAGCTAACCGAGCTCATTTAATATCAACCATTGATTGGGTCTTCATCTATCACTCAAATTCCATTTACTCTTTCTAGAAAGATATATAGATAGAAAGATATATATACCTAGTAATCCAGATTAATAACGTCCGTTTGCAATCGGTACAATTAGGATCGATAATTTATCAGTCTTATCGGTATGAAACCATCGAGTGAGTATTTCTTAGTGGTATAATATCCTCAAGGACACACAAGTTCGAGAGATACCACTTGAGATCTCGCGACTTAATTATGCTGAGTTTCCTAGCGTGGATTCAAGCAGTTATGCTAATCCAACCTTATTAATAAGAGGACTATAGAAAGGGTAGCTAGGTGGGATAACTTAAGAGAAAGATCGTTGGGTTGAGATCGGCGTAGGAAACTGTTAGTCCTAACCCCTTCGTTAAGTCCTTCGATCCGTTTCACTAGCCTCCCCTTTTTCCACCCCCCTGGTCTCTGATGATGGTCCATATACACCCTTTACCTCTTGCCGAGTACGCTAAGTAAGCGAGATTTCTCATATAATCGTTTTATCCCTCGTTTACTTTCGGAGACCTCGAGACGAGACTTTCTCATACTTTCTCTCTCTTTCTCTTTCTCTCCCTCTCTGTCTGTTTTTCTCTGTCTTTCGTATATTCAAAATTAACGGAAGAATGCTCACGATTAATTAAGACAGACAGCTTTTCCGTCTCCTTTTACTGAACTCTGAGACACTACAGTTTTCTCGTCGACATTTTCAGCTTCAACATGAAAATCTTATACACACACACACACATTCATACATACACAAACTTTCATCTTTATCGTAAACACACAAATTTTGATTATATTATATATATTATTATTATTATTATTATTATTATTATTATATTCGTGAAATAAGTTTGAGTTTGGGATAAAGGGAAAGGTAGGGGAAAAATAGTAATCGTCGATCGCTTTGTGGCTTGGAATCCACTGGTTGGACAAAGGTGCCGTCAATGTTTTTGACGATGCAACGTCGGCTTTGAATAACCTCGAGCGACACCGATGTCCGAATACGAGTGGATCGTTATTTGACGAAGAGAGAAAGAGATAAAGGAAGGATGATCCAGTTTATCGAGTATTTTTCGGCAACTTTTACCGATCACGTCTGAAAACGTCGATATCATTTTTTTTCTTTAACGGTATATTATACATTTAGATATTTGTATTCAGTCGATTGTACAAAAAGTTACATGTGTTTTTTTTTGTTTTTAATTTGTTTTGTTAATAAATTTAACGCGGAAAATAATTTTCAGCTTACGTTACGTTTATCGAAACGATTTGTGTGCGTTTAGAAAACTAAATATTAATATATATAATATATATATATAATAAATTAATAATTTTTATAAAATTTTAATAATTAAATTAATAATAATAAAATTATTATTAATGTTTGTTTGAAGATTTTTACAAAATGTTGGAAAATCTGAGAAACGATTTGACAAATGCATTGCAAATATATTGAAATTATACGATAATTTATATAAAATGTTATAACAAAATATATATTAATATTTGCAGGGAAACAAAATTGTTTAGAAGAAGAGAATAAATATACAAAAAAAAGAAAGAAAAAAGAGTGGTATGCCTTTTAAAGAAAGAACGAGAAGTCGAGGGTTGAACGAAAGGGGTTGGACTTGCATGGAAGTGTTCAGAAGGAGAGAAGAAGGGTAGGGGTGGTGTTAGTTTCCGTAGCATTGACGGGTCACAATACAAGCTCCGATATCGTCGACACCTCCCCTAATTTTCTCTCTCTCTCTCTCTCTCTCTCTCTCTTTCGCTTTATGCAACAACCCTTCGGCACAATCTCCATCGTTATGGGACTCCAAGAGGAAAATGTAGCCTAGCCGAGGAATCTTATTCAACTTCTTCCGGACACCCTGTGACGTTTTCTTACAATCTCAAAAAGTATTCTCGTGTTAGACCTAGACGCATTATTTTTTCTTTTTACCTAAAAATATCGTCAACAATTCCAACAAATACACACACACGCACACAAACACACACACACACAAACACACACACACACACGTGTGCGTACGATTTATACGAATTCGAATTCTCGATTACTCGAATAATTTTGGAGACAAAAATTGTCGTCGGGTTTTTCGGACGAATATTTTTAGACTCGCGTAAATTTCATTACCAACGCCGGTTATATCCGACATCCATCCTAAATACTTCAAACCTGTTAATAATCTTCAGAAAATTCAACGAAAATATGATGCGTCAATTTAACTGTTGTAAATACGAGTAATGGAAAACATGATTGACAATTTTGTTCTCAAAGAAACGAAATCTTGATCGTCTTCGTCAAATCTTAGAGCGTGTGGGTCGTAGAAACGGAACGGCATTTTGTCCCCGACTGAAATAGCTTTAATGGGTTGTTGGTTAACCGTAAGCGTAGCGTAGATGTCCCATTGTCGGCTCGAAAATCGGAATGAGAGTGAGAGAGAAAGAGAAACCGAGAGAGGGAGGGAGGGAGGTAGGGAGGAAGGGGAAGGGCATGAATTCGTCGTGTAAAATCTATTATCGGTTCGCTTATCGTTGCATTGCCAGCGTACAATGGATAATATCGGTGTTAACCGTCCTCGAACGAGCGATGAGTTAGCAGCACGTCGATCGGTGACGTCACTATCAGTCGTTTCCGGCTCAGCAAGCAGACAGCAAGCGGGTAATCGAGTAAGCGAGCGAATCAAGCTGCTGGTACGATACACACCACCAGTTTGTATGATACTAATAGATTTTTCCTCTGCATATGCAACTTTCATGCGTGCAATCCGAGCTTCGTTAGAATTCACTGAACAAAATAATAAAAGTAGCGTTCGTAAAGTTTCAAAATGATGAACAAAGTTATTCCAATATGATTTCAACAATAACAATCTTAAATCCCGATAATTACGTACAATCGTTGGATATAAATCGAGAGAGGGATGGAGGAGGGATGGAAGATTGGGGAGACGATTGACAAAAGTTTTTCCAAAAGATGATGTATCTGTTCTCGAGGTTAGAACTTTCTCTCCCCTGTTTTTGTTCCTAACACCCGACACGCGTTCGACATTTATTTCCCGGAGTCGTTTCTCTCGTCCTTCATTCTCGACTCTCTTTCTCTCTCTCTCGCACGCTGGGTGTATCGTTTCGGTGACACTGGGCCACGACGATAACGATGATCGTTTGGTGATCGTACCGAGATAAAGCTAGCACAGAGAGTGAACGAACGAACCAACCAAACCAAACCAACCATCCAACGAGAGAGAGAGAGAGAGAAAACGTATAGATGGATAAGCGTGATAGAGTTAGAAGAGGTGGGGGGCGGGGGTAAAACTGGGGGAGGGGTTGGTTGGGTAATAGGGGGTCAGGGGGGAGGTGGAAAGAGAGATAGACACACCACGGACAGACGCAGTGTAGCGATAGGCGAGAACGGAAAACGCGTACGGGGCTTGTGACCGAAATCCGGCTAATGGTTTCACTGAATCAAACCGGCCGGTCTGCCGGCCAACGTTTAACGGAGCAAACAGACAGAAAATGGAGCGCAACCGCATATAAAGAGTCGATGATAACGAAATGATATATGACTCGAAGCGAGAATATAACGGAGAGCCCAGCCGACCACCCAAAACCCCACCTACACCTCTCGCTCTCTCTCGTTTGCTAGCTCGGTTGGTCTCATTTATCTATCTATCTCTTTTTCTCTCTGGTGTGATTGATCGGCCTGCAGATACCACGCGATACTCGCTTCCAGGATTAAGTGAATGCCCTGATACTTAATAATTCTCGAATCCTGCAGGAAGAATACGAGCTGTTCCCTCTTTTGTTAACACGTCACGAATAACGGAGAAAGAAATAGAGAAAGAGAGAGAGAGAGGGAAGTTATTTACGAATCAGAAAGCACATAGGTATCGAGGTTTAGTTTGATATCCAAAGTTTTGGGGAAAAAATTGTTGAACACAGGGGTGCTAGGTTTAGCTTTTCATCAACTTTTTATTCTATCTCTAAGATGAATTATTCCGTACTTTCTTTCGGGGGAAACTTATTATGCGATTGGAAGAAAATGGGATTGAGTGATAGAGAGAGGGAGAGAGAGAGAGGGTACGAAGAAATTTTGTTCTTACGTTTAAAACTCATTTACAGTGTAATGATCTTGATAAAGGTAACGATCGGAAAATTGAAGAAAATTTCTTGTACGTTCGCAGACTGGTACGATCATCTTAAACGTAAATCAGTTTTTAAGTACACTTCTTTTCCCTGATATTCGACGAAGCGTTACTTAATAATTATCTTTCGGAAGATAATGGTTAGGATAATTCGATATTATCTTTCCAAGTAAGTAGTAAGAAAGAAAGAGAGAGAAAGAGGGAGTCATCGATTCGATTAGGTTAAGACCTCGTAAAAGGCAGACAAGCGTGACACGAAAAAAGTATCTCTTCTTTTCTCTTAGGTGCAAGTTATCGTAATATTTGCAACTCGCCCCTTTTTGTAGGAACAAAATTATCGAAATATTCGTATCGGTTGTTCAACGATTTTTAACGTCTTTGTTCTTGCATTTTGTTTTGTAAATCGTTTTTGAATATCCCGTTTGACGACCATTTTTCGATTGTTTTTATTTCTTTTTACTTAAAAGGGATAAAAAAAAAAGGGAAATAATATTTGTCAATGCTCATTGTACGCGTCGCATTATAATTTACAGAAGAATATTAAACAACGTCGACTAAATTTAACTACCCCTACCTTTGTTTTGTTTTGTTTTCTCCCTTTTCTTTTTTACTTTAGCTTGCTTTTGTATTGGGGAAAAAAACTGGACAAATATCTTGTCACGCTTATTGTATAGCATTGTATAGAATTTTGTGACGGATTATGGTATAATATAATTTGTTATTTTTTCGTGTTCGATTTGAAAATCACGCGAAACGATACAGTAAAAAAAAAAAGAAAAAGAAAAAAACAATAGCTATTGCATACGTGTGTATATAGATTAGGTATCGTGCGGAAGCTCGTTAAACGATACCAGCGCACGATGGTTAAGTAAATGTAGGCGCGGTAAGTTAATTCCCGTGGTATTACTTGCTTCGAAGTAGGCCGTTAACAGTAAATAATACTGCAACTATTACCGCCAAATGGCGCCCTTACCGAAGAAATATGGCACTCGTACAAATCGCACTTAAGAATCCACCCCTTCTACTTCTACTTCTTCTTCTTCTTCTTCTTCTTCTTCGTGCAATCGTGTGCGACCAACTAAGAAGAAAAATAAGAAGAAGAAGGAAATAGGGTTTCTCTGTGTAGCAGTTACGTCAACACCCTCCCCCCACCCCAACTTCCATTCCTTTTCCTTCTCATTCACCACCCCTAATATACTCTCCACTATTTTGGTCAATGTGTCTCTCGCAGACGATCGGTATCGACTAACTCTCGTTTATCTCAACTAAATTGCAAGTTCCATGTGTTTCGATGAACATTACTGTAATATTTTCATACGAGAAAAATCATTATGATTAATTCGAATTTTTCTATCAGATTTAAAGGATTTTTCTATTTGCATCAGTAGAGTCCATATAGATAAGGATTAGCATAAGTATTTATGAATAATTACACAAACTTTGATCCTATTTTTAGATTATCTTAGATTCGAGTCTTGTCATTTACAGCGAATGAACAATTGTTTGCAAAATCAATGATTTCGTGGAAATATTGAGGGATAGGATAATTATAGGATTCGTGAAAAAATTGGGTGATTGGACGAACAGGATTCGAATCCGAGTTTTTCTATTTTCGATAAAGTATTCTTTAACCTTTGAACTATCCATTCATCGATAGTTCTGTATAAAGTATCATCATAGTACTGTATAAAGTGTTGATGTTTTAGGTTAGAAAATTGATTCGGTTAAAAATTATCGTAAAATTGATGTTATTTGAATCGATTTACAACTTACTTATCGCAAAATCGTAACTTCGAAACAAAGTGTTAACGTTTTAGGTTAGGAAATTAATTCGATTAAAAATTATCGTAAAATTGAGGTTATTCGAATCGATTTACAACTTACTTATCGCAAAATTGTAACTTCGTAACGTAGAAGTGGAAAACGATTCGTATATTATTTAACATACGTAATAGCCGGACATGAGGTTTAGGATTCCTTTAATTATTCAATTCTCTCGCTCGTTAGGTCGGTTTAAACGAAGATTTAGGTTATGTCCGGAGCTTTACTTAGGTAGTATTTCGTAATCTGTAGTCCTGACCAGTTGTGTTGAATTTTACAAAAGCGTATAAAACGATTCTCCTCTCAGAAAACATTAGATACATTTTAACCGATCCAACCGATCCATCAAATTTTCACAAATTTCAATCATTCATTTGATTTCCTTCTTCTCAATTATTAACGAAGAACAAACGATATAATCATATTAATTAATAGAATTATTAATTGGGATAGAAATAGATGAGAAAAAGGGCACGACTAGGGAGAGACTTTAACGCTCGTTCTCGTGGTTCGAGCTATTTGAATAATAGACGAAGAAACTTATTTGCGCGAAATAAGCTGCAAAGGGGGAAGTAGGTATATAAAAAAAAAGAAGAAAAAAAAAAGAAGATCGGATCGGAGACTCGTCTTTCCGTTTATTCCTTTACTTTTATTTATTTATTCTGCTTTTCTTTCTTTTCTTTTTCTTTTTAATTTTGTTTGTTGTTGTATCCGGAACTTTAGCCGGAAACGAGAGGAGAACGGAGACGCCAGCTCATTTGGGATTCGGTAGGGACTTCCGTCGCGTCGAGTACACACAGCTTCGTTAAAATATTCACCTGACTTTCTTTATCCTTTTTTTTCCTCTCTTTTTCTCTTTTTCTTTTATTTTATTTTATTTTATTTCTTATTTTATTTTTTGTTTAAATACGTTTTACATTTGAATAAGTAATACGTAATATAGTAATTATCTTAAATCGTTTGATTATTAATGAAATCCCTTAAAAATAATTTATTTCACGTTTAATATGAACAATAGTCGATCGGAGAGTAAAATTTGAATAATAATTTTCCCGCGTTAAACGGTGTAAAGTAAACAAAGCCGATCACACAAACGCCGCGTATCTTCCCGTTCTTCTTCCTTTGATGTTTTCTAATGTGCGTTGCTCATTTAACGCACGGATGCCTCGGTAAGCAAAATCATCCTTTGCTATTTGCAAAGCTCGGAAGAGAGAGAAAGAGAGAAAGAGAGAGAGAGAGAGAGAGAAAAAGAGTGAGCGAGAAAACTTCAACAAAGATTTTCCATGGCGGACTGAATTTGCTCGTTACTCGGCTAGTCATGCGTAAACATATTTGTGGTGGTGGTGATGGTCTCTCACGCGCGTTAGAAAAAAAAGAAAGAGAGAGAGAGAGAGATCAAAACGAAAGTTTAAAAACGAACAACAGAATTATCTAAAAACACACAGAAACTTCATCAATTTATTCCTATACGAATCAAGGATTAATTATTGTTGTATTGATTTAACGAAAAGTGTTAAAGTTATATAAAAACAATTAGTTCAATGAATTATCAGGAATATTATAAAAGTCCCGCGTTAAATTGAAAGTTAAATTCGTGGTGGAGGACAACGCGGAAGATTGATCGTTCAAATTAAATGACCTTAATGATTTTTCCAATATGAATAGATTTTCCTATAACGGGGTAGAGAAAAAGATGGAGACGAGACGAGATGAGACGAGACGGGAAGGGGTGGACGGGGGGATGATTTAGCTAGAAGTTAATCGAATTCTGTCGATTAAAAATCGCGAGTTAAAGATAGCCAAGGGGTTGTGAGTCTCACGGAAAGGGCGAGTTGACCGTGGAGCTATAAACGAGTTTCTCTGTTGCGAGGATAGAACGAACCACCCTCGGCCTCGGTTGACCAAATTTCTCGAGCAGATAATTGCTTGGGGCTCTGATAGTACTCGAAAATCGAATAAGAACGTCCTAGGGTTGTTCACTTCGAAGATGAACGTCGAACGAAATCACAACAGACCCTGAACCTTTCAACATTTTTATTCGTCGTTAGAGTAAAATTCGTCCGAAGCGTAAGACAAACAAACGCGTTAGGTTTTGTTGAAAAAGTGTACGTCTTAATAATAAAAGAAAACATATTTAGTTGCATATATGGGAATAATAGTATTCGTAAAGTTAGAAACTGGGGGGTTGGTTAGCATAAAATGTAAAATAAGCTCTGGCCATAGCATAAATTGTATTCCCATTAGGAGAGTACCGCTTGGTGGTAGACATGGTACTACCACCACTACCATAATAACCAACACCGAGACTGCTTGCATTTGAATATAGCCGGATTAAAAATTAAATATTACTAGGGAAGGTAGGAGAAGGAGAGTTAACTAAGGGCCGGCGATTAGAGGAGTTGAGTGTTCTGGAATGAAAAATCATACGGATATTAATGCGGAAGAAATCAAATGTTTAAACATTATTCGATAATCCCGTTGAAAAATCTTCTCTCCAACGAGTTGAATAAAATTATATAATAAAAACTGTAATAAGTAAATATTTAATATAGAAATTTTGTTATAAAATGTATCCTTCGAATATCGAACAATTGCCGATTATATTAGTTTGCTCGGACTAAACTGCAAATGGTTTGATCGTGATTTGATTTGCGAACATTTGTGCGGCATGATCTCGCACGGCACGTTTGCGTTACCGTCCCTTCCCATAACCGTTTCCCGTGATATATTCAAGTTGATCGAGGCAACACAACGCCGCACTCCTGTAATTCAGAGTACATACGATACCAATACGATATAATAGAGGTATGGGCGTAACTTAGTCGTTTCTATCATAACGCAAGAAAAACAAGATGGTTCTAAAGTCGCGGAATAAGAATCTTGTTAGGAAGAAACGCTTAACCAGACGACATCCGTCATAATAATACGGGAGACAAGCAAGGAAGTATATAAAAGGGCTGCTCGTAACTTCTCGTTTGCGAACCTTTTGTTTTGTGATATTGCCTAGCCCCTAGGTAAGACCACCTTAGGTTTTTTTTTTCTTCTGTTACTACTACTACCACCACCATATGTGCTATATACTTTTCTTATTCTCCTTCAACTCGAATCCAAGATCGTTCCGAGCAAACTGCCTTTATGTCTCGTTGGAAGATTCATTCCTACATCATCTAAGTTTATGGTCTATGAAAAAGGAAGGATGATTTTTTTTTCGAGAAGTAACTTTAACGAGGAAATATAGATCAACCTGATATTCTTTGAATTACGTCTCTCGTATTGCGTTGCTCGTTTTATTTCCTTATATTACATACATATGTACACGTTCGATCACTTGAATATACGCGTGTTCCTTTAGTTTTAATTGGAAAACGAGAAGTGTTAACCGTACGAAGAAGAAGAAGAAGAAGAAGAAGAAGAACAGAACGAACGGGGATACTAATTTTCCAGGGACTCCGACTGTATTTACACCAACTGTAAGACAGACAAATGCGTTCTGGTCAGTCTAGGGAGGCTTGGATCACGAGAGAGAGAAAGAGAGAGATTTACAAGTTTAGTTAGCAGCGATCACACCCCCGGGACACGTTGCTCGATGGGGGTGGACCGGACTTCGATATGAAACTCACGAGAGGGCACTCTAGTAGTCTACGTTTCATTCTCTTTTACTTGAACTCGTACTCGTTGACTGTTCCTATTACCTATCACTATTTTACTTTGTTTCATTTTACTTTGCTTTATTTCTATACTCGGAATTACTTGGAAAAATACTGATTAATGTTTGATAATTTATAGACGTAGAGTAATAATTGGTTAGCGTTAGAAGTAGGAAAAAGTATCATCGAAACGTCGCCCGTTAGAAAATCCCTTTTTTACGTAGGACGCCCAACAAATCTCTCCCACTTCCTAACCGTTACGAATAGCGTGCCGTTAGAGTGTCATTTTTTTCCTCGTTTATGAATGACCAGCAGTAGTAACAGCGGATAAGCCCAGTGCCCAGGATATATCGTGGCAGGAGCTCGAAACCCCCCCCCCTACCTACCCTTCCTATCCACCCATGGCATTTGTTTGAATTATTTTATATCCCTACGATTTTTTATTATCAGTATCTTCCTTTACCAGGAACCGAGCACGGGGGTGGTTCGAGCACGTGTACTACGGATTCGTATTCGCCTATACGAATTGTCTAATAAATATTATTTCCCTCGTGAAATATTTTCTATTATTATTCAACTTAAATTGAATGTTTCTGAATGATTTTTGAAAAAAAAAAATAGATAAATTACTAATCTAAGTCTAATTGAATTTTAGCTTTAGAAAACATTAACCGAAAAATTTCGGATGAAAGTTGGAAAATATTGAAACGGGAGAAAAATCTTGAAAAGTTTCGAAGCTTGAAATTCTGTTGTCGGTTTGGTGCGTATCCGTGACCGTATCTGTGTATCTCTTGAAAAGCATCGAGGCAGACATCGTCGAGGTTGCTCGGTTGGTTTCTCGTCGTAGAAACGATGCCCCGTTTGGCGGTCCAAAACCGCGTCGCATAATGGGAAAATTTGCGTAAACGGCGGGGTCATTAAGCGCTCCCTCTTGCGTGCGAATGTGCGTGTGGTGGTCGCCGATGTGGAGACGGGGCTATAACTCGCGGTAATACCAACCTAACCGTGTACCCATGATTATAACGCTACCAATTAGTCAAGCCGGCTTAGGATGGCAGCTCTGCCCCAGGACAACCGTTTCTACCTACGTGCGTGTAACCTATACGTGTTACTATATCTATCTATGTATATACGTATGTGTTTGCTCAAACACCAACAGAATTTCTCTCCAATCCTACGAACCCCATAATCGTCTTTCCGTATATCTCCGTTTCTACAAGATTTTCTTCTTTTAAGTTTTAATTGAAGTGTTTATTAATCGAATGATCTCAATGTTTCTCGGAAATTATTATATTCGGATGAAAATTTGTTCGAAGTATTTTTCTCAGTATTGTTTTGATTTTTTTTGAAATCTAAATTTAACGTGTTTAAATTTAACGATTTATATATGATATATGTATAAGTACAGTTTCATTATTTAAACAAAATATATGAAAATGTGTATGTCTTTGTAATAATATGTAAAAGATTCTAAATTTTAACGATCGAGTTGACGAAAAAGTCTCAATGAAGGGACGAAACGTTCAATAAGATCGAAATATAACGTTCTAAATTCGCAACCCTGTTCAACTTTCCTTGCGATACATTTATTTATAATTTTCTTTTTTATAATTTTATTATTTAATTACACGTATATGAGAACTGATAAGATTGGTTGGATTTTTCATGTAGATTTTGAAAGTAAATTAACAAAAATGATGGGAAACGAGTAACGAAGAATTCTAAGGGTAGTTTCTACAAAGGGTTGAATCGGCATTCGGCAATGCGTCGTCTACGTCCACAAGTGGCAAGTTTAGTAATTATTTAGCTAAATTGCGAGACGGTTGTACGCGACACACGACTCCGTGCAACATGTGTTTGAAACTGGCGAAAAATTGTTGAATTAATGACTCGGCCATTAATTACGTTTATGAGTCCAAATTGTTCTCGGGGTTGTCGAGAATTTATGTAAATGGAATCTACGAATCTAAGTGATAAACGAAGAAGACGCGAAACGTATTGATCGTTGGAGACAACGACAAATATCCGTGTTAAAATTCAACCGAGAGGACTCGTTAACGCGAGCTTAACGAAAGGTTACATTTTTATTCGATAATATTATCGTCAAAATTTCAAACTGGATAGATAAAAAAAGGAGATGGAATGAATTATTTCAACATTTTAGAATAACGCTTGATATTTTAGCCGTCAGCTGAGCTCGTACCGTTTCCCTTTAAATGGGTCAAAACTAATAACTACTCAATTTATAGAATTTGTTGAAATTTTAATAACAAATCAGGATAATCTTAAAATAATATTCGAAGTCTATAAAACGAATCCATGGCATAGAACATTATCTAGTGAATAATAAATATAATAATAAAATAAATACTATATATATATATATATATATATATATATATATATATCTATAATTCTATATCGATTTCTTTTTTTTCTTTTCACGTATAAAGTAAATCAATTTGTCGATTGAGAATGCGTCAATTATATTGAAAACGTATCGTGAGTTTTAAACGTGCAGCGTAAATTGAAAATCACTTGGAGGGTTTGGCCGATCGCGGAACTTGTCAGGACGTGTAGTTCTCTTCGTAGGGGTTGTTCCTCAGCGCGTTTGTTTTTCCGCTTTCCACCCTTCTCGGGCTTCGCCTCTTCTCGTTGTTGGCCTCGGGCAAGACGTACGTATTACGTTCGTGCGTATCATATATATATATATACATATAAGCACACACGCACACATATCTATATTCCGTGACGACGTATGGTAGGTAGGTAGGTATCAGCTGTTTAATTAATTCTACGTCTCGTACAAATGAAACGTAGAAATATAATACGCGATCTGACGGTTTGTGCAATGGGAAAACGGAAGTCCTGATACAGTAGTAGTAGTGGTGATGATGGTAGTGATGGTAGTGGTGGTCTGCTTTTTAAAAAGCATCGCGAAAGCCCTTCGAGCGTCGACAACGCGCCAGTTACGTTGCGCGAATCCGATGTTTTCCTTTTACTTCCAACATTCTATTTCCTTCTCTCTCTCTCTCTTTCTCTCGCTAACTCACTCACTCACTCACTCACTCATTCGTTCGTTCATTCGTTCGTTCGTTCGTTCGTTCGTTTCTTTTTATCGTCGACCATCCATCCGTCCGAGCTCCGCCACGTCGATCTCCTTTTTACCCTAACTTGCCCCCACCACCCTCCCTCTATCACGAAACTTTTTTGCTATTTTGCTTTTCGAAACTTTGTTCGAGCTTTCGGCGGATCGAAAGAAAAAGAGAAAGATTCGATCCTGACGACGACGAGAAATATATTTTTCATCCATACTGTTTTGTTTCATTTTACTTTTACTTTTACTTTTACTTTTATTTTTTCATTGTTTTTTTTTTCATATCCACAAATATACAAGGGATGAATTCAGGATCTCGCGCAAGAAATGTTGCGCGATTATTGGCCAATCGGAAATTATCGGGTTTTATCGTACAACTGATTGTCTATGATGTTTTCTTTTATTAGGATTTATTTTTTTTAAATGAAATTTTATGAAACAAGAAGAATAAAAGAGGGAGAGTTTAACGAAATTACGAAAGGTTTTAAACATCGAATTTAACTTTATCGGATTTAATTTTTGTTTTCGAATAAATTTATATGAACACCTAATTCTATTTTTACACGATAGATGGCTAAGCAAATACGCCATATTTAAAGGCACAATGAATATTCTCATAGACTATTACAAGTGAGGAAAATTTAAAAAAATAGTTCCTGTAAAAACAGAATTGAGTGTATATGTGTTTAAACGATCTGAAATATCAGTAGAATGCATTAGGCTATTAAAAAAATTGTTAATTAATCGAAGGAAATGTGTATTGTTGTCTAAAAGTACGGAGTATAGGTTAGGTTCACCGTTATCTTCGAAATGTACTGTTCAATTCAAACATACTTCTACACATTTTATCCATGTCTATTTGAGATATAACAAATTATTTTATAATAATAATAATAATGATAATAATAATAATTAATATTATTTTCATTACAATATAAAAACGATTACTCTTACCTATAAAAATGTAAGCGAACATAAACAATCAACATAAAAACGTCGAGTAACAGAGAGACGCATAATTTAGAAAAGCGAATTGCCCGATAAGAAGAGGAGAAACGGAGAAGGTTAATTTATGCGATCAATGTCAACCTAAAAAGGGATACAGAGAAACATGAAAAAGAATGAAAGAAAAAGAAAGAGAGAAAAGAGTAGGAAAGGGAGAAAAAAGGAATAGAAAAAAGGAAGAAAAAAAAAAAAGAAAAAGAGGAATTAAATTTAGTATGCCGTTTCGTTGGAACGTGGACGAGGAGTCGTGTCTTCCTTTTTTTTTTTTTTTATTTTCACACAGATTTCCTCTCTCTCTCTCTCTCTTTGTCTCTTTTTATCGCAGGAACGTAGAAAAAGAAAGAGAAAGAGATAGTTTAGCTTTCGATCCTTCCAATCGTGCTTTCCCTTCGGCCACCAATTTCCTTTTATCTCCGTTTACCTCGGACCAACACGTACTATGGATTGCATTTTTAATTCGTTGGATCGTTGGCTTGGTGCTTGCACTACGAGACCACAGGAGAACCACCGATCACGTTTTCCTTTTTCCTTCCACTTCCCAGTTCTTCTTCTTCTTCTTCTTCGTAGTTCTTCTACGTCTCTTCTTTCTCGTTCTTGTTGCTTTTGTTTTGTTTTTTCTGTTCTTTTTTAGTCGTCTCTCGTTCAAAACGGTAAGGTGGAATCTGATAGCCATTGCCAACGTTACCTGTTTGTTGTTATATCGCTTTCCGAGAGACTGATCTATCCGTCCACCCTTTGAATTGATAGCCTTCTCCTGACTACTCCTGTTTGCTTGAATATCTGCTGTTTGTATTCTGAATGATCGTGTTAGAGATACACGATCAAGGTAATGGTTCATGTTCTGACAATATTTCATGTTAGCTTGAGTCAATAATTATTTCCTATCTAACAGGATATTAGGATATTTGTTTTTGTGTTCCTGATGTAACTAAAACGAGTTTTCATCTATCTAACATTTGTGATTTTCTTTTTATTTGGATTGAACATAGTTGGACTGGCTCGGTTGATCAAGGTTTTATTTATAATGACATTAACGATGATAATTTTATATTTGTATCGAATAAAAGCCAAGTATTTATTCATTTTTTAATTTTCTCAAAGTATAACTGGATCGAAACAATTTCTAAACATTTCAGAAAAGTATTGGAAAAGTGATTGAAAGTATATATTTCCTCGCGAATACCGAATATCCTTTATTTCATGTTTATGAATGATACTATAATAAAACAACTTGACAGTAAATCTAACGACGAAAAAAAGGAACACCATTACGTTGCTTATGATTCAAATCTCGTTCCCTTATTCGTAAATTCTTGAAAACAGCAACCAAAAATAAAATGGGGGATACCAGTAACGTAAAATAAAACTGCTAGTAATGGTTGATAGTCTATGAAAGAATTTGTTTCCTCAACAACGATTAACTGGCAAAGTATGAAATTTGGCCTAAACGATTGGTCGAACTCGCGAAACGACCTGCAGTTTGCATAGCTCTCGTTTTCTCGTTCGTTCGTTCGTTCGTTCGTTAGTTCGTTCGTTCGTTCGTTCGTTCGTAGAATATCCGCGGGCTATGCGAACGAATATATCGCGATACACACCGGCTTTATTAGTGCACGGCTATAAATCAGCGAACGGATCTATTTTGAACCGTTCCATGATTTTCGTGCCAGCTAAAGCGGATATAAATTTGCGGTTCGGGATTGTGATATCGCGAACGATCCGATTTGGCAGGGAAGTTTCGCGCGAGATAAAAGGCTCTAGCTAGCTAGCATCAACCAACCAACCAACCAACGTTATTTTCAAGTAACAACGAGTATATTCTTACACTCTACATTTTTCGGAAAGAAATTTTTCCATAATAACCAACGCTATTACGAATATTAATGACAACAACAACAACAAAAGAATCAAATTTCAGTGTGAAAATTCGTGCTTGTGTGGCAGGGAGGGTAGGGGGGATATGTTACCCGTACATTTTTCTGCAAGAAATTTTTCTGCAAGAAATTTTTCTATAATAACCAACGCTATTACGAATATTAACAACAACAACAACAAAAGTATCAAATTTCAGTGTGAAAATCCGTGCTTGTGTGGCAGGGAGGGTAGGGAGAGATATGTCACCCCGTACATTTTTCTGCAAGAAATTTTTCTGTAATAACCACCAACACCACCACCACCACCTACCATTCGTAATTACGAATATAAACAATAACAACAACAAAAGTATCAAATGTCAGTGTGAAAATCCGTGCTTGTGTGGCAGGGAGGGTAGGGAGAGATATGTTACCTCGTACATTTTTCTGCAAGAAATTTTTCTGCAAGAAATTTTTCTGCAAGAAATTTTTCTGTAATAACCACCAACACCACCAACACCACCACCACCACCACCACCTACTATTCGCTATTACGAATATAAACAACAACAACAACAACAAAAGTATCAAATGTCAGTGTGAAAATCCGTGCTTGTTTGGCAGGGAGGGTAGAGAGAGATATGTTACCCCGTACATTTTTCTGCAAGAAATTTTTCTGTAATAACCACCAACACCACCACCACCACCACCACCACCTACCATTTGTTATTACGAATATGAACAACAATAACAACAACAAAAGTATCAAATTTCAGTGTGAAAATCCGTGCTTGTGTTGAGTATGTGTTCAAAGGAGGAGTGGGGAGAGGAGGGGGGTACGTGAAAAAGCTGTAAAATAGGCAAAAGGTTTCTATTCATTGACGTTTTTCGATGGGGTAGTACGACACGTCCGGCACAGAAATTAGCGTTACCAGTCCGACGTTGGTTAACGATGGAGGGGTTCGCGTTCGCGAGGGTGACCAAGCGGATGGCTTCCATATACGTATATCGACGGGTTCGCATCGATTATATGCTCGATTAATTCGCGAGCTACCACCCTCTGCGTCGAGTTCGGTTCGCTCGGTTCAACTCTCTCTCTCTCTCTCTCTCTCTCTCTCTCTTGCTCTCTCGGTCTCTCTCACTCACTCACTCTGTCTCTGTCTCTCTCGCATGGATTTGCCACACACGATCGATCCGAATGTCTTGCAAACTGGGCTCTCACCAATTCCCCGTTTACTTACACCTTCCCAATCTTCTCTTTAAATTCCTCGAAACACCATACGAAATATTGTTCTTACCATAAACTCGGTTTATTATTTTATTATATAATTGTCATGTAATTATAATATCGAGATACATTTTGAATTAACTCAATTTTTACGTCGAAGTAAATCTTCATCCGTTGTGTATCGTTTTATAAGATTAAATAATGGTATTTATTATTATTTTTTTTCTACGATACTTGTTGTATGGGGTAAGGGGTGGAGGAGGGGGTGGGATTGATAGATATTTCTATTATTCGATACGTCATGATTTATATTCAAATACGGAAAAGTGAATATTTTGAGGAATATCAAACTGTCCTTAACTGTCAGTGTATATTTAGGATAATAAAAAAGAAGTAGATAAATCGTTTTACCTATCGGGACATTTAACCTATTTTCTATCTATATAATTCTTATACGTTTCTTAACGAGACTAGGACATATAAGTAATACGCGAGACGTTCGAAAAATACGTTCGGATGTGGGTAAAATTCGATCGTTTTGAATAATTGATAAAATGGATTAAAAATAAAATTAACTCGATGGGTAGAGTTGACGGGTCCTGTCCTCGGGAGTGAAAGTTTGGTCGAATCGATTCTCGTTATTTTACTTGGCAAAAGAAAATTAATCGAATATATAAATAAATGATATCTTTTTGATATTTCATATATGACGTATTAAATAATAAGAAGAATTTATATAACGGCCGGCCGCTCCCACCCCCATCCTCACCCATGTTATCCATGAAAGAAGATCATAAAAGGTAAATATCACGAAGCAATTAAGGTAAATGTTCGGAATAGATGGATCGATCAATTGAGGATCAATGAGAAACGTTTGGATCGGTGGTGGTAGGCATCTAGTCTAAGTACGGGTGTGAGAAGGGAGCGAGAGGAGTAGTAGATAGGGGTAGTAGCTAGGGGTGGCTAGGTAGGAGAAATCTGATGTTCCTACCGATGGTCGATGTATGCCGGCTATTCCGAAGGGCAGTAGCCAGTTCCGGGTGCCGTGCGTTACACGAAGGGATGGATTTGGATTTGAAGGGTGGCTGCCAGGTCGGCGAAGGACGCCGGGTGCGCGAGGTGCCGTGGAGGGTTGGCTAAGGGGGTGGAGAGAGAAGGCCAGGAGAAGCAGAGTATCGGAGGTTGGTTGAGCAATTAGCGAGCCGTCAGTGGCACAGTGGCTGACAGGGGCCATACAACCTACCTACCTACCTACTGCCACCCCACAGTTACACCCCCTCTCTCTCCCTCTCTCTCTCTCTCAGTTGCGTTCCAGAAACGCACGCCTTCCTCCTCCGCAGGATCTGACTCGACTCTCTGGCTCGAAGGATCGCTTCGCGTTATCCATAATTAGAATGTTCAGCGGCTACGGTTATGCCATTACTACTCGTTATTATCGGCTCTTCAAAAGCGCTTTGCCGTCAATCCAAAGCTCACCAGCCAGCAGCCGATTCAAGCCCCGTTCAAGGCCTTTCATGCGACCAACATTACCAATGCGAACGCATATGTAAAGCGAGCTTTGCTTCATCTCTCTCTCTCTCTCTCTCTCTCTGACTGTGTATCGTAGTTCTCTTCAATTGGACGGCTGATCAGTTAGAAGGACTTTCTACTTACAGGTACTCCTGTCAAGTCTTCAGACGTACGCTCGATCTTTTCATTCAATATTTTTTTCTTTCTTTCTTTCTTTCTTTCTTTCTCTTTGTCTGTTTTTTCTCCCTCTTTTTCCTTTTTTTTCTTTTTTTTTCCCCCCCGATATTATTTTTTTATTCTTTTCATCAAACGCAGCACGCTAGCTAACGTCGAGCAGTTACTTTGGTAATAGGAAAAGACAAAAAAATGAATGAAACCCCTCCCCCTCCTCATCGATATCATTTTCAGCGATGAAGCAAGCTTCCTTTGCTACTTGCATCGTTTAATTTAACTTTATTCTCGATAGGAAATCTCCGATGACAGTGTTACGGTATCGTGTTTATTTTATAAAGTTCTGTGTCTCGTGACATCCCCCGGAAATTCGATTCGCGGGGAATTTAAATTTGCGGATGAGGACAATCGCGAGTTTCTATTTCACGATATATTGGATTATTCTCTTAGCCAAGTGTTATACACTAATGGCCATTAATTATCGATTTAACGTATAATCTTTTTGTATTATTCTGTTACATATATCTTTTTTTTTTTTTTTTTAAGTTATTGGATTATTCTGGAATAAGTATTCAATTTATAATGGTTTCCTTTTGTTTTCATTTTCAAATATGAAATCATCTTTCGAGTGGTTTACCACGTATCCTATCACCTACGTTTTTTCCTATCTGGGCAACGAGAACGGACAGAATAGAAAACAAATCCAGGAATATATCTGGTCTCGTTATTAAAACGATTCGAATAAGAGAGAGAGAGAGAGAGAGAGTGTGCGTGTACGTGTGTGAGTGTGTGTAGCATTCAACAATAGGGAAAGGTATCGATCGACGTTCAATATTATTTTCGACGCGAAGTAATTTAGGGTGAGTGAGTGAGTGAGTTGAGATTTCTACGTTTATAACGTAGAAGAGAAGAGAACAGGGAGTATAAGGGTGCCCTTTTGTAGCTAGAACCTATCACTTGGAAACTGGTCAAGGGGTAGCAAATGCAATTAGAATTTTAATTTCTCATGGTATTAATTAATATATATATATAGAACATTTTTTCATAATTAGTATAACAATTAATATATTTTAATAAATATAACTAATATAAATAACACTTTTTTTTCCCAGTGCTCTCAAATAATTAATAATAATAATAATTATAATAATTAATCTAATAATCAGAATAGTTGAACGAATAAAGTAAATTATGATGATCGGCGTAATACCAAGGGGGCATCCTATCGTTCAAAGTATCGGAATGGTCGATAATGGTGTAGAGAGAGCGAGAGAGAGAGAGAGAGAGAGTAGGAATCGAATGAAATCAACGGAAAATGTAGAAACGGTCGAATGGTTTTGTGTTAGAATGATAGTGTAATGGTGGTAGTAGGAATCGGCGGTCTCTACTACACAACCAGAGGGAATAATTAAGTTATCGTTTTATCTCCGTATCCGAGTTTCCACGTATCGAGTCGAAAATCCGCATAAACGTTTCACAGAATCGGTGGCCCAGCCCGGCCCGGCCCGGCCCGGCCCGGTCCGGTCCGGTCCGGCCCTAGCGACGATTCCCTCTGTCTCTCGTTCATTCCATCTCCCTTTTTTCTTTCTCTTTCTATTTCTCTGTCACTCTTGATAACTCTACTACCCCCTCCCCAACCCCCCACCCCTGCCACGCTCACCTCGTCATCATTTCGTTCTCTTTTTGCCATCGCGATCGGTCGACGTCACGGCGAGCCGCGCGTTTCGGTCAATTTGTGGCCGAGTTGGACGGACACTCGCGATTCAATTATATCGACAACGAAGTTTGCTCGGATGAAATGCCGAAAGGCTGAAAATCAATTCGAGAGGGGGGAACAGGTGGAGGAGGAAGAGGAGGAGGAGGGGGGAGCCAGGGGGTGCGATCGTTTTAATGGGGACACGCACCACGTGCCGTGGCCATTACATACACCCTCTTTCTCTCTCTCTTCGGCCCGGTTTCCACCCTCAAAGCGATTCCGCAGCCGTTGCCACGCGGTACTTATGTGTACAGACCGTTCTAAAAGTAATACTCAAGTGAGTAAGTACACTTTACGTCATCCCAATTTAGGATTCGGGGTAATCAATTTGGATGGTATGTATGGCAGAAGAGAAAATAAACGAAGGAGAAGAAGAATAGGATTGCAGGGAGAGGGAATCGAGGGAGTGTGCAATGAGTGTGCAGGGAGAAGGAAAGAGAGAAAGAGAGAGAGAGAGAGAGAGTACTATTGCTTGTATTTTGTGGTTAAACGATCACGGAGTCGCGGGTTGGCGGCTAGCCATCCAACGACCCTAATTGATCGCGGTGCCGGGCACGCAACGTCAAAGAGAGAGGTGCCCCGTTTGAATCCGCTTTTACGGTGCGACCATGTTAGCGCGGCCGTTGCGGCTTCCTGCCTGGGCAGTAACGGCTTCATATTTCCACGCTGGAAACAAGAACGGTCCGATCGAAAAGCCGTGAGTGCGGCCACCAGCTCCGACCAAAAAAGAGAGAGAGAGAGAGAGAGAGAGAAGGTGGTAAATGGATAGGAGAGGGTAGAGGGGCAGGTGACGAGTGCGGTGCGCGAGCTAACATTTAACTCGATCTCTTCTTCTGTTCTCGTGAAATATATGCGTTTTCGAGTGTCGATCGATCGATACAACGTTTGGTAGTGGAACGACGCGTGCTGCGCCACGATCTAGGATTATCCATCATCAATCGGCACGTAATCGAACTCTTTTAGTCCCTTTCTCCGGATGTTTAATAACACGGGCCAGCTGGTCCGCACGTGGTGCGACGACGAGGACTAGGACTAGGACGACGACGACGACGACGATGACGTGGACGTGGACGTGGACGTGGATGTGAAGGCGAGTAACAGGAGAATACTGGTAGGAGGGATGATGGTGTATATAACCTGGTGAAGGGGTTCAACGAAGCAGCAGGAGAGGGGAAGTTGCATATGAGCGATTGCCACGCACTTACGCATACACGCACACGTACGTACGGGCTTGTAACGCCGGCCGTGGCGGCGGCATTTACGTTAATTAAATTTCCCCGAGCGCGTAGGACCGGTCCTCCGCCTCTTCTTCCTCCTTCTACTCCTCATACTCTTCACTTTCAGTTCTACCGTATATAGATTCTCTACGCCGGCCCCAGCATCAATCATTGCGCGCACCAACCTCGCTCGCTCGCTCGCTCGCTACCCTTTCGGACCCTCATACTTTCTCTACATCTTTTTCTCTTTGGAGAATGAGGAGTAGGTACGCCACGGAGGATCAGAGAGTCATCAGAGAGGGACTGTTTAAAATTGCCATGGCCCAGCAATCAGCCGCGAGACGGGCTACCAACCGATTCGCCAACCAACACCTTCCACGTGTCTGCTCGTGACGTCTGTCGCTCAAAACCAACCCCCTTTCCCTTTACCTCCTACTACCACCACACCACCATCCCCATTCCGTTTCTTTCACTTTTTTTCATTTGCTCAATTTTCCTCTCTCTCTCTCTCTCTCCCCTCGCCCCTTCTTTTTTCGGGCCACGAATTTCGGGTTAACTGTAATCGGTTAACTTGCTGCTGCTACTCCTGCTAGCCACCCACTACCGAATATTACAGGCTGTCGTTCCGCTCCTACTATTTTCAGATAAAAGGATCCAACCGATTGAGAGAAGAGGCGTGATTGGACCAGAATCACCTCTCGCCCCCTCCACTCCGTGAACACTTTTTTTTTTAACTTAATAACACCGTGCTACGCGTGCTCTCAAATTTTTGCGAATCGAATTGAATGCTTTGTCGCGTTTACGCGGGGATGAATAAACGTTTCTTTTTATCAACCCCACCTCCACCTTCTTCTTCTTCTTCTCCTCCTCCTTCTTCTTCTTCTTCTTCTTCTTCTTCTCGAGAGAAGAATTGATCGCAAGCGACGTTATTCCGAATAAAAGATTGAAGGATATTTCTTTCTTCATTTCTTTCTCGATGGACTCTCGCGAGTTCACTTTCGCAATCTCGTAATCGACTTTGCGAAACAATTCTATAATCCCTTAAACCTAATTAGGAGAGAGCGAACGAGCGATCCCTTTCCACCTTTTCCCTTACCACCTCTCTTCTTATTTCCCAACCCCCGTTGGTTTCTCCTCCAAGTCGAACTCGACTTAACTCCGAGCTACAAACAAGAACAATATCTTCCTTCGTGAAACGGCCAACTTCGTTATTCCCACCCCACCGATCCCGCCCTCCTCTTCCAAAAGAAACAGAGAGAGAAAGTGGAAAGTATAGGAGAGTTAGAACAGACAGTATTCTCGTTGTTAAAAACAGTCGTGGGAGAAACGAAAGGAACACAAGGATCTTCCCATCTTCTTCTTTTTCTTTTTCTTCTTATTCTTCTTCTTATTCTGTTACTAATTCTTCTTCTTCTTCTTTCTCATCTTCGAGAATCGCCAGAGGCCGGCCGGCCGGCCGGCCAATGTAATCGCTTGTAAAAATGTAATAAAGGATCAAAGCTCTATTTTCTGTAAAAAGAGAAACGGATATCGTGACAATTCTATCGAGGAAAACAATTCGATGTCGCGTTCACCGTTTTACTTTTCTACCCCATTCTCTCCTTAGTCAACAATTTCTTTCCTCCATTTCTCTTCTCAAAGCTTTACCATTTGATATTATGCGAAGACATTGAAAAGTCTCGTCTGACATTTTCTTCTTTCAAATCTCAAGAATAAGAGAGAGAGAGAGAGAGATAGAAAATACAGACATAGTTGGGTGTCCAAGAAAGTATGAACTCAGGTATGCGAAATTTCACGTATGGGTTTATATATGTGAGTATGCAAAAACGTTGGTATCTTCTTACGACAAGGACGCTGAGAAATTGAAGACTCTCGAAGGGACCCTTCAAGGAGGACAACAGCATGTCTTCAAAAAAAGGGCGCTCGGCCAACTGGAATATTTCATATTTTCCTATCAAAGGTAGCGCTTTGTGTGCAGTTTATATTAAATCATTGCAAGGCTCTGGTATCTGTCGATAAGATTTAGACAGGAGTATTCTTTGTCCTGTCCTACCTTTGGCTATCAACCAAGTCTCGTGATATTCTATTTCATTTGATAATTTATTTCGTTGACGTTTGGTGTTGATAATTACGAACAATCGGTTAAGTTAAAATACAAAAGTAGAAATCTATCGGATAATTTAGTTAATATATTCGTTTACTGTTGTTCACGTAATTCTCGCAATTGCTAATATATTTTTGTAACAGTGTAAAATAAAATGAAGAAATGATATTTAATATTTAATATATATATATATATATATATATATATATATATATATATACGAAAAGGAGATAATCAATTTTCTATTACTTTTATGTAATTTTGTATAAAATATAATGATCGTCAAGTTAATTAATCTTTAATTGGATTTTAATTTCGTCTGATTAATCTCAATAGATGGAAATAGTTATCAACTAACCGATAAAACGTTGCATATGTGATTGGTGGTGACGATAGTTTCTAGTGTAGGTCGAATGCAAGTGGAGTGCAATCAGGGGCCGATTTATCGTATCACTTTATCACCGATTCGGTATTCCGAACGAAATGCTGTAACGTCGAGCGAAATAATCGCGTTACGATGTTAATGGCCCGATAATTGGAATTTATAAACTCACTTTTTCGCCTATCATCATCCCCCACCGGTCCTCGTCCTGCTGCTGCTGCTGCTGCTACTGTTGCTGATGGTGGTGGTGGTAGCGATGATGGTAGTGGTTCCTATGTAGCAGCAATAGCAGCAGCAGCAGCAGTAGCAGCAAGCCCCTCATTTTCTAATTTCGATGATATTACCGATAATTTCATTTATTGGCCCAAAACGGCCGCGAAAACTGTTCCGCGAGCATGTTATATTCGCGTCATTACGTACCAAAGTTATAATCTTCATTCGTGCAAACGTATTATACGAGTTTTAACGGTTCGTAAATATAGAAAAAGAGATTTGTATGTATATATATATGTTCTTTTTGTTTCGTCTAAAGTCATTTTGTCGATAGACTTTTTTTATTCAGATAACAGAGACCTCCGTGATTTGTTATTCTCAATTCAGTCGGATAACAATCCTTCGCGATATACATATTACTCTAGCGTACAATCGTGCGAGAGAAAATATAACGGAAATCAACTCGAACGAAGTCGCTTGGAATTAATGAATGAAATCAAATCAGTCCCGTTTGTTGATTCGCCATTGATGGCTCGCCGGTGGTGGTTCGAGAAGAGGAAAGAGCGCGGCTGATGGTTGCTGAGAGTGACTGACTGAGTGAGAGATAGATAGATGGATAGAAAAGGGGGTTGAACGGGGGTTGAACGGGGGTTGAACGGGGGAACGAGGAATAGTAGTGGTAGGGGCGATGAAGGGTTGGAAACGAAGAGGGGTCCGTCCGTTGGAAATTCCGGTCGATATGATGCACACACCCGGATCCCGACAGCGTTATTACGTCGAGTGCTATTAAGACTTCCAATTAGTTCGATGTACCGGCGTGCAAGCTCTCGGTACGTTTCGTTCGGTAAAATCGCCGGAAAATCGGCCGATCATTTGTAATTTCACCAACAGGGAAATGTGCGTGTGTATATATATATATATGTGTATATATATGGACCAGGTATCGATGAGAATCCGTCACTCTCTTCGATTCATTTTCTCGCTCTCTCTTTTTCAGATTTTTTTTGTTTTTCTTTCTTTCATTCTTCCAATCTTTTTTGTTTGTCCAGATTTGTTATCCGCATATATCTATTTTTTTTTTCCCAATATTTATTTATTCAATCGGTGAATCAAATAATAAGGCACTTTTTCTTTATCCTCGTCAAAGTGGCCACTTTCAATTTTTCTTTCGTTCAAACACCTAGATGGTAACGGAGTTTGAAAAAAAAGAAAAAAAAAAGAAAAACAGAGTAAGAGAGAAAAGGGGAAAAAAAAGAAACAAGTGAATTTAAAATGTACGAATCACGCGTATGTAAAGTTTGATCGATTATGAAATTAACAATAAATGTACGAGTAGTCAAATGATCGGTTTTTTTTTTTCTTTTTTTTTTATCATTTTATTGAAATCGAGTATTCGAAGGCTATTGGTTTTTATTCGTTTGATTTTATGGTTATTACAATTATAAATATTTTTTTATTATTTATTATTTAACTTATCGTTAATATCAGAGAATCGTGATATCGTTGACGGTCCTACCACAAGCACGGTTTTCCTGAAAAGTTAAAACAAGTGGCATCGAATTTAAATATTTTATTTTATGTTTGTCCGTTGTTTCATTTTTCTTTCCCATCGGAGAGACACCGTATTATTTGAATAGAATTTTATTTTTTTTCAATAAAAAATATATATATATAATATGTTTCTATATCGAGGGTTTCGAATGGTTCAAATAAATTGACTAATTAGTTTCTCTGTAAAATATGACATTATATTTTAATTAATATTACTATTTACAATCCCTAATAATTATATTCTACCTGTAAAATAAGAGAATCATACTTAGCATACTTAGAATATATTCCCTTTACATATATATGTGGGATGCGAGCACCTCCAAGCCAAATACTTAAATAGGCATTCGTAAAGAGATTGTACGGTGGGCCCTGGATAGCTCAATGGTTAAAAAGCAGCGCTCGAAAAGTGGAAGACTGGGTTCGAGTCCCGGTGCAGTCAATCCAACGGCTTAGTTTTTTTTCACGAATCCTAAATATATACACCAATCGTTTGACCAATTAACCGTTGATATGTTTCAATTGTCATCGGAATAATATTACAAAAAGGAAACGTTCGGTCAGAACTTTAACCTTATTTCCTTCTTACCTTTAGCATGGAAAGAAAATAAAGTTAACCTTATCCAAAGAATCGTAAGGAAAAGAAAGATCGTATCAACGGATACGAAGGGGGCGTCGTTGTGGTTGTTGTCTGCTGTCGTTGTTGTTGTCGCGAAAAGCATCGAAGCATGATGGCGTCCGCGTCAGAAAGCAACACATCGATAATGTCCGTTTACTCCCGTAGGAATCTATTCGAGAAGCTTATCTCATTTATTACCATGCCTTCTCTACCTCCTCCAACCAACCAACTCCCCTTTCACCATTTTGCTTTCGTTCGACGTTTATTTTATAACCTCAATGGTGTTCCACGATTCGAGGCCAGATAACGGACGAAGTAACGTCTTTGTTTTCGTCGCGACGTCTTATAGACCAACGAACAACCACCCTTCAAACCCTCCCCGGCCCCCTTCACTTCTTCTCTTTTCTTTTCTTCTTTCTCCTCATCCATTCTACGATCAGCCATGAAACGATGGCCGAAGGGAAAATAGCTTTAGATAAGCGTCGTAATTTTGGATTCTACTTTTATCGATCACAACGACGTTCAAGAATTTCCTTCAATTTCATTGTATTTCTTTTGGATACTAATTGAATTTTACATATGATGTATTTTGATCGAGATAAAGAAACGATTTCGATGAACGCATCGATCAAAATATGACGAATATGAGGATAAGCAGTCTCGTCTGAAAGGTAAAAAGAAAGTTCAAGGTAATTGGATCGAAGTAATCCAAAATTTTTTCGTTTATACAAACATTTACGGGGATTACCCATTGTTACATAATACATAACAAGAAAAAATATTGGAAGATAAAGATAATATAAATATAATACTGATAAATATATAAAATAATATGAATATAAATAAATAAATTAATTAAAATATAAGAAAGTAAAAAAAAATAAAAGAAAAAATGCATACAAATAAATATAAATAAATAGATAAAATATACACGCATAGAAATGAACAATAAATAAAAAGACTATATTATGAATGAGTGGTCGAAAAGGATGATTATTTTGAATAAAATCTTAATAGAAAGATAAAAACGACCAATAGTCTCGTTTCGAAGATGAAAATTGAAGATCATTTGATATTCGTAGAAAAGAAAAGGGTTGTGTGCGAGGTAAGAGAATAGGTGGTTGTTGTTATATCGAGGACGAAGTATAGTGAAAGCAAGCACCGTCGGAGGAGAAGAGACTGTTGGATAGATAAGGCGTGGGCATAAACGTCCGCAGATAAGGGTAGTTTGCACCCCCGTTGTGGACAGTTAGCCTTAAACGAGAGACCAAGAAGAAGAGACGAGAGACGTTTCGGGGTGGTCGAGAGGATTGGTAGGAAGCATGGAATGTGCTAAGGGCTTTTGTCGAGGACCTTCTCTTCTTCCCCTGTTCTTTCCTCGCTTCTCTCCTCCTCATCTCGTCTCATCTTGTCGCAAACTCTGATTCTCCCTCTTTGGAAAATCAGTTTCGCTTGGTTGTCTGTCTCTCTCTACCTTTTTCTCCACTAACCACAAATTTGTTTTCATCTTATTTACCCTATCCTCCCTCTTTTTCGTCTTATTATTATTATTAATATTCTACCATATTGTCCTCGACAGGTCTTCGTGGCTCAAGTGGTAGAGCGTTCTTTCGGTATGCGAAAGATCCTGGGTTCGAATCCCGGGCCTCT
This sequence comes from Polistes fuscatus, assembly GCF_010416935.1. Lineage (NCBI taxonomy): Eukaryota > Metazoa > Arthropoda > Insecta > Hymenoptera > Vespidae > Polistes > Polistes fuscatus. Next base: position 3,072,665 of record NW_025113095.1, on the reverse strand, counting down.
CGATATTTGTTAAACAATTGAAGCTCGAATTTATTGAGAGAGTTCTTCGAACGAACAAATGCGTCAGGGTGTTGCGTCACCATATTGTCCTCGAATGATGATCTTTCAAAAAAATGATTCCTTCAATTAGATCGTTAATCTGAATTAAGGTGTCACGAGTTAAAAGAATAAAATAAAAAAAAAAAACAGTAAAAACTAGTAAAGTAAAACGGGCGTATGGGGGGGGTGAAATAACATAGAGAGTGGGGAAAGAATCGCAAAGTAATTTTTCAGAACGAAACTGGTTGCTAGGTAAAACGGCGAGGAGAAAAATTCCGTCGTGGCGTTCCTAAATTCCGCTTATCTAACGGGTTTCGACAGTAATGTGCCGGCGTATTATGTAGAACCGAGCTGGCAGAGCCATCCCTTTTACGTGGGAGAGAAGGCAGCGTGCACGAGCAGAGAGAGCAGCGCTGCCGTTTAGCGTCAGATAGCGGAAACGTATGAGGGACGGGGCAAAGTCGTGTCCTTATCTTAAGGGTAGCTACTCAATAGCTAGGCTACACCGAAATTTCTCTCTCTCTCTCTCTCTTTCTCTTTCTATCTTTTCCCTACTATCCTAACTATACCTTTCCGACAACCCTGCGTTCACCTACTTCTCTATAAATCTATTTCAGACAATGTTGCGTCCGGAACTAATGTTTATAATTCTGTTAAATATTCTAATCAACACAAAATATAAGAAAATGTGTATGCTATCGTATGTAAGCAACGAGGTGTGTGTATCGTAGAAATCTTTTCAGACATATATCCAGAAATTACGATCGAGTATGGTATATTTCGAAACACCTTGCGTATCGAGAAACACGCGCATAATTTAATATATAAGTCTACTGCGGTATAGGAGAAACAGTAGAATGAGAGAGAGAGAGAGAGAGGGGGGGAAGTTCTATGGAGCGTTCAGGGTTACTTATACTTCAGCGAGAAGAGGAAGAGGAGCTAGAGGTGGAGGGGTTTAGATGGGTGGATGTGCGTATGTGTGTGTGTGTGTATGGGTAATGTGCAGGAGTGCCTCGGGGTAGGTGCTTGCGGTAAATCTAATAACGTTGTAATGCTGTTACCGCCCGACAACTCCTCTCCCTCTCCCTCTCCCTCTCGCCACCCTTTCTCTGTCTCTCTGGTACTCTCAAAGTTGTCCCGTAAGTTTCTCCTGTGTGTGCCTGTTGGCTTCGACTACCGTGCCAGGAATTCCTAACGTTTGTGTACTATTTCAGTTGGCGCACGGATGCGACCTGGGACCACCTAGTGCACGTTTACTCAACCGTGTTTGCGAAGAAAAAGAAACCCCTCGCCGATACATCTTCAAACAATCTTCCATTCGACGATTGGTGAGAGGAAGCCCTTTATAAATTAATATTTAATATAAATTCCAATAATTCGATTGTGAAAATGATCATCTACATTTATTATCTTGAACAATATTTATCGGATTATTGATGATCATTACGGTTCAAAGTTCGAAAATGGTATGAAAGTAAATTTTGAAAAAAAAAGAAGAAACAGTGAACCAGTAGTATTATAATGATTCAAAATCAAACTGTAGTTACTTTGTCGAATTCAAAGTACCACCTCTATAGTTACTTTGTTAATTCTTTACGGAAAAAGTTAAATGCTATTATAGAAACTAATAGAAACGGAAGTGAGATTAGCACTTGACTATAATTCCATGATTATTACACAATACGTGTGTTATTTCATCGCAAATGAAACGTCTTGCCGATGGTGTTGGGCAACAGGTAGCAGCAACAGCAGCAGCAGCAGCAGCAACAGCAGCAGAGACCTCCTAACAGATCGATCGCAGCGATAAAAGAACGCCTCTGCTCGAAATTTGGGTTCCTATTTTCCATATACCGAACCTCTTCCCTATTTCGTTTCTCCACAAATTTGACACGATTCAACCTCGCCCTTCCCACCCTCTTTCTCTCTGTCTCCGTCTGTTTTACTACTCTGTCGTTCCAGCACGTCGCACGTTGTTAGAGCCTCGTAGATATATGTCACGAGCCAAGGTAAGCTCTCACAGTCACCCGAGGGTGTTCTGCAAACTATGCTCGCGAAAAGTTCAACACAACTTCATAACATCAGTGTTCCGAGGGTGAATCGAGGATGGAAAAGGAGAGGAGAGGAGAGGAGAGGAGATGGTTCGGTTGGGAAAGGAACAGGAGCGTGGAGAGAGGAAGAGGAGGAGGAGGAGGGAAGGGGGGTAAATTTGTTCTAGCGTGAGCTTACATGGGTTTCGTTAAGTACATAGGTGTTTGGGGGTAGTTAGCTGTATCTACCCAGCCCGCGTGGAATGTTACCTACCTAGTAAGTACATATAACTTGAGACGTCCTATCGTGTACCACCCCCTCCCCCTCTCATAGGATAAGAACTTGCCCCTCGGCTTACCACGTGCATCGATCTTTATGTATTATATTATCCTTAACCTTTTCAAAATCCAATTTCTAATCCAAAGTAATAACGATGATTTTGTCGACAAAAATTCTAGCAGAAATCATCTGGTGATATATTTGAACAGTATTATAATATCCTTACAGACTATTTTATTTCCGCAGTTATCAGTCCTCGATATTTTTGTCCGGAGTCCGCGATATTCATTTGACCCTAATGGGATAAAAAAAGCATAGTATCCCTCGTTCTCTCGTACCTACTACTCTTCTCCCTATTCCTCTATTTTCCGAAGCCACCAGGCATACTCCTCTTCCTCCTCCTACTCCTCCTTTTTCCTCCTCTCATCTATCTCGTTATTCTCGCGTTTGGTAGCGACTAGCGGAGATAAAAATCAGTAATTAGCCGGGACCATTATGGCGGCTGTTTGAAAAATTAGCGAGTACCGGGGTAACCGCCCCTCTGGGCATAATCCCGCATTGGTAGTGGCGTCTCGTACCCGGTGCTTTTCGTTCAAACGCGTCCACCAACCTGTCCCTGATTTATACGGGTTTGCTATTAATTACCATTTGACTGTCCTAACTCTACCATGAATACCACCAATGCATACTTGCTTTATTTCCTACGATATTTGAATATCATCTTCGAATTCGTATCAATTATTGTAATTCAATGCGGAAAAAGTACGAGGATAACATTTAAAATGTTCTAAATAAATTCTCTATTTTATTGGGTCTGCTACATAAAAATGCATAAAAAAATATCAGGAGGATTATTCGTATCGCAAGCTGGAACGGTTGAATCGACGAATTGAAATCTGGGCTGAAAATTTGACGCAACTCGTTCGGCAGGGTCCACGTGCCCCCGTTTAATATTTTACACGCAGAGGAAAAGAATTCGAGCGACTGCGCGCCCTAGCCGAAAATTCCGGACGGATTTTCCGTCGGTCGGTTCTGTTGTTTCGGTCGCCGGCTAACCCAGCAGCCTCAGCGGACTGCAACGCAATTAAATTAAATGCTTCGGATTAATTGTTCGAAAGCAGTTAAATTAGTTGCGTTTGTTTTGCCCGATTTTTGCGCAATCTCGCTGCGGAATGTGCGAGACGCGCGCACCGAGGGAATTTCGTTACCCCGTTACACGCCACCCACCCCCACCCCCTCCTGTTCCTCTCTTTCTCTTTCTATCTCTTTCTCACTCATCCACGTCTCGCGGTATTACGTATAAAAGCATTTGCGAACGAACGAACGCGTTGTTGTTCCTGCCCCCCGATGAAAATACATTTGCAATTGGTAATCGTACTTTCTTTTAAACCGTCTACCCAATCCAACTAACCTAAATCGATCTCGATCTGATCTAGGTAAAAACAATCATTGAAATGAAATCTCATCCTAACGATGAAAATCAAATAAATCCAAGAAAAATGATTAGATTACTCGTACTATCATTTTTGTAATAACCATCTATCATCACTATTCTTGGAATAAAACCACCCCAGATAGATATTTAATATTTCGTGTGTTTATTTTTCAAATAATTATAATGAATAACTTCAAAAAGTAGATATATCAATTAAACGAAAAAGAATAAATTTCGAATGATCCTATGAGTAAATTGATCGAACGAACGTTCGAAGAAAGGTCAGGAATCCGCCTAGAATCGTCGACGTCGTCCAATCTCGTAGAGCCGCATCCAGTAGCCAATAGGAGGTAAGGGTAACCGGAGAGGCAATACTCCGTCTAGGTGGGCGCATCCTGGAGCGAGCATCCTCCTGCATATTCGGCGCCGACGCCGAGCCACGACTAGGAGTAGCAGCGACTCTTGAGTCGCATTGCTCGGATTCTATCTGGATGTTTGATATGCATCCATGAGGAGGCCTCGGCTGGCCTCGCTGGCCTCTGCTAATCTCGCTGATACTCTAGACTACCTCGAGAATTGCACGAGTTAACGTGTGTAAACGCTAGACATGGTTAGACTGGCATCCAGCCGCAACCTCTCGACCTCATCGCGAAGCACGCATTGCGAGCCACACGGTTGGCTTTCCAGCTCCTCCCACTGCCACCCCGTTTCGTCTCCGCCCCTCTCCACTCCTCTCCTCACCTCTGCTCTCCTCTTCTCATCTTCCATCTCTCTCCAGCTTCATTTCTCCAGACATTCGAGACATAACAGACTCAGAGATATGCATCATTAGCCTTACTTGGATACCTCGATGATCCTTCCAACCTCCCCCATATCTGCATCCAACCATATGGATTAATCCTAATGAATCTATTATTCCATTTATATATTTAGACCCCGCCAAGTGTAAAATGATTACGTTCGAACGCGATAATGATTCCGATTATGTTTAATTGCATAAGGTGGGCAAATTTGTTTGCGATTGTTCTCTTTGTTCCTTTTCTTTTGTTTTCTCTTTTTTTACAGGCAAAACACGAGCTGTATATTCGCCTCCTACAAGATGGATAACTCACGAAACGAATCTTTTTTTTAAATTCACGACGAAAGAGAGATATATATGCTTTTCCTACTGGACGGAGACGGAGAATAGGTTTGTCGGGAGGATTGGTCCCCTGTAGGAGGGTAAAGAAAAGAAAAAAGAGGAAAAAATAAAGAAAGAAAAGAAAGAAAAGGTTCGAGTAAAAGGTGGACGTCGCGAATAGGACGATACGCGTTGTGCGGTCGTTGGTTCGGCCGCATTCCCGGCGCCGAAATTGCATACCTTCGCGTACGAGTATCCAAGGTATATATAGGTGCACGTAGAACACGGAGGTGGAAACAAACGAATAGGGTTGTCGAGTATCGTAGAGTGAACGGGAGAAAGAGAATGAGAGAGAGATAGAAATAGATAGAGAGGAATCCTAGCCGGGTGTGTACGGAAAGAGGGAAACAGAGGGTTACGGGGGAGGCAGGTTCGAGGGTGGTTCGAGGGTGGTTCGAGGGTGGTTCGAGGGTGGATGTAGTGGATCGCTCGGACGTCCGACGCCGAGGGTTTGGGAACCGTAATCGCTTTGGCCCCTGCACCAACCCTCCCTCCCTCCCTCCCCCCCTCCCCCACACCACAGCTCGCTCGCTATTTATTGCCCGCACTTGGCCGGTTCACAACATAAATATGTTACACCTATGGCCACACCTATGCCCGCTTGCCATCCAAAATTCTTCCTCTCTCTTCCTCTCTCTCTCTCTCTTTCTCTCTCTTTCTCTCTCTGACTCTAACTCTGCGGAATAAACGGACCGTGCAAAGATTCGCTCGCCGATCGTGGAAGGGTTTAAACGGAGAGGGGAGAACTTCCTCTTTTCTACGATTGTATTTCTTTTTTTTTTCTTCCTTTATTTCTTTATTTCTTTTTATTTCTTTTTATTTTTATTTTTATTTTTTCTTTTTTATTTTTTCTTCTTTTTTTTTTCTATTCGTTTGAGTTCTTTCGTTTCGACGAATTTTTGTTTTCTCTTTTTTTTTTCCTTTTTTTTTTTTTTATTTTATCGAAACAAATGGAGAGAGAATTATTTTTTTATTTTTAATTATTTACTTCGTTATGTTAATTCCATATTTTATTCTACGAAAGTTTCATAGAAAAGGGAATGAAGATATCGTTAGTTTAAATTTGTTCGAAGTTTTACCATTTACGACGGAGACACGTTACAGAGTTTTCAGATTTCAGACTAAATTAGACGATTTATATTCCGGGAGAGAATGTCTCGAGTGCTGGCTCGTTCGATCGGTTTATTTTTAAATGTTGTCGAGGAAAGTTGAAAGATAATTGTATCACCATTTAAGAATTGTGTTATCGTAATTAGAATAGAAAATGTTTCAAATAATGTTTAATGTGTATTTCAATTATTTTCTAAAAGGATGAATCAAAACTATACGAAATTGTTAAACAACAAACGTTTCTGTGAAACAAAAGATTAAGCAATATGGAAAAAATTCTTATTTGTACAACCACTTAAAAATTGTGTTATCGTAATTAGAATAGAAAATGTTTAACGTATTTCAATTATTTTCTAAAAAGGATGAATCAAAACTATACGAAATTGTTAAACAACAAACGTTTCTGTGAAACAAAAGATTAAGCAATATGGAAAAAATTCTTATTTGTACAATCACTTAAAAATTGTGTTATCGTAATTAGAATAGAAAATGTTTAACGTATTTCAATTATTTTCTAAAAAGGATGAATCAAAACTATACGAAATTGTTAAACAACAAACGTTTCTGTGAAACGAAAGATTAAGCAATATGGAAAAAATTCTTATTTGTACAACCATTTAAAAATTGTGTTATCGTAATTAGAATAGAAAATGTTTAACGTATTTCAATTATTTTCTAAAAAGGATGAATCAAAACTATACGAAATTGTTAAACAACAAACGTTTCTGAGAAACAAAAGATTAAGCAATGTGCAAAGAATTCTTATTTGTACAACCATTTAAAAATTGTGTTATCGTAATTAGAATAGAAAATGTTTAATGTATTTCAATTATTTTCTAAAAAGGATGAATCAAAACTATACGAAATAGTTAAACGCAATTAATATTATTTAAAGTCAATTGAAAATATTAAACAACAAACGTTTCTATAAAAAATCAAAAAGATTAAACAATATGGAAATAATTCTAAACCTAATAATAATAAATATAATTAGAAGAAAAAAGAAAAAAAAATAAAAGGGGTAAGAAAATATTGAAGGTACGTAAAATCAATTAAAAATTGACGAGTAAAGATTATTTTGACGTGTACGAAAGGACAACTATAGAAATAAAAAAGCTAAAGCGTATCGTTCGAGGAGCTTTTAAAGATCCATGACTGCGCGTTCGAGTTTAGCGAGATAAAAGAAGGACCAACTGTTGAATATCGTTCTCTCCCCCATGATGAACGAAGCGACACGAGCGGAGGAAACACTTCGTATCGATCGTTGGAGTCCGCGTTCTCTCACCGAACACACGAGAATACAGTTTCGACAGTCGTCGTTGTCGTCTTCCATCGACAACACGTTTTACATTTCAAATTCTTCGAGATCAAAATATATTCACGCTAAGAAATCAATCCTATATACGAAATTCTAATATAAACAATAATTATTAATCGTAGTTCGCGATCATATAAAGTGTTCAATAGCAATGAATGAAAACAAAACTCACGTCTCATTTGTCGAGTTTGAAGAACACCGCAACCACCACCTCCACCACCACCGCAACCACCATCAAACGTGGGTTGTTTGAATTTTCTCTTTTTTTTTTTTTTTAATATCTTCACCCTTCTGATCGATAAGGACGATATCAAAATGGTGCTTTTTCTCTTCTTGTTAAACTGTCGTTCGAAATAAACCAGTGAAAAAACAAAAAGTAATAAAAAACCATAAAAAAATATATATGTATATATATATTATAAAATTAATGACGTATAAAAGAGAAAACTTTGTCCATCACCTATATATACATATATATATATTGTTAATTGTTTTAAAAATAAGGAATCCGCGCGTGGTTTCGATTAATCGCGTGTCGTGTCTTTCGAAATAAGCTTTTGTGTAAGCTTTATCGTGCCGCGAGCGTGCACGTGCAACTCGGACGCGTGGCACGTGGTGTTTGCCGGAGTGGCTCGACTCGAAAACCGCTGAGCAGAGCTTGCAAGCTCTCGTGCTTTCATTGGCCGATGGGTGGAAACTGCGCATGGTTGCGGGTGTGGCCAGAGCTTAAGGGGCGGAATAAGCTCCTACTGGCGATAGGACATCCTAGAATAGGGGCACGTCTTTGGGGGTGGTTACGATTCGACGCTCTACCTACCCCACCGTAATAACACTGGACTCTCTCGCTACACGAGCTTTTTCCTTAAGCTTCCAACGCCACGGCTCTCTTGCTTGCCCTTTAGCCACGGCTTTCGAACTTCTCTGCGGCTCCGACTTCGAACTTCACAAAAGTGAGTGGGAGTGAGAGAGAGAGAGAGATATCTATACATCTTCATTTCTACTTGGACGATTTCCGGCAATTATACCAAAACTTCAAATTCGAAGTCTTGGAAGAACATTTAACTAAGTTTTATTAAACCTTATCGTTCCATCATCAAATACATCGAATACTTCATTTCCTTTTCAACTATCATTAAAACGAAATATTTCAAATAAGATAGAAAATGGGTACTGAATACAAGCCCAAGCGTATATAAAATATACATTTTCTTACGCGAATAAAAATATAATCAGAAAAAAAGAATTCATATGACATGATCTCATTGAAAAATATATATATATATATATTTATATCATTGCTAAAACCGGAATGTTCGAAAGATAAGAAAACTATAGATCTTGGAGAAATCGGTAAACGAAAGGCGTCATAATTACCTTTTCATTTTTGTAGCAACAGGTGGAGAGCAGGGTTGCGATAGGTCGGTGTGGTAACCTAAAAAAAAAAATAAAAAAAAAATAAAAGAAAAAGAGAAAGAAGAGCAGAGAAGAGAAGAGAAGAGGAAACATACGAATGAAGCAGCAGCAGCAGCAGCAACAGCAGGCAGCTAGCAGGAAAATTTCCCTCAAAATCACGAGCACTCTGGTATTTCGTTGTAGGTCCTGAAAACATAGTGAGCGCGAGAGGGACAGAGAAAGGGGTTGGAAACGGGAGTAGGAGGGGTGGGGGGGGGTTGGAGCGGGAGGGGAGTAGACGTGGAACGTGGTATACGCACAACCGTTTAACAAATCGGGAGCAGCTCGTCAATGTTTGACGAGGTCGCATGTCGATGGTAAAACGAAAGTCTAATCACGGCTGGTCGATAAATAAATCGTACTAGCTAAACAGCCAAAGTCAGTTAGAACGAGAGGTGGTTTGACCAGCCCGAAACGTGGGGGGTGGTAGGTAGATAGGTAGGTAGGTAGGTAGGTAGGTAGGTAGGTAGGTGTAGCGGCTGGAGAATCGATGGGGTTGAAAGGGGGGTGACTATTGGGGGTGGTTAGGGTAGGGTTGGGTTGTTAGTGGGTGACGAGAGAGAGAATGGGGGGGGATGGGGTAGCGGGAGGACTTTCCATCACGTATTTACACGGTATGCCTACTGATTGGCGCACTCGCGTACGCCCGTTTTAATGATTTACCCTTGGAGAATGGCATTTGCGCTATAACGGCGTGACGTAATTTATTATCGATTATCGTTCGCGCCGAATAAACATCGCTTTAATTATTCACGGCATCGAGTGCACGCCGGCCGGTCGGCAGGCAGGCCGGGGCTTTCGCGATTCGCTTCGGCGATACGCGAGTTCGAGGATTTTCTTTTTTTATGGGCAAATTTTTTGGGTGGCGTCGAAACCGGAGCCGGAAGGAAGGGTGGGGGGGGTTGGTAATGGTTAAAAAGAAAAATGAAAAATACAAATCGATCGAACGCGTCGACGAAGAAAACCCGACGAGCTTGATCTTACAAATGATTAGTATTTTTTTCATCGATTAAGGATAAAAGATGTATGAAACTACGAGTTTGTCGACGATAGGCTATCTCTGTCTCCCTACCGTCATCCAAAGTAATACAATTTTCCAAGAATAACCTAGACAAAGAAGTAATAAACCTAATAGGATAAAATTATTGTAATAACGAGATCTAATTTGGATTTCAAGGAAGATCGAGGAACGATCGGATGGTAGGATAACACGATCGAAATTTTCATATCCCAAAGAAGGGTTTTGCTTTCCCTTAATCGGATGATTGAGACAACGATCGTCTCTATTTCCATACCGACGATTCTCTCTCTCTCTTTCTCGTCTCATTGCTCTAGACGAGAAAAGATGAATATTTAAATGATCTTCGTCTTTGCTCGTAGCCAATTATATGACACGTTCATTATTGATTAATTGCAATTATGGGGAGGGGGGTAGGGACGGGGGGGGTCCCGATGCTCTACGGAGAAAGATTGATATATTATAAATAGAAAGAGAGAAGAAGAGGATAGAAATCGGAGATGGAATGGAAGCTTTCCAAATGGATTTAACGATCGTTGTTTAATAAATTCGCAATGACGGACGTACGGGACGAATGGACGGACGGGGACGGGAACGGACGGGAACGGACGGACGGTCGGACGGATGAGAATCCGCCTCGCGAGTTCGCGCTAGTCCGCGCCATGAGCGACGTGTCATTTATCGTATAACGGTTGAACATTTATGCGCGCTCTCGTGTCGCATAATTGCAATTAGAATGGAATTCATTTACATCGACCGACATTCGATTTGTTCCAAAGGGGAGGAAAGCTTCGATTTACATGCGCTCTCGCATATTCGACTACACTATCGGCACGGACGGCAGTCTGGATTTATTTCGATGAACGTCAATCCCGTGGCCGTGCTGCGATGTAAATGAGATTAGATTAGCCTATGTCATATAACAATACCCAACCCCTCCACCCCCCCTCGACCCCTCGCCACCTCCTCCTCCTCCTCCTCTTCCCTCAATTTTAGTAGTTGCGGTTTAAGGATAACGCCCCTCTATTCCGCGATTTATGACACTTTGAATATCTTTGCTTTCGCGGCCTGATTCTCTTTCTTTTGATAATTCGCGTGTTACGAGTGAACAATAAATCCTAGATACGGGTTTATGGTTGGAGCATCTATTACAGTTATGTCAAACACGTGTAAGAGTAATGCGAGTTCTAACAAATTTGTTTTAGGCGAAGGAATATTTGAGCGATCGCGAACGTGAGCATTTTTCGGCTCGAAACATCGATTCACTCGAATGATTTTGATCGTATTGTTTAAGAAACGTATTGTTTCGATTATAATATTATGGAATAATACGATTGTCGAATATTAATTCGAAGATAATTAAATGGATATATTATTATAGTTATAAGAGAAGGATATTCGAAAAAAGAGAAAAATTAATGTTTTATTTTGATTTCTTTTCTTTTTACTCGTACACATACTCTCTCGTATGTGTACGAGCACACGTATATGGATGGTGGTAACAAGTGAGCGAGAGTAAACGAAATAATATCACGTTGGTTCGGTCGAATTCGACGTTATCCGAGACGATCCTCCGCGGTTCGAGTTCGAAGCGAAATTTCATTTTGATTTTTCGGGAAACGCCGGACTTGGTCCGCCGCGCGCGTTGGACTCGCAACGTTCGCGATAGCACACCAACAGTGCGATGCGCTGGGATTAAAAGCTAATACGAGCGATCCAATTTAATTGAGCGATTAACAGCTAAATAGCCCGCTTGGTCTCTCTCTCTCTCTCTCTCTTTCTCTTTCTCTTTCATATATGTATATATAAACCTATAGACCACTTACACACACACACACACTAACACACTGACGCGTGTGCGCGCGAGTACGCACGCTTTTCCCCAATTTCACCGTTTCCCCAAACATGCTCGCACCGCTACCTAGAGCAAATCGTCCGTGGTGGCGTCCAACTCGTTGGAAAATATAATTCAAAGATATTTATGGCTGGATTACCGCCGGAATTGGGTATCTAATATACATGACCGCTCCTGCGGTTTGGCTGGACACGAAATGTCCATCGGCCGTATTAAAACTTACTGGGATAATAATTTATTCGTTGGATATATTTAAACGGATATAATTATTGTTAGATTGAAAATGATCGTCTTAGTTCTATCCTACGTATGACGATTATTTTTTCAAATTCATTCGTATATCTTACTTAGATTAAAGGAATTGTCGAATGTTCGTTAGGAAACCGTAGAGACAACAGTTTCTCCGCTATCTCTACGAAGGATTAGCCGCAATTGATAGCCACGTTGGTAGAGGGACGTACGCAAATCCGGCTTTACACGCGGGGCGGAGGGGGCGGGGGGTGGAAGGAAGGGGCCACGGGGGGGGAGGCAGGAGTTGTCCCGTAGTATCTGAGCCGGTTTCGTTTTAATTGTCATCTGGAATAGAAAGCTTATATCAAAAATATCCACAAATTCATTATGATATTATAGATTATGTGACTAATCATTTATTTCTCGAGAGATAATAAACGTTGTATATTTTCTTTTAACAAATTGTTTCTCCTATATAATTTCCCATAGTCTTATAACGAAAATTTCAATAAGTATAGTTCACACGTGTAAGGTTCGTTGCTCGTAATATTAATATGAAAACGTGAAAGGATAAACATTATTTTCTTAAGAAACTACGTAACCAACGATATCTCTTCATACAGTTTAATAACAAAGTACTTACGCAGTAGTATTTTGAAGTTCGACGAGGAAGGATCGGGTGATACGTGTCAAAGGTAGAATTAATTGGAAGCAGCCGGTGTGCGGGTTCTTTCTCTCTCTCTCTCTTTCCCTCTCATAGGCTCTCGTATCTCCGGTAAGGGTAATTTTGATTCGGAGTTAGCGTTAGAGGAGGAAGAGTAAGAGGAAGGGAAAGGAGAGGAGAGGAGAGGAGAGGAGAGGAGAGGAGGAGGAGATGGGTAGTGTCCAGTGTCCTGCAGTGTCGTCCGGTGGTTAGTGCCGAGCCAGATGTCGCCGTGAGCGTGACGTCACTGGTTAACTACCCTCCCCCTCCTCCCCCTTCTCCACCTCCTCCTCACCGTAAGCTCCGACAGAATCGGCACGGTCCAGCAGTAGCATCGTCGTCAGCACCACTACCATTGCCATAACCATCAGCATCGCTACCACTACCACTACTAATACTACCACCAGTACCACCATCAGTGTCACCGTCACCGCCATCGCACCACTCTCCCACTACCACCCCACGCCAACGGATACGATATACGAGGATGATTCTGATTAATTACCGATAGTTACGCAAGCTGACGCCACTCCGTCGACAACCCTCGTATGCTCTCCCTCCCCTCCCTACCAACCCCTTCCCTTCTCTCATTCTCTCTTTGTCTCTCTCTCTCTGTCTCTCTTGGTTGGCAGACCAGTTTTGCCCAGAGAAAATTCTCGGTTGAAACTTTACATCGGTGGTTTTTAAATCGTAAATAATTGCCCGTTACGCTTCGACCGGTTTTTTAATCGACGCTTCGTCACCCTTCTCCTCTCCTCCTCCTCCTCCTCCTCCTCCTCGTCCCACCCTCCTACCACGAAAAGCTAGATTTGTCTCTTTTTTCATTTTTTTTTAACCTAGAAATGGTAGGAAGGAAAGAACGAAAATTGATTTATAACGATCGATATAAACCCCCCCTCCACTCTCCTTCGTCCTTCTTTTTTCCCTCCCCTCTCTTCGAACTAATATTATTTAAAATAAAAAGTCAATGACGCGCGTTAATAGACGCGCATTAATATTTTTCCACGTTGGAAGAAAATATTGAAATACGTGTAATGCTGGTAAGCGTAGGAATTAATGGTGAAAATCAATGATCATCCCGTTTTGGAATGTAAGAGAAATGGCAGTGTCGGCGAGGAAGACGGAGAGGGATGTATGAGAGGGAATGCGGAGAGTATCATCGATTTGGAGTAATAATCGAAAGAAGAACTATCGAGGAGTCCCTTTGTTCCTCGGGATCGCTTCTCGCACGGGCGCTTATCGATTCAACGCATAAGAGAGAGAGAGAGAGAGGGATAGGGGGATGACGTGAGTACTAGTAGGAGGAGGAGGAGGAGGAGGAAAGGGTGACAGGGTGGAGAAGGTTGGGAAGGGTGAGAGGGAGGGCTTAATTCGTCGGAGATTCGGCGGTGCGAGCTCTCGCGTGGTTCGCTCAACGGGGAGGGGGTAAAGGGTGCGGAAGAGTGCAGTAAAGGGAAGAGGAAGGACTGTTATTTGAGAAGGGATGGAAAACGCGTGCGAGCAAAAGCAGCGCAGGAGCAGCTACTGGGTTGAATTTGGTGGTGTGGACTCGTAACGTTCGCGAGGTGCATCGGGTCGCGGCCGATCGGACCGCCAATATTTGGCAATTACGAAATATGAGTTTACATTTAATAATTGCGGTAAACACCGGCGAACGTACGCGTACGCGCGCCTGGTGTCCGTAGAGAGGGTGAAAGAGAGAAAGAGAGAGAGAGAGAGTCGTGCTTGTCGAGGGTGAGAGGAAAACAACGAGATACGGTCGAGGGATGATTTTCGATTTACCCTCCACTATGCGCATTATTCCACGATGCGGCTCGCGATAAGCTTCGCGTTCGATCCCCCCGTTGCCTTCGCCCTGCCCACCCCTATGACCGTATCGTTTTCTCGCTATTTCCTACCCCCCTCCAACCACCACCACAATACCCCACTATCCCTCTGTCTCTTTCTATCTCTATCTCTTTAGTTTGATTTTCATTTTGTTTGTTTGTTCGTTATATAGTCTAATGAATTTTTCTATTAGCGTCTTATTTTTATTTGAACGAATTTGCGTTTGTAATTATGTATTTGATTAGTATTTTATGAATCTTTGTAGATTTTGTTTTTTCTCCATAACCTTTTGATTATATTTATTCCTATAATTCTCTCTCTTTTCTCGATTGAAAAGAAAAAAAAAACTAATAATTAACTGTTTGAAATAACGTATGGGTGTATAAATATGCGAATAACGGACTTTTGTAAATTCATTGACGGTTAATTAAAATTGAAAATTACACTTGTTTCTTAATTAGTTATTTTACTGATCTACGTATGCTGGAAGTAATAATTACGTGCGTATCAATCTAGAATATTTCTGTATAATATTCCACTTTGTTATAGTTTGAATTTTTTCTTTTTATTAGGTATATGTAACGTGACGCGTTTAAACGGTATAAGATAAAAAGAAAAAATTGAGTCGAGTCACGATTAAGGGATGACGCGTTATAAACGATAGGGCTCTTGTCAACGGCACGCTTTCGAGATGCGCATCGGATGCTTGCTTCCCTTTCTGATGTTCGTAGATGAGCCGTGCAACCCTGTCCCCTCCAGTCATTGTTTCTCCATACATTCACATACTCACACACACACACACACGTTCACTCATATACGCGTGTACTCAGACAAACGGAACCCGTACGTCCAACCCCGTTTCGTTTCGTTTCGTTTCGCGTCTACTCTCACAAAGCATTGGCCACAATTCGCCTAACCACTTGAAACCAACCGACATGTTGTAGTAAAAGAGATGAACACGCGAGCGCAATTACCCGACATAATCGAGTCTCTATCACGTAGGTGTGTGCACGCGTATCTACACGTATGGGATTTATGTGTATGCGTGTTCCTCTTAATAACCCCCATCCACCTTTCTCGTCTCATCTCACACACACGCGCACACATTTCTCTCTCTTTCTTTTCTTTCTTTCTTTCTCGTACGCGTATTAGGTGCAGTAATTAATTTGATTCTTTGATATTAAATTCGTTGCATCAAAAAACCGGCATATTTGTTTCCTTCAAAGTAATTCTGAGCGGTTTGCCCGAAGGAAACAAAAAATTCATTAATTTACATATTTCCGAAGAATAACAGATTTATGATTACTTGGCAAGTAGAATAATACTAAATGTGTTTTACCTAAAAAAAAAAATAAAAGCGCCGAATTATTTGCCACGCATGCGTACGCGTACTCGTACGCAAAGAAAGAAAAATAAAAAAGAGCAAAATTTTGCGAATTAGTTTTCGATGACGTTTAAATTCAATTTAGAGTTAAACGATATATGCTTTGATACGCTTTGATGTGCTCAAAAGTTGAAGATTTTCATTGTTCGACTATCGATGATATTGTCGATAAAAGAATATTTGTTCTATTTAACGGGAAAACAAGAAAACTTGTCGTCGCGTTATTAAAAATTTACGCCGTGTTTAAAATGTTCGTTCGCGAACATGTGAAAGAGAGACGAGAAAAGAGTATGCGGCAAATTGATTCGCCGGATAAACCAATCGATCAGAAAAATATTGAAAGAGAGAGAGAGAGGGTTGAAGTTATTCGCGGCTCGCGTCACGGGCATCGCACGCGCGTCGGAATAAAGTTTGGGTCAACATTTCGTTTTGAATTTAATTCCCATTGTTTTCTAGCGCAAATCGTGCCTTTTATTATAGCGCAGCACAGTCGTGGTGGTTCCCTTCCGCCGCCTCTTCCACCCCCTGTTTCCCTCGGTCCTCTGGTTTGCCGCGCCGGCGGCGGGCCTGTACTTTGATTTAAATAAGTAATCGGAGAAGCTATTTCGATTAAATCGACTCGACAAATACCGATAATAATACATTGAATTATCGAAAATCGCGATACCGTAGGTAATGAACGTTGGATATATGTATATATATATACATGAAATACGCGATCATACGCGTGCAAAAATGCGTACACTTAAAGCAAAACCTATACGAATAACGTTTGCAAAAAAAAATGTCGATAGAAATGGTATTTAAAAAAAATAAAAAAATAAAAGAAAAGAAAAATGTGCACCATTGACTATTTTCCAACCCGTACGACCTTTTATTTCAAATCTTCACTTTTCGTTTCTTTTTACTTTTATTATTTTCTTCGTATCTGATAGATGCTTTATTGAAAGAAGTCGAATAAAAGTAATAATTTGTTTTCTTTTTTATTAATTTTTTTCTTCTTCTTCTTTTCAGTTGTATATTCGTCAGGAATAGAAAAAAGGGATGAGACAAATAGAGACAGGGAAGTAAATGAAAGAAAGTGTGTGTGCGAGTGAGAGAGAGAGAGAGCGAGATAGAAAGACATACTATTAATGACGATGTGATCGATATTAGCAAATATTTCCCGCGGGATGTTTACCGAGGTCGGCAGAATCGATAGGAGGAGCGTACTTGTGCGAGCGAAACGTGTTATCGTCGCTGACATTTATTCAAATGTAATATCTTGTCTGCCGACGAAGATTACCTGTTCGGGAAATGCGTCCCACCGGTACGCGACTTTCTTTTCCACTCTTTTCCATCCCTTACTCGCAAGCACGTTGAGATACAGGCCTGGATCACATCCACGTGGGTCCTTCCCACCCCTTTTTCTCCCCCTACCCCTTCTTCTCCTCTTTTTTCTTCCCACCCTACGTACACACCAGTATTTTTCGATTAATATCAACTTTCTCCGTATTCAATCTCGCTTCAAGAATAAATCGATCCTCTCTCTTTCTCTCTCTTTCTTTCTCTCTCTATCTATCTTTTTCTTATCTTCGAAGTCATTTTTTACGAGATTTAATTCGTCGAAACTGCCGAGTGGCAAATTTAAACGCGAAATATTACGCATCGTGCTACATTTTACTATTATTATTATTATTATTATTATTATTGTGGGATGCGAGCACCTCCAAGCCAAACCCTTAAATAGGCATTCGTGAGGGGATTGGACGGTGGGCCCTGGATAGCTCAATTGGTTAAAGAGCAGTCGCCCGGAAAGCGGAAGATCCGGGTTCGAGTCCCGGTCCAGTCTGTCCAACGGCCCAATTTTTTCACGAATCCTACATTATTATTATTATTATTATTATTATTATTACAAAGAAATAATATCCAATTGATACATTCGATAGTTGAAATATTAGTCGTCGATAATCGAAACCGTCAAAAACATTTGTTCCCGTTAAATATGTGAATACGTTCGGACGTTGATGCGATATCATCTATAAACTGATGTAAGAAGAGAGGTGAGGGAGGAAGGTGTATTATTAAAAAACTGTTAAAGGTAGACATATCGAATCGGTGAAGGGAAATGGAAAGGGAAAGGTTAGGAAGGTGAGTAGGGAAGAGGAAAAAATAGCGGGAGGAGAAGAATAGGGGGGCTGGGGGTGGGGGTGGGAGGGGTCGGTTAGAAAATACTCGAGGCCAATGTTCCGAGAACGTAGTTGGAAAACTTTTTCGAAGTACTCTCGGCGCAAGCTGTTTCTCGCCGGTAGGATTTCCCGCCTTTTTTCTTTTTTTCGTCCAATTTCTTAAAGAGCCGCGACAATTTATGTGAGGCGTGTTCATAAAGTACTGCACTCACCCTTATCCACGGTACCCCATCGTTTTCTTTTTCCACGACTAAACCATACCCCCGTTCCCCCCCCCCCCTCTCTCTCTCTCTCTCTCTCTCTCTCATTTTTAGTTTATTCTTCTATTTTGATCGTACGCAACGTAGTAGAATATAGACTTTTTAAAAGTAACTTCGATAGCTCGTATTTCTCGATACTTATTAGCTTTTCGCGACACGACTTCGTTCGCGTACGTGCCCTTCTATGTATGTATCTCGAAAGATGCGATAAACTTTTCTAATATACAGTGTACCTACTTCTCGAATACCTCACTTCCTCCATCCCCCACCTACCCTCCAACACTTACTCTCGGCAAACGATTTTCACGATCGAGAGCAATCGTAAATTAATCTTTCGAACGAGCTGGATAGTAGACGGGGTTTCCCCTTTTTATGTTTTTCTTTTTTATTTTTTTTTTCCTCTTATACTCTCTTTACTCACTTCTTGTTTTCTTAATTTTTTTATATTTTTATTTTTAAAAGGCAACGCACGAGTCTCTTACTCCTCGTTCTACTTGTTTGTTTTATTTTTTTTTTCAATCGAGGATAGGACGTTGAACGAGTAGGAGGAAGAGGAGGAGGAGGAGGAGTAGGAGGAGGACACGAAAAAGTGTATAGCACATCGGGAATAAACGTACGAGAGCAACGACGTGATCGTATGTGGATACTTTAGGAAATTGATCAGGGGGGTAGTAAGGGGGTGACTAGATGGTTAATGCTTTCTCCGCGACGTGGCAGCACCCGTGCCTCGTAAGGACGGAATACGTTTACTCAGATTTTCTTCTCTTCGTCTCATCTTTTGCTTCCTTTATTATCTTTTCCGTATACCAAACAAAATTTAGGATATTTCAAAGTAAAACGAAAATAATACCAAAACGTTTCCAACAATATTTTCCCCATTGTTAATAAACAATTTTTCGTATTATTAAAAGAAAATAAAAACATATTTGAAAACACGTTAGATAATTTTACTGTATAATAATATAAAAATGAATCAATTTGTCTATTTAATTTAAATTACGTAAATTCAAATGATACGAGACAAAAATTAAATGGGTAATAATAATAATACCATAAATTGAGAATGAAGTTCTTAAGTATAGTAATATTCTTCTAAGTATCCTTGGAAAACGATGAAATGGATCGAAAGAATGATCGTGATACGAACAATGCTAAACTACTGTTGGCAAAGCATCCTTCCCTCTCTCTCTCTCTCTCTCATATGCACCCACACACACACACATAGACATACACATACTTGAACTGGTAACTATAACACGGTAAATCTCCGAAATGCGGCGAGATGAGAACGTTAAACGGCGATAGTGATTCGTAAAACAGGACTGGACTCTCTCGCGAAATTCCTGAATTAACAAATTCGATTTGGAGAGCGTTCAGAGAGAGAGAGAGAAAGAAAGAGGGGTGGAGGGAAGGATGGAAGAGGAGGAGAAATGGGGAGAGAACGGGCTTTCCGCGAGTCCTCGACGGACGGAAAATATCCTCGAGGTAATTACGTGGTGAATCGGAAGAGAGAGAGAGAGAGAGAGAGAGAGAGAGAAAGAGAGAGACTCGGCTTCAGCTCGCAGCGTTAATGAATCTCCATAGATTAATCCAATTAAAGGGAAGGATGGTCCGCTTATTGCGAAACTCAGTAGCGTCGATTCGAATAAGAGCTTTTATGCATGCATACATACATTAATGCATTCATATGGACGTACAGATCGTTCCCAGTAAACACATTGTGCGTTTAGAAGAGTATACGTGAAGTATAAAGAAAAGAAAAGAAATAAAATGAAAGGAAAGAAAAGAAATGAAAAAAAGAATGGAAGGAAGGAAGGAAGGAAGGAAGGTGAAGAAACGGGATTGAAGTGGGCAGCGAGTATCCTAAAGGTTACCCTTCCAATAATCGCTTGGAATAGGGAATAACTGCGATTTGCTTAAAAAGATTCAACAGATTACAATTAATTCGGGAAGCTAACGAGCCTAGAACAAACCACCCCCATCTCTGAGCACCTCCTCCTACTCCTCGTCCACCTCCTCAGGCGTGTTGCGGATTTCGTTAAAAATTTATGAGAAAGTCTTGTCCGATCGATATTTTATTCTTCTTTCTTTCTTTATTTATTTATTTATTTATTTTCCTTTTTCTCTTTTATTAGTTAACCGATATATTTTATCTTCTTTCCCCCCCCTTATTTCTTCGTTCTATGGTATGTTTTTTTGAATACAATGTTAGAGAAAGTATAATGCCACGTATCGACGTAACGACCTGGTTGATACGATAGCTAAAGAAAAAAAAAAAGAAAAAGGAAGTAAAAGGAAGATAGAAAAGGAAGAAGAAAGAAAGGGCCAATGCGTATCTAAGTAATACTCGAAAGAGTGAGTGAGATAGGAATGTGTATACGTGTGTAGCTAGGAAAACTAGCGGCACTTATACTTACGGTTCAAACGAACAAGGTTGCTACCGGTTTGCAAGGAAGGGTCTCTCTCTCTCTCTCTCTCTTTGTCTGTCTCTCTCATTCTTTCTACTACTTTCTTCCTTTCCAATTAAAATTCAACGCCCGTCGGACGGCCCGTGTAATTGGCCGAGATCTCTTTAAGCGAGAAAATTAACCAGAAGGGGTTGTCGAGGTTGGCGAAGGTTTAACCGGCTGCCGTAGGAGGAGGAAGAGAAGAAGAAGGAGGAAAAGGGTGAAAGGGTAAGGGGGTAATACGGGGAGACCGACGTAGGAAGGGGGGTGGGTGGTTTGAAAGGAGAGTCCATTCTACCCCTATTTTCCTTCCACTTCTCTCCTCCTCCTCCTCCTCCTCCTTTCAGTCCCATCACCGAGTAACGTCACCCCCCCCGTCCTCGAGGGCAAAAATCCTGCCAATAAATAAATTTAAATACATGAATATCTAAAGCTGGCGGGCCCCTTTCCGACGAATCTGATCGTGGCTTTGCGCTCCTCAACGGATAGCGAACGATGTTCCTTTCTATATGTTTATGTGAGTATATATATGTGTGTATGTGCGCGTGTCAGTGTGTGTGTGTATCAAAACTACGCGATCCTCGTATTCTCTCTTTTTCGGTCTGGCGTTAAGCCGATAATGTTTTTGAGAATGTCGACTGTTCCCGTCCGAGGATGAACGGGAGGTTTGACGGTACCATCATCCTAGGGCTTTCCGAGCCCTTTTACGAGCTGTCCGGGAACGAGACTATCGTTTAACGCCTGTTTTCTTTCTTACGTTTCTCGATAGGCTGACTCTTTGGAAAGTGAATACTTGACGAAGTAGTATATACCAATGTATGGTCAAACGTACTCGGATATTATATATTCACAGTTTTTAATGAAACGATCATTTAATAAATAGATGAGAAAATGATTTTGTTTGAAATACGTAAAACAGGAGAAAGGTATAATCAGATATGTCGAATTATCGTATATTCTTAATTTTAAATCAAATTAATAGACTAATTTAATGCGTTACGAATAATAGTAGTTTATGGTCAGTATATTATCAGACATACTGAAATCTCATATTCATAATTTTCAATATTATATAATAGATAAATGTGAATTATTTCAAATAGGAATAAAAGTATAATAGAATATATTGAAAATATGTTAGAAGACAAATTGGAATCTAATATTATTATTCTTTTGTCGATAGAAATTATAATTAAAAAACAAACAAATCGTCTCTCTCTCTCTCTCTCTCAACAAAAGTGTATAGATTTGATTGGGGAAAACAATAGGGAAAATCGATCGTTTGAATTTTAGTAATTAGATTCGTTTCAGAACGTATCATCGATAGAAATATCCCGGAACTAATTAAACGCTTTAAAGTAAGGGGTAATAAAAATAAAGAAGAAGGGATGTTACTTCTTTGATTGGATTCGCAAAGGAAAGTGGGGGGAGCTCGGATTCAGGGAGGGTGGGAGGGAGGGATGGTTGAATCGTTACATGCAGCAGGTAGTAAAAGTAGATATAACGGTATGAGAATGATAGGTTGACGTCGAAGGTAACGTAAGCTTGACGCGCGGTCCTACATCTATACCAATACACATACACACACACACACACACATACACATGGATGCATGCATATCGAGTCGAGAGTGAATCGTCGACGAGCTCTGAACGCGGCCCGTCAATGACGTCACGAGATTCTCTCATTGCGCTTCCATGCCGATCCGAGTCCTCACTTGTTCCCCTCCGGGCGGACGACATAAAACCATGTAATTAGCTATACAGCCCTTGTCCGTATTGCTCTGTCAGTGGTGCGGAGCACTTTAACGTTAGCGGTGCAAGAGAGGGAAAACGGGAGAGGGTGAAAGCAGGACGAAAGCATGCCGACTGGTTGGTTCGCTGGTGGGGTGCCGCTTTCCTCTGGATAGTAGCCGGCACGCGGGGTAAGAGGGGCCACCTTCGCTGAAGAGGAGGAGGAGGAGGAAGAGGACGAGGAGGTAGAGGTAAAGGTGGGGCTTCTGCTACTGCTGTAGGAAAAGCTGCAGGAGGAAGAAGAAGAGAGAGAGGAGAGGAGGGAACTCTATGAAGTACCCGCTAATTAATACCCCTAATTGCACCGACCCCAGCCTATAGCGAGCTATGCCAGGGCCGTACCAAGCTACTACTACTACTACTACTACTACTACTACTACTACTACTATTATTACCAATGCTGGTTGTTACATACGTGTACGCGCACATATACCTAACATCGTGTCGTATGAGATTCACTTGAGTTTTCCTCGATCTTTCTTTTTTCTTCTCTTCTCGTGGCTGAACTCTTTGATTTGGTTTTCTTACGACTAGAAAGCGTTACTCGTATAGAAATTATATGAGATATCATTGATACGTTTTATGATAGTCTTTTTCAGTAATTATTGATCAATCGAAATTATTGAATCAAATTTACTTATAAGGTAATTTCATTTATTAATTATATTTTATGGATATCGATCAAAGGATATAAGGTGATATTATTCGTAGTTAATTTTTAAAGTAATGCTTAATGATGAAATTGGAATAAGAAATTGCTTGTGTAGAAATACATGTATTTTTTAAAATATATATATTACATTTATGTATTATTTATAATTAGGGATAATATAGACCCGTTTCATATTTCAATATATATATAATTTATATATTTTTCATGAATATTTCATAACATTTCATATGTTAGACATTGTTTATGCTATTATTAAATTTCTTAATTTTATTTAATACACTTGTCGTCAAAATAATAATATAAAGCACGTTCGAAGGGACAAAAATAATTCTTTCATTTGTTTCTTTTTTTTTTTTTTTTTGTCTTATTCGATTTGACTCGATTTTGACGAGCGAGTTAAATCGTTCGCTCTACAAGTGCCGCCGCGTGCGTCCCGAAGCTTGTACCGTAAAGTCGGCACAAGCCTTCGAGTTTAAATCGTCGTAAGTACGGCTGGCTTGTAAAAGGTACGCGACGAGTCACCTCGAACCCTTCCTACCTTCCTTCTCTTTCTCTCTCTCTCTCTTTCATATCGACACGAACGTTAAGTTATGACGCTATCCTCGCAACATGTCGCCGGGTCTTGTTCGACAAACTTTTCAATGCCGATATATATTTTCCTCGGGGCACCCTTTTATGAGCTGTTGAGCCAGTCCTTCGTAAAAGAGTGAAAGAGAGAGAGAGAGAGAGAAACTATCAGCCAGTTCTGTAAGCCGATTCGATCGTATCGATTTCTTTTCTTGCCACTTGCCTTGCCTTCCTGCTGCCTGCTGCACGCGTCCTCTCTCTCTCTCTCTCTCTCTCTTTCTCTTTCTCTTTCTTGTTCTTTTTCTTTTTCTTTCTTTTTTCTACCTTGTCTCATCTCTGTCCTTGTCTCCCTCACTTACTCCTCGTAAATCTTTCCAACGATGGAAATAAGAAAGGTAGAAAGGGGAGAAGAGAGACGTCCGCTTGAAAAGAAATTATCCGCACTCGAAACTGAATAGCCGTTTAACCGGAATCCCGATAAAATCTCTAACGACGATTATTATCTAAAACGACGGCTCAAACGAAACTCCAACTAAATCTGACTAAATATCCATCTATCTATCTATCTTTATTTTTTGAAATTTTATATAAACGGTATAAATATATCAAAGAAATATTGAACACTGAATAATAAGCAATTATAAGGTCATTCGTAGTTAAGTAATATTTAATTGTAAGTATTATTTCTCTATATCTTTTCGAAATTTTGAAACTAAACTCCAACTAAATCTGATTAATTATCTCCATCCATCTATCTTTATTTTGAAATTTTATATAAATTTTATATAAATTTATTATATATATATATATAATAAATATTGAAAACTCCGAATAAGCAATTATGCAGTTCGATAATTCACAGTTAAGTAATACTTAATTGTAAGTATTATTTTTCAATCTTTTCGAAATGTATTTTCAACGATAAATCAAGTCAAATCTTTATTCGAAACATCGAAAAGTGTCGCAAACCCGATACGTTTGTCATGAATTTTGGTAACGAATAATACGACCCAGTGTTCGGGGGACAGAAACTATAAGAAAAATTATAGTTTTCCTTTAGAAAGAAAAAGAAGAAAATGGTTTAGGAATGAGCAGTAGAGGAAGTCGAAAGGAAGATTTGGTTGTCGCGAGTTAGCCAGAATCGGCGCGCGCAAATTGCTGCGAGGTAACGCATTATGGGACGGTTAACGAGTGCGGTTAACCAGCTCGCCGGAAAACTGTGGTGTCACCCTCTAATATATACGTCCCCATTTTCCGTTCTCCTCTCTGTGTCTGAGCATATGTTGCCAGAATACCTAGTACTACTACAACTACTACTACTACTACTACTACTACTACTATTGTTTTTTCCCAAGGTCTTTCTGTTTAGCATCCATTATTCGTCTTTACGAATGGGGACGTTTCCTCCAATTCAATTTTTCTCACTATTTTTAACACTAATTCTATGTTGAATATATACGCACCTATTTTCCATAAAATGAGTCAAATTGGATTGAAACATTCGTCAATCTAGTATTAATTATAATTTTGTGTCAAGAATCAATTAAAAATGTTTACGAAAAATTAGCTAAGTAAAAATATGACGATTAGAAATGAACGTAATTTAATCAATTTTCATTTTCTTTTTTAACATACAAAATGGCTGTACCATGTAATCCATGTATGTTCATATATTATATATATATAAGTACACGCGTGTATGTGTGTGTGTGTGTATGTAATTCATATACCATAAACGAGAACGACGAACGTATACAGACAAAATAATCAAACAAATGCGGTTAACAACGCGTTCGTTAGTTATCGTTTGCCAAATAACGAGGAGTATCGTATGAATGATTGTACCTGCCACTTTAATTGAACTCGGATTCATTTTCAAGTGTTTCGATAATAGAATTCGATTCTGCTGCGAGATAAATGGTTTGCGTTAAACCATGGCTTTGTAACAGAAATATCAGGAAAAAAGATTATAAAATGTCATATTTTATTCAACATTGTTCTCTCTCTCTCTCTCCCTCTTTCAATATTTTTTGTTATTATTATGAGTATTCTTGTTTTAATCTAACTTTTATGTGAAAAGTATGGAAAAAAAAAAGAAGAAAAAAAAAGAAAAAAAAAACAAGGAAACATTTAAAACGATTGAAGTATCGAGGAATACGTTTGTATGAAACTATTCGATTGAAAGCCTGCGAGAGATTTTTCTCCTCATAAAATGCAGAGATTCTCATTGGGAACGAAAAAAAAACAAAACAAAACAGAAAAAAAAAAAGCAGCAAAATCTACGTTCCTTTGTTTCTCTCGATAAAGTTTAAAATACGTTTGGAAAGATCACCCTGTATATGAATACGCAGTATATGAATTACATATATATATATATAAATGTTTATAACTATGTATAAGTTAGATCCATACGTACACATATATACATCATTCACTATGTAAAATATTACAAGTACATCTATACATCTACACATCTATAGATATATATACTATAATACATGTGTGTGTGTATAGGTTAATAAACACATAGGTTGTCAGACATAATAGTGTAGGTGTATTTCATTGTACAAAGTCGCGTGAGCGGCGCAAGTTAATTAAGAGCCTCTAATGAACCAGCCGCACCGCAAACGACGGCAGCCCGACGCTGGCGTCTCGATCGATTAATTAAAAATCTTGCACGGCGGCGCCGCGACGCTTTGCAAGCTCCGCGAGCTTTACCTCCTCGTTTTGTGTGAGACAAACGAGATGGGCTATAAAACTCTACCCATCTCTCTCTCTCTCTACTTCTTTCTCTTTCTTTCTCTTTCTTTCTCGCATTAATAAGTTATCATTATTTTCTAATTATTAACATTTTCATTTAGTTATTAATCATACGAGAAACGAGGGAGTTTTATCATTTTTTATTCGAATATAAACATTTTAATTTACTTCTCGGCATTTGTAAACAAAACAAAAAAAATACGTAAAATAAATTATATTTTGAAACAATTCGATTATGCTGGATTATCGATAATGTTCGTTGTTTCTTTTTTTATCTCTAATTACAACATTCACATTATTGATTTGATGTAACAATAAATTCGATTGATCGTTAATTAAATTCGTTCTAATTTCTTAATTTCCAAATCGTTGTATTTTTACGTAGCAAATATTCTCGTCAATTATTTTCATACATTGTTAAACGTAGTCATCGATAATAACGGTAAATTATTTTCGAATAACAACAGAGACGTGGTATATTACTTCGTAAATAAATATTAAATTTGATATAAGAAAGAAAAAAAAAGAAAAAAAAAAAGAAAAGAAAAGAAAAAGGGGGGCGAATTAATTGCTGCAGCTAATATTTTTCAGTAATCCTTGTTGCAACGAGATTTTACACTGTTAGGATATAATGAAAAAAAAAAAAAAAAGGAAAAAAAAAAGGAAAAAGAGGAAAAAAAGAGGAAGGGAAACAGTAGAACCAACGAACGAACGAACGAACGAACGAAGGGCGCGACCTATTCCTTACGATCGATCCTAACTTTTATTTCATTATTTTCATTATCCTACCGCGAGTATTTTCTCCACGATTCCCTCGTTTTCGCAGTTAGCTGGTTGGATATAACTGCTACTGGTAGTGGTGGTGGTGGTGATGGTGATGGTGGTGGTGGTGGTGGTGGTGCTGCTTCTTCTTCTTTCCCCCTTTCCCTGAGCAAGGTAGGAAAGGGGCCAATTTTACGAGATTAACTTTTATTACGATAGGTGTAATTAATTTCGAAACAGACCAACCTCCACCTCCACCTCCTCCTCCTCCTCCTCCTTGCGGATTCTCTTTTCCAAACGATAGCCAATTGTATTATTCCAAGTTATATTCCCTATATATAAAAAGAGTGAGAAAGAGAGAATGGGTGGAAGGGTATTTCCTTTTTCTCGACTTACCAATTCGTATTACGAAAAAGAAAAAAAAAAAGAAAAAAGAAAGAAAAAAAAAAACGGAGAAGAAGAAAAGGCTATTAAAAAATATCGAGTAATTGAAAATGTTCTTCTCTTTCTCGAGAACTATCGATCTTTAAGTTTCGAGTAATAAGGGAAAAGGTTTTTTCTTTTTTAGTTATTATTATATTTTTCTCGGTTGCGTGCTTTTTTTTTTTCCTTTCTTTCTTTCTTTCTTTCTTTCCGACAAAACGAAACGAACGAGCTAAGCAAGTAAATCGTAAAGAGTATCTCTCTCTCTCTCTACGGGTGGGATTTTGTAATAGTAGTCGTACTAGTAGTCGTACTAGTAATACTAGTAACAGAACCGACGCAAAAGTTTGTCCTGGGGAGTTTTATTAGCCGATCGTCGGTAGTTAAGTCTGTAAACTATTACATTTTTACGTTCGCTTTTATCGTGGCAATCCGCGAAGCCTTACTCGCATAACTCTCAAATATCCTACCAATGCTGAGATTACGCCAGGATATACATACATACCTACATACGTGCACGTATATATACATTAGGTATACATCTATGTATCAGTATATGGACCTATCTATCTATCTAATACATGTGTGCATTTCAGATTACACGATATGGATCTTTAAATCATATCCTTGGCAATAGGGACGAGGACATTCTCACGCGATTCCTCGATATATCGTAAATCGAATATGTCGTAAATGTTTTCGAAAATTATTCCAGAGTAAAAGAAACAATAACAACAACAACGACAAAAAATAAAGGAAAACGGAATATTATTGTAACGCGTTTTACAACGTCGTAGTTGATTACCTTTTTTTTCTTCGACGTTGGAAGAATTCTGAAACGGATGGAACGAAAAAGGAGGAATAATAATAAATGAGTCCAAATAATGAATATGCAGTTTTAAAGGAAGAACAGCATGGATGAGTAGAAACAACAGGAACGAGGAAAGATCGGGGGAGTGTAAATAAGAGGAAAAGGACGTTTTAGATAGGCGTATAAGGTAAGGCAAATGAAACGAGGTAAATAGTCCGAATACCGTCTCTACTAATTAGTTATATAAAGGCTTGCCTACAGGCTCGTGGCTCGAAAGGCTTATACCGTTAATTAACATACCGAGCAAGGGTGCCAGGCGTGGCAGAGTAACTGGGGCTGCTATGTTCCTCTAACATCGCTATGAGAGGAAAGGAAGGAAACTGCTTGAACATTATCGGGACAACTTTGTCGTAGTTGTTACGACTCCTTTTCGCCAGGATCGAGAATAAGAATCTTTCGAATTGAAGGAAGGGTGGTTCTTCTCTCTTCCCTTATTCTCATTCTTATTATTCCTCTTGTCTTTTTACTTTCCCTTTTACGGGTTACTTTTCTCTGGGAATACTTACTCAACACTTATCCAATAACAACTAAAAAGGTTCACGTATTTTCATCGTCTCTCTTTGTAGTAATTACAGATAGTTTTGAGCCCTTTGTTTCTTCGATTGAGTTACCCATTCACGTTACTAATCCAACACATCTTATTATTTGCTTCATTTATATTTTTTTTATTTTGTAATAATCAATATTAGATCAATTTTCTCATATGATAAATAATTCTTAGTACAATATATGTAGGATTCGTGAAAAAAAATTAGGACGTTGGACTGACTGGAGGACCGGGACTCGAACCCAGATCTTCCGCTTTCAGGACTACTGTTTATGCTTTTTATCCATTGAGCTATTCAGGGTCCCACCGTCCAATCTCTTCACGAATGCCTACTTAAGTATTTGGCATAGAGGTACACGTCCCACATATATAACCTGGTATTGAATATAATTATGAAAAATAATTAACGATTATGACGTAACTTCTGTGGTATCCTCGAAACGTTCGACAACATTTACAAAGTGGTTCAGTCGTACCAACGCATACATCGTTGACCCTCGGAAAATCGGAACAATGCGAATAGTACGATAGTTCATGGTGTTAGATCTCGAAGAAAAGACGCATCGTGGCCAGTTAAAGCGAGTTCTGTTAAGTAACCGGTGCTTTCTAGAAACTACAGACAATGACAGAAAGAGAAAGCAAGTTGAGGGATGTGGCGGATACGAAAAGGGGATTCGAAGGTTTATTAGTCGTCAAACTAGATTCTCCCTTTCTCTCTATCTCTATCTAACTCACATATTTCTATGTTCTATGTCTCAAGAAACGTCGCCGGTTCAGACGATCCTATCTCTCGAAGTCACAAGTCGAGTCATCTTTAAGTCGTTTCTCCTAGGAACACTGGCTCACTCACGGAAACCGCGTTATGCGTCGTAAAGACGATTTCGAATGCGGTCGTTGGAAATTCGATTCACCCTTCTCTCGTTTTCTCTCTCTCTCTTTCTCTTCTTAGATTAGAAAAGAAAAGTTGGAGGGGAGAGAAATAAAAACCCATAATCATCAGGATGTGTTATTGAAGTAAAAACGTAATTTCGGTAGTCAACAAATTTTGGAAAATTAATAAAAGACAACGAAATTACGATATTTTCTTTAAGAAAAATCTTCTTTTCAAAATATCAACGTGTTTTTCCATATTTCAACTATTATCTTGTTTTCTTGTTAAACTTGTCGACCGCAACCAACGAACACCCCTGAAAAGTTTTAATCGCGTACGAGTAAAAGCAAACGCACCGATCCTTGGTTGGCCAACGTTGCTTCCCACTGTTTCTCTCTCTCTCTCACACAAATCCGTTTAAAGCCGTTCGTAGTCGTCTTTATCCGAAAAATAAGGCTGTAAATTGTGCGATATTTCGGAGGGTTGGAGGGAGGAAGGGAGGGATGTTTGAGAAAGGGATTTTTTTTATTCCCCGACGCTCGTACGTCATACCTTGCACGTATCCTGGGAGAACAAAACGAGCTAAAGGATATTTACGAGCGGGTTACGAGCAACTAGCTAGCTATCAGAAGTTTCGCTTTTACCTACTTAGCGAGCTTCCGAAAAATCGTTTTACTTGTTTTATATTTTTCTTGTTTTTTTTCCTTATTTTGCAACTTACGAAAGGGACACTCGAAAATAATCCTCTCATAGAAATATGAGAAAGAAAACGTTGGGAAAGATGAAAACAAGTAGAGGAGGAGGAGGAGGAGGAAGGAGGAAAGTTTTACAGTGTATCATCACGACAGTGTGTTATCTCTAGCAAAGGATCATTGCACCCCTGCGAGCCTCTTCGGTGCAGTAAACGGTACTTCCAAGGGGTTCTAGCCCTTCCTTCTTCCGTTCTCGTAAGCTATACTCTTGCCAGTGGTTCCGGTATAACGAAGGAGGATCCTGTAGAGTCTCTACGAACACACTATCGAATTCTCCTAACTCGTATATTCTCAACACATATACAAAAAGCACGAACACATATAGTCTCCCTTTCTCTCTCTCTCTTATTCTCTTTAGTTGTCCTAGCAGGACGAGGTTTGTCTCTCATTGTTATCCAACAACCCCTGCGAGAGACACCAGCTCGTCTACTTCTGTGTCTGACGTTTATGGCACTGTCGCGAGTTAAGATCTCGTTAGCAGCCTCGGAACTTCCGAAAGCGTGGCCTGAAGTATGTAAAAAGGATCTCTTCCCTCTTTTTACGACCGAAGTAGTAGAGTTACCTCGTGGTTCTTCTATTCCACTAGTTTAACTTCCTTTCTTTTATTTTTCTCTCTACTATTTTTCTTCATTCTATTTCTTACTATCATATACTATATCTCTTACGATACATTTAAACATTAACATTATCGACGTTGCAACCCGTAACAACCCATAGGGATGGTATAACCAGTGCTAAGTTATTATACAAGCCGTTACGCTAATGTTACACACCATGGGAAGTATAGGACCCACGCGTAATTCCGTACGCGACTAACGTTCCGGCTGCCAATGTGCTGTTTGCCGCACCTGAACCTCGTCGGCTAAAATTGACGACATAATCCGCCATAATTCAGGATTACCCTGGCAAGAGCTTGGATAACCGGTAGGCACGTTTCGAGACGATGCCTATGACCTTCGAGCAGTTCTCGTACCAACTCGGAAGAACGCATCTCTCCTTGCTGAGTTTTATTCGTCAACTTTATCCAAATATTACGAAACTCCTAGGTAATAAATGTTTTTCTCGCGGTAGGGGGTCCGGTGTTTTTAGGAAAATGGCCGGAACTAAAATTTGTCAAGGTCGTCGCAATCAGCAGCGATCGGTTCTTCTAGGTTCGCGTGGCCAGCGCGTACGAGAAAAATTGATGCCAGCCGAAAAAAAATGTTATATGTGTACGGCAGGTTTTTTGGAAGAGTAGGGGTAGGGGTAGGGGGAGGGCTGGGGGTTAAAGGGGAGGGAAATGATGTGTGTCCGGTGGACGTTTCCGTCCAGGTATCTCGGGGAATCACGCGTCCCCGGCAATGCCGCCAACGCTGAAAATATAAATCCGCTAAAATATCGAGAGATTAGCGTTTGGACACGTCGGCCGATAGCCTGTCGAGGCTCAGACCCCAAAGCCATGCTTTCTCTCTCTCTCTCTCTCTCTTTCTCTTTTTCACCCCACTATCAACCACCCTCGATACCACTCACCCCTCTAACACATTCGAACGGTCTATATATACACTAACGTATATGGTGCGTGCAACCCTTTCGAAAAGAGAGAAGGGGGTTCGGGAAGGGTTTCGTTCTAGCACCATTTTTTCTCGTAACAATAATTTGTCGTTATCAAATAACGACGGTACTCTTTCTCTCTCTCTCTCTTTCTCTCTCTTTCTCTTTCTCTTTCTCTCGTATACGCGGTTACCGTGCATCGCGGTGAAGCTCTGGCGGCTTTACCGGGGCGCCAATAAATGCTAGGGAAATAAAATTTTACTGCCGAATAATATCTCTGTAACAAAAACGGAAAGAACGAGAAAGAAAGATATCGGTGCTATTGAATTCCATAGACCATTTCGTATATATATATATATATATGTATCTACTACCATTGGCCTTTTTTTGTTCTTTTTGTTATATACGGGATTGAACCATCTAACTTCGATACACACTTTCGAATAACTCTTGTTAAATCCAAAAATATATATTCACTTATTCGAAAACACTCCTTTGACAACATTTAATAACGCACTCTTTTAATTATGAGATAGAATTGTTTTTTATTTATAATGAAAAATATATAAATTCTTTTTCTTGAAATTCTTTTCGTCGAAAAAACTAATTTCCATTTGATCATTATAGTCAAGCAACGATGGACACGGTTAACATTTAGATGGTTTATCGCTTTGGTATACCGTGTGATGTTAATTTCAAACTACGTTAAAGATCGAACCAACAAATTAACAAACGCATATACATATATAATCTCATAATTCATACTTATAACTTTTGTCGAATTCACATATGCGATCATAGTTGGCATCGATAACTTTAGTTGGAGTCGTTTTAAAGGCTTCAAAAAAAAAAGAAAAATTCGATGAGAACTACTATCTCGATAAAATAAGGTTGAGGATTAACACCGTAAAAGAGAAGAAAGAAAGAAAGAAATCCACGCAGTTGGTTCTTCTTCCACGCTCGATAACTCGGGCGCAGGATCAAGATCTTTTGCGTGAAAGAAAGAAAGAAAGAAAGAGAGAGAGAGAAAGAGAAGGATAGGGAATGGAACATGATGGAAGACGAGGGGTAGGGTAGGGTAAGGGGCTTGGAAGGTGGGATTGTTGCCGTTGTAACTTCCCCCCGGTGTAAGGGAGAAAGCTCTCTTACTCTCCCTCTCGTTATGTACGGCGGTGGGCCAAGTCTACCGCAGAGAATAATGTTAATGAAATACAGATAGCATCTCTATACAAGAACCCTTCGAGAAAGAGAGAGAGAGAGAGAGAGAGAGAGATACCACGAAGAAGAGGACGAAGTATTGTCCGACTTCGTTGAGAGCTTCTGTGCTTTGAACTTTGGCGCGAGCCAGGACCACCTCACCCTCTCTTTTTCTTTTTCTTTTATTTTTTTTGTTTTTTTTTTCGGACCAACGGAAAAACAACGTTCGCATAAAATCGCTAAGTATCAACGAAGAGTGATGAAAAATATGTAGAATCCGTGAAAAAAATTAGGCCGTTGCACCGACTGGAGTACCGGGACTCGAACCCGGATTTTTCGCTTTCCGGGCGAGTGCTTTTAACCATTGAGCTATTCAAGGCCCACCGTCTAATCTCTTCACGAATGCCTATTTAAGTATTTGGCTTGGAGACGCTCGTATCCTACAAATATATATATAAAAAGAAAAAATATAGGAGTGTTAGGAAATAAGAGACATTTTAAGGCATACATAAAGAGCGGGGGAGGTAACTGGGGATAGAAGAACGCGTTAAATAACGTGTAAACTGCGTCACGACGCTCGATACATTAGCAGAGCACAGGAAGACTACGAGTCTGAGAGAAGAATATAGTTTCTATCTCGATGATAAGGAAATACGAGAGAGAGAGAGAAGCAACCAACGAACACTCGAATCTCGAAGCGTTGAAATTTAATGGCGCGTGACCGACCGATCGTTCGTTCCTTCGAGTTTTCCACTTGAAATCGAAAGATATGCGAAACACTCGATGATGAGATTAACAAATGAAAGAGAATGAAAGGGAAACGCCGTTCTTTTCATCGACCTTTACGTAGAATTTACAAACCTTAGGTTTCTTTTTCTTTTTCAAGTGAAAACTTCCGTTAGGATCGTTGCGATTTGAAAACGATGAAACGCGCAACGGTCGATGTTGATTTTATTTTTTTGAAGTTATACTTCTTTCGGCGCGTTTGGGAAAAAATGATGAGAGTGAATTTTTACGATGCGCGCGCACAGCGACACAAAAATCGACACTACGAAGTTTTTGTTTTTGTTTTTTTTCAGACAATCGTAGATCTTCAACCGCGGTAATATTATCCACACTTACCCTATCGAATAGAGTCCGAGAAGAAGAATGGGGGAAGAAGGGGAGAAAAAAGCACGCGATCGACGCCGGAGAAAGAAAGAGGAACAAAAAAAAAACAAGGAAAAAGAGAAAGATCAAGCTCGTCTTCGCCGAGTGTTTTTAGAAGAGAAGAGAAGGGAGGTTACAAAGAGAGAGGGAGAGAGAGAGAGAGAAGCGAGCTGACTCACTGACTGATTTTTTCAAAAGCAGACTAATTAAGGAGCGCCTGACAAAACGTTAATTAAAGCACTCGAAAACCGAGTGCCATTAAAAGAGGAGGGAAGGAAGGAAGGAAGGAAGGAAGGAAGGAGCGGGGGGTAGGGGTGGGGGAGGAGGTGTAGAGATGAAGGAGAGGGAGAAGAGGAAGAGGAGAGGAGAGGAGAGGAGAGGAATTACAAGCGCAGTTGCTGTGGTGGCGAGATGCCGTGGGGGTGGAAGAGAGGCTGTCTCTCTCTCTCTCTCTCCCTCTCTCTCTGTGAGTCTCTCCGACTCTTCTATGAGCCACAGAAGGAAGGAAGGAAGGAAGGAAGGGGGTGGAGGGCTTAAAAGTTGGAGCGCGTTCGTGCCAGTGGGGTATGGCTTACTCTACCGGGCGAAAGCAGCCAGGAGGCAATTCCTAACGGCTGGAAAGATATGCAAATGCGCGAAAGGGAGAGCACTGCTAATGCCTGCCTACCTGAGCCGTGCCGGCACGCAATAATCATTAAAAACTAAAACGTATACTCTCTTCTTCGTCTGGTCTTTGGATATCGTCGGGAAGAGAAGAGAGTCCTCCTCATAGAACGAATTTAGATACTTCTGATTTGGCTTAGCGTTGGATAATGTTTGATTTTACCTGCTAGGCATTAAATATACGACTAAAATGATTTGAAAAAGAAAGAAAGAAAAAAAAAAAGAAAAAATAAATAAATCTCTACGTGTCTCCTCTCTTCTCATCGACGAAACATCAAAATCCGCGCACGCTCGTTTACCACATACCTACGTACCTGCGCACGCACGAAGGAAAAAAGGCAGGGGAGGGTGGGACGCAACGCATTGAGAAATAGAGAGAGAGAGAGAGAGAGAGAGAGAAAGATCATTAGCGAGAGACGAAACGGATTTTCAGGCTTCGCGGAACACGCGAACGCGCGACGCCCGGGCATTAAAACGGCAGGCAAGCAAGCAAGCAAGCAAGCAAGCAAGCAAGCAAGCAAGCAAGCAGGCCGTCGTCCGGACTCCCCGGGAACTTCATTTAAGAGTCCTTGTTTATAAACTGAAACAGGACGCGGCAGAATATAATTCCGCTTCTAATTACCCGGAGTGCTTTGCTTCTTTCACGGAAAGCGAGGAGCCGGCTGGCTAACCGCGCTGAGAAAATTTCGTCCTTCTGGGTAACCGGCCGAGCCCGATCGAATCATCGGCCGGCATGGACGATTGTTGCACGGTCTGGTTCATAAGTAAAAACCTAATAAATAGCCGGAAGAACGACGAGGACGGAGAGAGGAGGGGTGGCCGGGCGGGGCTGAAGAGTCGCGAGAGCGAGCGGGCAAACGAACCTGCGAACGAGCCTGCGAACGGGACCGAGACTTCTCTGATAATTAAGTTCGTTGATAAGAAAAGGACGGAGCACTTCTCTCTCTCTCTCTCTCTCTTTCTTTCATTCTTTTATTATTTCTTTCTCTCTTTCTACGTCGGTACATCCTTGCATCCTCGAGATGGCTAATTAATTTAATTACCGCCTCCACCAGATTTTACCCCACTCCTTCCCTCCCTCTCCCTCTCTCCCTCTCTCTCTCTCTCTCTTGCTCGCTTTCTTTCTATCCCTACTTTTCATCCACTTTGGTTCTTTCTCCTCCTATCGCACCCTCGTCGAAGAAGACGAATCCGATTCGCGATCTCGGGAATGGTGCACGCGGATTTATTTATTTCCACTTCCTCCTCGTTAAAAGTCAACGAGTCAAAGAGAGAAAGAGAGAAAGAGAGAGAGAGAAGGAGAAATTTGACTTGTGGCCAATGAATCGAGGTTGAAAGCGCATCGACGACGACTTTTCTTGGAGCTCACTTTAAACGTAATTATTTTCTCCCTGCCCTTTTTTTTTTCTTACTACTCCCTTTCGTACACGCACGCACACACATACGTAGATAAAAATGTCGTTCGCGCTGTTGGATAATTCGTATAAAATAATTTAATCTCCTCCAATCGTGAATTTCTCTTGGACGTAACGTCGACATAACGCGTTATCGTTTAACTCCCAATAACTTAGGAAGAACGAGCAAGAGCTTTACCAGAGTTACGTTAAAAGAACGATGGCGAACGTGCGACATCGGGTTGAATACGAGCGGGCGAATGAACGAACGAACGAACGGACGGACGGACGAACAAACGGTTCACGTTCGCTAACGACCCGTTACGGGTACTGCCAGGACCGGGCCCCGTTAAATTTAACGTTTATCGCCGATAGCTACCATAAAATTTAATTAATCTAAAAGTGATTATGAGCAAAAGCATGGCTGTACCCAGGCAGAACGCTGATTCTATCAGCGCGACGATCGGACCATAAGCCTCTTTGGATGCCCGGCTATAACCCTTCGAGTCCATTTTACTTCACTCCGCGGACCTGACATAGCAACCAACCAACCAACCAACCAACCAGCCAGCCAGACAGCTAGCTAGCCAGTGGCAGTAACACTTTCATCGGTCCACCATCATCACCCTTGAGGCCTATATTATTATACTTCAGACAGTCTAACTCTTTCATCTACATTTAAATTCTTTTCTTTTAGATTTTGTTTTTTTTTTTTACTTTTTGTAATAGAAAACACGACAATGTTCTTAGAAATGATTTTTCTATCATTTAAGTTAATCGATAAAAACTCCTAAAGATTTACTATCGTTAGGAATTTCTTAGAATTATTCTTCATCAAACGTTTTCATTTATTAGATTAGCATATATTTAATAATAATAATAATATATTCATAAACGTTCTCTTGTTGATCCTACCAATAGATGGGAAGTTATTTTAGATAGTAGTTTTTATTAACTTATCGTAAATATTAGCCATTCCAATATCAGAAGCCGCAAAAGCTTCTTTAAGTTAACCGATTATTATAGGTATCGAAATCATGAAAGTTTGGTAAATCGCGAGGGACGAAAGGTATACTCAGTGCTTAGTTTGCTTCCCTCATATTAATTCGGCAACTACTCTCTCTCTCTCTCCCTCTCTCTTGCTCTCTTTCTCCTACTCTCTTAAGCCATAGGCTCATTGGGTAGCAGCAAAGTGGCGTGGCGCCGTGTTACGTCTCTATCGCTTAGTCCCAAGGGTGGCGTCAAGGCATTCCCTTTAACGACGACCAATCGAGTCGTAAGATAGGCGATCATCTTACCGATTACACCAAGGACAACGAGCGATTACGCTTTCGCGACTCGATTTTCGGTTAACTCGTCTGATATCAATGTATCGTCATGCATACAAAATTCTCACCGATTTATAAACACCAATATCTGTGCAGAATTTTTATTTTCAAATATAACCCGACTGATGGGCCGCATAAAATGTTGGCCTAACAATAAGCGAGAACAAAGTTTCATTTTATTTCCCATTGAGACATAAATTGTACGTACGATTTTTGAACAGGTGCACAGCACGAACGGAGAAAGAAAGACGAAAAAAAATGAAGAAAGAAAGTAAGGTAAGTTAAAGAAATCGGTGGGGCACACGTATCGAGCGTTAAAATTAACGGCGCAGTAACAAGAAAGTATCCGTAAGAAGGGGTGTAAAGAGGAAAAACTGCGCACGCAGGTAATTTTCCACGTATGTACCGGTCAGCTATGGTCGGTTGGGAGGACTTTTAAGACGCGTTATGGGTCTTCTTACGAGCTAAGGTCGTAATCAAATACTTAAAACTCCGGCGCAGCTGTGGAACGGGCTGAAGAAAAGGAAAGAGAAGGAAGAAAGAA
Organism: Polistes fuscatus; assembly: GCF_010416935.1. Classification (NCBI taxonomy): domain Eukaryota; kingdom Metazoa; phylum Arthropoda; class Insecta; order Hymenoptera; family Vespidae; genus Polistes; species Polistes fuscatus. The sequence goes on along the minus strand of NW_025113095.1, from coordinate 3,034,107 downwards.
AAAAAAAAAGAGACGAAGGTGGGGGTGGGGGTTAGAAAATAGAAGGAGTAACTTACTCAACGGAACCGTGAAAAATCGCGCCCTTTTTCGAGGGTTCCCTACGGACGATCGTAAAAGTCTCTCCCCCACCTCCTCCCTCGTTTCTCCCCCCACACGCCATTCCACACCGCTTTTCTCTTTTTTTCTCCTCCTCCCCCCTGCCCCTCTTAAATAGTCGACTGGAAAATCTTTTCGCAGTTCTCGTTCTTTATACAACGACGAAAAATACTCAATCCAACCGAAATACTTACCGGAGCTACCTGTATAAATTCTAGGACGTTTAAAAAGGTAGGAGAGAGAGAGAGAGAGAATAAATGATATCCCGATTTTCTTGCAAGGATTTCGTTTAGTCGCTATTAATCGAATCGCGAAGAAGGACGCGAAAGAAATGTCCCGTTCGAACACATTGCTGCTAATCTCGAGGAGAAGAAAGGAAAAAAAAAAGGGGGGAAGAAGAGGAGAAAGAAGAAGAAGAAGAATAAGAAGAATAAGAGGAGTGAGGTGAGGTGAGGATCTGTTAGGAAAAAGTTGGAGCGACCGTTAAGATCGTAATACGGCAGTAATGCCGGTACTTAGCGGAGTATAAATAAGCGTTAAATCCGTGCTTAGGAGCTTTAATCTGTATTTTTCTCGAGATGCTTGCTGGAATACATTATCAGTAAGTATAAGCGAGAAAGAAAGACTTTATCGCGGTCGGTGATAATGCTCAAAACGAAAGCTCTAATATACTTGAACAAAGCTTTTCTTACCAAAAGGGGTTGGTTGGCGGTATTGTGTCACCGTTCCTTACCATCAATTCTTATCGTCAAATTCTTCGAATTGTTGGTCAAATCTAGTATAATAACGTATCGATGATTACGTAGAGGTTTGTTAACTAACCGCACATGGATAAAGCACGAATTGGAAATCGTCCGATTCGATTCGATCTTTCGCAAGTTTGACTCTTCCCCTCCTCTTCAACGGGTGCTCGTACAAATGAATGTTACGACTTTTATTAGCCATCGACTGCTCGTTTCGTGGTAGTTTGTTCTTATCCATTTAGGTTTCCCACCCTCATCCTAAACTCAGAGAAGAAGAAGAAGAAGAAGAAAAAGTAATTGGGTGTTACAAGAGACGATTGGATTTACTAAGACATTGATTAGAGTATAGTTTTCGTGTGATAAGTTTTCTCTTCCTGGATGGGGATGTTTTACTTTTCGTCGATTTTAACTTTGGTATTCTAGGTTGTAGTTAACGGGTGGAAAGAGAAATAGGAAGAGGAGGAGGAGACAGGTTGGTCGCTAACGACCGTCACCGAAGCCAAGGATTGTTAACTGCTTCTAGGTTTGAATCTCCCAATGGATGTTACGACACTGCCGCTTCCATGTGGGTAGCGAAAGCTTCCAGGAGGATGGGTGAGAGGGTGGAAAAGGCCAACGTCGAGGGAAAATTGCTAAGCAATTCGGAACAATGTCTTGTTAGACGGTTTACTTTGAGATAATCGTTGAGAAGACTCAACCAATCGTTAGGTTTTCTCACGCGTCATTAAATTCTTTCTTTCCTAAGTAATTAAGGATATTGATATTTCCAAATATTTTTTTCGACAGAGAAAAATCTGAATTATTTCTATTAATCGAAAGATTATATTTGTATCATATTTTCATTCGTCTGATAATCGTCTTTGAAATTATATTTTTATACAATAACAGCAATCGCGATCGAATGATAATGCACACGAGCGTGTTTCTCTCACATTTCCAGTCAATTCTTCGATTCCATTAATGCGTATCGCTGTCACGTTAGCTTGTATTCCCCAAGGTAATATTCTCAGTTCAGTTTTCTCTTTCTCATACCATTTCTACGAGCCCGTGTGACTTGAAAGTTCTTCACAGGGTGGGATGGGAATGGAAGGGGTTGATAGGGTGAAGGTAGAAGAAAAGGTTCAAGGAGGAAGAAGAGTATATGAGCTTAAAGTGGTAGTAGTATCCACAGGAATAGTTACAAGCAAACTAAATGAACACCCTGCCGACTATTATATGAGAGTAGTTGCTGTTGCTACTTCGTGGAAGCAACTAACTCGACCCTAATGCCCTGCTTATGCCCGATTATTGTCCTCTCCTCGAGTTCAGAGCCAGGACCATTACGAATCCCGATGCTAACAACAACCACAAAGTATCTTCGTTAACGTGCAAAATCTACCGGGTGTATTTAATCTAAACAAAAATTGTCATAAATTGTCATAATTTAATATTACAAATCATATTGCGAATGGATTTAAGTGCAATTGGAAGATATCTAATAAAAAAAAGCACAGAGGGGTGTAATATCTTAGAAACGTTACGGACAACCCTGACGCAACCCTAAGTGCAGATAAGAAACGAATCGTAAGTAATCTCTCTTAGAAAGTTTTTCTTATAGTTACGTATAAGTCTTCGACAATGTAAAGAAAATCAAACGATGGTCATTTGTGGTAAGCCTTTTCACGAGAATCGGAGATGTATTATCGTCCTATCGTAAGGAATCCTTTGTTGAACGTTATCAGCAATTTCTTTGATTCGACCAAAGAAATATCGTATCTTCTTTCATCCGACAATTGTTCGGACAATAATTATTTTATCTATCCAATTTATTTATTATTTACGCACGATATATATGTCGGTTTATTTTTTTTTTTTTTTAATAATCTATTTAACGACGAAATATCCTCGTTTAGATTATATTGAATATTCGTACATTGAAAATTACAGAGAAGAAACATTTGAACCAAATCAATTCGATGGCAAATCAGTTTTGAAATAATCGAAGATCTGGTACGTGGGGGAAATCAGTTGTGGGAATTAAGTTTAAACGACACGCTAAACGTTTATGACACACACAACGCTAATGGCCAGAGTTAACAATAAATCTGGAAAGGACTTTTATCGGAAAGTTGATAAAAGTCGAAAGGGTATCATCGAAGTTTGGGCTATTATAAAAGAGGGGAGAAGAGAGGGTCGAAAGAGGAAAACGAGGAACGTTGGGAAAATGACCATTAATAGAACGCAAAGTCCGACGGTCATGCGCCAATCAGTTGTAGTGACAGTCGCCAGAAAGAAACAAGTATTTCCCATCAGTGCATTCGGCATGCAAGAACCGATACTCACGTCTACGAAACTAGGATGAACTTATCACTGATCTGCCTTACGTTTTTCCTATTTCCCTCTTCGATCTTAAACATTATATTTTTCATATTTCATCCTGCATAGAAGAAAAATACTCGTTAATCCTTAACTTAACTTAAATAAATCGATAGAAATTTAATGACGTGGTGTATCGAGTAAATGTTTTATTATATTTATCATTTAACACGTGTACGACGTGGAAAAGAATGTTCAACGAAATCAATATCACTTCTCAAGACTGTAAATAAGAAAAAAAAAACTAAATTTGATTATGGTCGAAAACTATAAAAATTAGATTATTCAAGATTGAAAGAGTAATAAAGTTTGTTAAACGCGAAGAAAAAAGAATCATTTCAAAAAGATTAATCAAGTGGTCTATTCTTGGCATTCGTATAAAATTCCAACACTTGCAAAAATTGTGTTAGAACTTTGTTTAAGTTATCAAGGTATTATAAAATGATGTTTAAAGAGATCTTAAGCATTTTTAAGAACAACTAATAAGAAAAAGTAGATTTGATTACGCTTATAAATATAATAATTGGATTATTTAAGATTGGAAGAGTAACAAGACGTAATTTAAAGTTTATAAAAGGAAGATAAGATCGGAAGTATTTCAAAATGGTTAACCAAGTATTTATTATTTTTACTCTTATAAAATTCCAATAAATCGAACGAGGAGTTTTAACAAAGTGTTCGAATTTAGTAGAAATAATTTGATGTAACGACGTTGTCCATAAACTTGAAGCTCCCTTTAGACCCTATTATTTTCTATATAATCTATACCATAGTATTCGAGGGAAGCCCTTTCCCACATGTCTACGCACGCGCGCATACACGAGATTATAACACGCGCGAAATACCATCGGTGACATCGAAAAGGGACGTGGGAGAGGGATAGAAGGTAGATTTTTCCGCGCCTCGATATGATTAATACCCTCGCGATACGAAGGGGGTGGTGGTGGGGGTGGTAAAGAGGAAAAGCTCCGAACGATAAAGAGCGGAAGGGGTGAAAAAGAGAGAGATAGGTCGAAACATGGGAAAGAGAAGGTCTGCTACTCAAAAACGGGAGATTACATGAATGTGTGTGTGTGTTTGTGTAATAGTAGGAGAGTGTGCGTCATACGAAAGAGAGAAGAGAAGAAAAGAGGAGACGAACACAGATGGGAAGAGGTGAGAGTTTTTTTGGGTGGGGGTTGGAGGGGGGTTGAGTAAGAAAGAGTAGGTGGCGAGGAAGGGAACAGTTATGGCATTGGGGTGTTAGTGTTAGTAATGGTGGTGGTAGTGGTAGTGGTGGTGGTGGTCGCTCGTCGTACACCAAATCCCCGTCAACCGCATTCAATTACGATGTTATCGCGAATACAGATGACGGTTATTTCCTTCGGTACACCCTATACATAACGACGGCCGCGCACAACTCCTGCGTGAGCAAAGTTAAGGCCGTATAATGGCGTGCCGGCCGGCCGTGTGATTGTTTTAGGATGTGAACACCGACGATGTTTCGGGATAAAGCGGATCCGATTTCGACGAACCAGTCTATCCTATCCTATCCTATCCTATCCGTTCGTTTGTTCGATTCTTGTGGATTGAAACTTCCCCCCCCCCAAAGAAAAAAATGATTGAAATCGACATTTTTGTTCTTTTTGTTTTTTTCCCTTTATTATTCCCATTTTATTCTTGGCCTATTTTTTTTTCTTTTTATTCTTTTCTGATCGATTACTTGGCATTGGTTTTAATGACGTCACCCGTTACAGCGATGTAACAAAATGCACCTTCCTCTGTAGTCGGTTGCTCCATGATAAAAGAATCTGCTTCTTGGCTAAATGGTGACGTCAGTGGATACTTTTTCGCCGCTCGCCTATAATTTTACATCCTCGATTATATTTTCTATAATTTTATTCATCTATCATCGAGTATTTTTCGTACCTTGCTGCTTCCGGTAAGGAATCGAGATATTTCATTGGCGGGTAATCTTGGAACGGTCCGGCTATTCGCAAATCTCGCACGTATCTTGACAAATTTCAAAAGAAATGAATGATAATAAATTAAAAATAAATAAAACGAATGACAAACATTCTATCTTAGAAAAAATATTAAAAATTGAATTTGTTCATACGAAATCTTCAAAACTAAATTATTCGAAACGTCCAAATATATTTCTATCGCAAAATATACGAAAATAAATAATAAATGATAAAAATTACCCGTAAAGGGCGTAAGCGTAATCGTTTCTAAGTCCCTTCATTTTGCTACATTTGTTACAACTCAATCGGCATAGCGTTTGAATCCAAGCAGTGACTATGGTTCTCGCATTGGGGGATGGTATCGATGCTGCGTATGGTCTGATTTGATAAAGTAAGAACCAAAATTCCTAAATAGTAGGAAAATTGTTATTTTTAAGTAGTAAGTGTCGATAAATAGTCAGACTTCGACGAAAAATACTCTTACGTTATCCATTTGTTCGTCCATCTCAAAGGTATCCTGTTCGCAAAACGAATTCTCGTCGTGAAAACTACACGGTATCTAAAATAATAATATTATTGAAATAATTGAAATAAATGAGAATGCGCGTGATATTAGAATGACGAACTTCTTCGTAATCGTCGGGCAAGGATGCCACGTATTCGCTCCAAGTTGTGTCCAATTCCCATTCGGCGAGTGGAGCTTTGATTACCGTCTCGTTGGACAAATCTTTGAGCGAACCGATTGGTGGATCTTCGACAAATACACCGCTCAACTCGTCGTTCAACATATTCATAGTTAAAGATGACAAATATCTTCGAAAAAATAATCGACAAAAAATATGTATAACCAAGAAAGAAAAAAAAGTTATGAAAAGTTTATTGGAAGTTTGTTACCTGTTACGTTTATCGCGCAAAATTTCAACGTGATATTCGGCAGCAAAGAGTTTGTCAACCCAAGGAATGATTCTACTTTTATCTTCTACGCGCGACATGGCTGGTGCCAAATTTCTAATAGCCGCACTATTTATAAACGATACGTTTTATTACAAACACAAATAATCCAAAAGTACTAAACATTTTTAATCTATGACGCATGATTAATAAGAATCATTTAATAATCAAATTAATTCTATAACACATTCTATAAAAAAAATATTAAATATCATAATGATTAACCCGTAATATTGAAATTCCGTGGCGAGAGTATCGAATTTGGATTTAACCTTCGAATCAATTTTCGTCGAATCATTCGGATTATTTTCATTCTTCGTTACAATCGACGACGACATTACTTCCCGAAATAAAAATAAGAAATTTTTAAGGTTAACGAAAAAAAAAAAACAACCAAGAAAAAGATACAATTACGCGACGATTCAGTAAATTCGATTTATTATAAAATGAATCATCGACTAACTTCAGATAAAAGATAATATTTCGGATAGAGTAACATACTGGTAAATATGTTGGATAGTAGTAACTAAATTCAGTGCAAGCTCGTGGACGGTATTTTGCCAGAGAAAGATAAAGGGAAGGGGGTGGAAAGGGGGGAGGGAAGGGGAAAGGCAGTTCGTTCTTCTCGATACTTTCGCACGATAAAACATGAAATATGAAGGTTTGCCAAGGTTCCGTTCGGTTCAAGCACAAGAGAGGATGTGCAGATCATAACGCAACCCAGCCGGTGGTACGAACACCCCACACGTCTACCGCCTGAGTTACTCCGCTTGGCTATTTCAAAGGAATTCTTTCTTTCTTTGTAAACTCTATACATCTCTATCAAAGACTCCATTTCGTATAGAGAACTATGTTACTTTATTCTTATTTCCACAGTTTTTTTATACTTTCACCTCGTAGAATTTCTTTTTCTTCCCCCCGTAAGGAAAAGGAAACTGTTGATCGTTTTTCAACCGAGAGACAATAATCTTTGAAAAGATAAGCCCCAACCTTCATTTTCTTTACCTATTCCGTGAGAATTTTGTACAACATCGATCAAAGATATATGTGCCCATAATTATGAAAGTGGTCTAAGTCGTACATTTATTGTTTCGAGATATTTAAAGGATTATATAATAAAATAATAAACTTATTTTTGTTTTTTAATTATGACTTAGACCACTTTCATAATTATGAGCACATTTTAGCTTTTAATCAACAGTCATTTGGTACAATTGTTTATCAACTTCGATACGAAAACAATAGTAAAAGCTTTGTGCGTTAAAGAGAAGAGAAGGTAGAAGAAAAGACTAGTTAAAGCAGGGAAAGATTGATTGGAAGTTTTTTTGGAGTAAAAGAAGAAGAAGAAAAAAAGAAGAGAGAGAAGGAAGATAGGCTGAACCGAACAACAGAAGTAGAAGCAGAAGCAGGAGCAGAAGCAGCAACAGCAGGAGGAATAGAAAGCCGGGGGCGAGCTTTTTGCCGAACACATAATGCATAGCAAAGCATGACACCCTTATCTCGGGATCTTTAATTCCGTGAGCTGCCGCGAGGGGGTTGGACCAACGTCATTTGTCGGTTGCATCGCGTTGGGCCACAGGCGGTCAGGAATACTTGGATAACGTGCCACGGTATCCTCGTATAGGGGCTGGAAATTGCCTTGGCTGATTTCATTTCGGGACCAGATTATTTTAAGGGAGACCTCGTCGTACTCTCTTTCACCCACACCCTTATTCCCTCTCCACCGTTCTGCGTGATTAATGCGATACGCTACGAGTTAGGGAGAAACGTCTTCTCAAGGTCGAGCAAGGAAAATCCGATTAATTTGCAAGCTTGCTTAAAGACGGACAAAGAGTGAGTGAGAAAGAGAGAGAGAGAGGACCTACTTGTCATATAATCATAACTTTTAAATATTATTATTAATTAGTATTGTTGAATTACATGTTTAAACATAACGGTTTTAGGACAACGATCAAAATGTTAAATTTAGTTTATTTATAAGAATAGATGTATTTGAAAATTATAAAGACTCGTGAAGAAAAAAGATCGAGTTGTTGATGAAATCCCAATGAAAGGGACGAAACGTTCAACAAGATCAAAATAACGTTTAAAAAGATTTGTTAACCCGTCCAATCTTCCTACGACACTTAGTTTAATAATTATTATTAATTTTGATGATATTTGTAAACTTAATTATTTTAAGATTAATTATAAAGTATAATTTATACTTACGATATATTATTTATGTATTTATTATTAACCCTTTCGCACTAATGAACTTATCGTATAACTAATGAATTTAGCGTTAATATTTAATTGATTTGAAATATAACCAAAGTTAGTCGTGAAAGGATTATAATACTTAATCGAGAATAATTATTGATAGAAATGATAGCATGATATCAAAATGGTAAAAAAGAAAACTGATAAAAAGATTGTAGAAAAATATCATAATACCCACCTTTCTCGTAGCAAATCATTATCACCAAATCACGAAGAGGGGATATATTAAAAGCCATGAAACTCTTCATAACCAACATGCACGCACTCATCAACCCACTCACTCACTCACTCACTCACGCACTAACGCACGTACGTACAAATATATCTATGTAAATGCCTGAAGAATCTATCGTTCGCGTAAAATCTCATCAAAATTCCGCCTCCCTGGTTAAGGCTTAATTTCCGGCCTTGGAATCGAGCGAATGAACGAACGAACGAACGAACGAACGAATAAACGAACGAACGAACGTACGTATGTACGAAAGAGGAACGAGAACAGAAGGTGGGATCGCTACGATATCGTATAGAAACCGGTCGATAGAGAGATACCGAATTAATACTGAGACTCACCACCAAGAGATACGAGTGAACACGTACATATAAGGCAGATATATATTTTACACATACATACACGTTTACTCAATAGTATCGTCTAACGACTAGGAAATTTTATAAGTCATATCGTTCTACGCGAAACTCACACTCACACACACACACACAGACACAAACGTTAGTTGGCAAAACTGTTGCCTGGCCACAACTTCCAAATAAAAAATAAAAAAAATAAAAATTGAAAGAGAGAGAAAGAGAATGTATGTGAAAGCAGAGGAAGGTATAGCAACCACGTATTTAGTTTGAAGAAAGTTTCAACTGTGTCGCCATTATAAAGTCTTCACCGAGCATAATAACGTTTGACTTCGTGGGTCTGGAAGGCATTAGGGAAATCGTATTTGCTTTCTCTCTCTCTCTCTCTCTTTCTCAATCTTCTCCCCTTTTCTTTCTTACATTCTCTCTCTCTCTCTCTTTCTCTTTGTTGGTCCTATTACTCGTTCCAAGAGTCGTAACTCAGCGACGACCAATACGGCCCGTGGAGGAAGGTAAACCGTACTCTCGAAACGCACGCGGTCTTTTCCCGTTCGTTTCGCGATTTCGATAGTATCGTTCGATTGCGAGGAGGGGCTGTGGCCTCTCGCGTTCTTCGAAAGACCATAAATAGAGCCCAAATGGAATAGCAGGGAAGGGAGGACTTTTAGGAAGGGGAATAGGTAGTTTATATGTGTGTCTATGTGTGTGTGTATGTGTTAGAGAGAGGGCTGGGCGGAACGAAATTCGTTTTGGTGGTTATAGTTCTTTCTCTTTCTCTATGTTGTTGTAGCTCTAATGTTCTGGAAGTGAAATAAAAATGCTCCTCGAATGTATCAGATTGTATTTATAAGAATGTTATATTTCCTCGGTAGTAATGGGAGAGCAGCCCCTACAGAGCCGATCGTAAATATATCGGTAATGCGCTAGTAAACGATATTATATACAGATGAATAACAAAACGGGCTTTTGCGCGCTTGCTGGTGAGAGATTTTTTTAGCCGAGTGTACGAACAGAGAATACGGGATCAAAAGGAATAATATCGGGTGGTATATCGGGAAGGATTTTTGAAGAAACAAAACTTTGATGAGGGATGTTCGTAAGGTTTCTGATTTTTTTTTTTTCTTTCCTTTCCTTTTTAAGTCAACAAGTTTTTCTTTTTTTTTTTTTTAAGGTTAGGACTGGGTAAAATTATTTCTTTTCTTTTTCTTTTTCTTTTGTTTGTTTTTTTTTTCTTTCGTTCGTGTTCTTTCGTTATCCTCTCTCTTCATTGTTGCGTTGTTGTTATTTTTTTATTTGTTCGCATCTAAATCTACTGTTACGACGACACGGGGTAAAAAGAAGTGCGCGTGTTATTTTTTCATTTATTTCGCGGTGCCATATTTTTTACTCGGAGAAAAACAATTCTTTTTCCTCGCATCAATTTTTTCTTTTTCTAATCTTTTTTTTCTTTTTTTGTACTTCATCGATACGCGGTGGGACTTATTTTTCCTTACTTCTCATTCTTCTTTACTTTTTCTTTATTTCGTTTTTTTTTTTGTTTTTTTTCTATACGTCAGTTTTACAATCCAACAATGGCGATCGACGATTTGCGATTTGCTCGATCATATTCACAACGAAAGATTACGATTCACGTTTGTTTCGTTACTTTTTAAGGAAAAAAAGATGAAAAAAGAAACAAATAATTATTGTAGGATTCGTGACGAGAAAAATTGGGCCCCGTTGAGGCTTTCTCACGAATGCCTGATTTTTTTTTCTTTTCTTATTTGGCATGAAGTTACTCGATCCCACAATATATTGTTATTCACTTTTTAATCATATATTAATAATATGTGTAATATATATAAATGTATGCATAAATTATTTACATAAACGAGCTCGTCGGTCCTCCTCGATCGTCACATCCTAAAATTCGGATCATTAATCGTGATCCCATAAATCCTTTGGTGTGGATGCAACTTGTTCTCATCTAATCTGTCATCTTGTTTGTCTTTGGTTTATTATTTGAAAAATTTAAAGCTTCGACCCCCCTTCCCCTCCCCAATCCCCCGCCCTCACCAGCCAACACTGTTACCCCAAAAGTCAGGGGGTCGCAAGGAAACACTGAAAAACTTCGATAATCTTAACACTCGGATTTTGTTTTATAACGAATTTTTCTTATTTTTACATCTGTTTCATAATTTTTTTGTCGTTAATCTTACATCGTTAATCTTTGGTATCGGCTGTATGGAACTCGAGTTAAAAGTTCCCCTTTATTTATTTTTTTCTTTTAAAAGGCATTATAATATTAATGAATACTTTTCCTGCGTTCTTCGTTAAAACGGGGAATAAAGAAAAGAAATAAATGAAAAGAAAAAAACAATAATAATAATAATAATAATAAAACTCGAGAACGTGAGAAAATTCTCGTACGAAAATGGCAAGATTCTTAAATTCACTCAACGTTAATATGACGAAGAAGAATAAGAAGAAGAAGAAGAAGGGGATGAAAAAAGAACAAAACATTTATTTGACCATTTTCCTATACTCAGTCATCTTCTTCTTCTTCTTTCTTTCTTTCTTTTTTTTTTCTTTTATTTTTATTCTTATTCTTCTTCTTCTATGTCGTAACGCGATGTTACCGTCCTCTTTCTCGTTCGAAGAAATCACCTAATTGGAAGGATAAAAAGAAAAGAACGAGAGCGGATTACGTTAACCGGTTTAACGAAGGTGATAATAATCATAGAAAGATCTTAATCGTTAGACGTATACTCGTATAACCTCAGGCGTTCACTCATGAAGTCGATATATTATTAATAAGGATATTTACAGCTCGACTCCGCCATTTTCTTTCACACTATTTTCTTCCTTTCTTTCTTTCTTTCTTTCTTGTGATTGATTTATTTAATTAATTAATTATTTATTTATTTCTTTTCGCACTATTATCACTCATCCCCTTATCTTACTCTTCTTTTTTTTTGTTTTGCGTTTTATTTTTTTTTCGTTAATCTTTACTTATCGTTAGAAACATATCTTACACAAACTGTCCGTTTATGGTGTACCACGGGGGAAGCATTTCACCGGTCACAATTTACAATGGATTTCCCAATGATCACCTGTTTTTTTTTTTTTTCCGTCTATTTCTTTGCGTTCGTTTGTTTGTTTTTTTGTTTTGTTTTGTTTTGTTCGTTCGTCACAATTTTTGTCATCATTGTCGCACACTCTCGCACCCGTCTCATTTTCTTTCTCGAGTTTTCTTTTCCTTTTCTCATTTTTTTTCCTTTCCTATCTCTTTTTATTATCATTTTACGCCGAGTTGAACGTTCATCCTTTTACGCTCGTTAAGGATTCGAGAGAAGAAAAATCAATGCGATGATTATGCGAGACTCGAATTATTAGATTTACGCCCGGTTTCCAGTTCGCGCGGACGTTCATCAAGTTTGTTCTTTTTATTTTTTTTTTCTAACTCCGAAGCTTAAAATCGCGCAACAACACTCGACACGATTCGGCTGATTAATAACCGCTGAGGCATCTTAACTTCTTCAGAGGTGGTAAAGCCTCGTCTCAGCTCGTCGGTGCCTGCATCGTCATCGGCAGTGGTTTCACCGAACCCAAACCAGGCCCAGATAGTCCGTTGTTGTTCATATCACCTGGTGCACGAGGACCACCCACGCCTATGGCTGTACCATTTATTGTTTGTCCTCCTCCACCTGACATCTGACCCTGAAATCAGAAAATCAATCCTTCCTTCAACATCTTTTCATTATAATTTCATCACTTGGAATACGATATTTCGATTAATTTCATTTATTTCCAAACGAATTTATTTGTTAATACTTTATGATACATAACAGATACTTGTTCCACCATTTTGCTGGCCAAACATGGATTTTTCTTATAACTATTTTCATAAATTTCATTGAAATTACTTTTAAAGCACAGCGGTTTAACACGTTCGCAGACGTGAATGCTATGGCATTCAAATTTGAAATTTTTATTATGAATTTTATTTGATATAACTGTAGGATTCATAAAAAAATTAGGCCATTGGATTGACTGGACCGGGACTCGAACCCGGATCTTCCTCTTTCCGAGCGACTGCTCTTTAACCATTGAGCTATCCAAGGCTCACCGTCCAATCTCTTCACGAATGCCTATTTAAATATTTAGCTTGGAGGCGCTCGCATCTCACATAACCTTACTTTTTTATAATTATTATATCTGTAAAGGTAATGACTAATTGATTCTTTAATATATGATAATCTGACTGCCCTTATTCAATATGTTTAATCAAATTTTCGATATCGCAATTAATTTCAAAATAAAATGACTGTCACATTAATTTTCCTCGCTGAAACTTTGGCCGTCCGCGAGCGTGTTAAAACAATATGGACGCAAAGTTCGAATAAATTTGCAATGAAAAAGAAACTTACGTTCGTCGCGTGATTATGGGGTCCCACCATCTGTCCGATACCCTGATGACCTTGAAGAGGATTGTGACTGGAATGAACGTTCTGTCCAGGTGGGGTAGCCGTTGGCGGAAGTTGCCTTTTAATATATGCGAGTGATGCCGGCGACTGAGGTGCCATATTGGCGAACCTCGCTTCGTAATCGTACTCGCAGAGAATTTTATTCTCGCACAGATAAAACCGATCTCCTACGCAAAACCTGTAATCAAAAAACAAAACAACCCTTGTTCCTAACTCTCGTTCTAACAAAATTAACTCATAACATTATCTAAAACTAATCTCCGATCGTTCGATCGTATAACAACGATCTTATCGATTGATTCTCGATGAAAATTACAAATTTATCGAAACGTAGTTTCAAAAAGTGATCCCATACAATAGAAAAGAAAGGAATAGGGAATCACAACGACTAAACATGCTAACAAGGAAACACCTGTTGATGCTTTAGCTTCAGTTAAAGTAATAGGACGGTGTACGCGAAGGAAGCTGGAAATGTAAGGAAGGGAAAAAAAAGAGTAACAAAAAAAGAAAGAAAGAAAGAAAGAAAGAAAGAGAGAGAGTTTATCGAAAGATGGACGGATGAGTTAGAATTTATGGAAAGTACCAGACGACGCAATTGTCGAGAAAACGTAATTGACCAGTCAGAGAAAGAGAGAGAGAGAACAGATACATATATAGAAATGCCGGTAATATTTTTATCCTCTTCTATTTCCCCTCCTGTTTCCTTTTTTTTTTTTTTAATCCAAAAATGGTCGAACGTCAAAACGCGAAGGGTTTGATGGACGCTTGGAAATTTGTACCGATTGACAGTCGCAGAATTATCTCGCGATGCATCTGTCTCTCGCGTATTTCCATCTTCGTTCGTATATTTTATTTTGTTTTTTTTTTTTGTTTTATTTTCGAGGGATACGGAAAGAGAAAGAAAGAGAAAGAGAAAGAAAAAGAGAAAGAGAGAGAGATCGATAGTGGAAATGATGGGGCGCGGTGGGGAGGTGGGAAAGGGGTAGTAGGATAGGAAGAGAAGTAGTAGTAATAGTAGAAAGAGGAGAATGAAGGTAGGAAGGGGGTGGGGGTGGGGGTGGGGGTGGGGGTGGGGGTGGGGGTGGGGTAAAAAGGACGACGTCGGTCGATAACGAGCGCATCGCGACGTGCCGGACAAATAATTATTATCGGCCTTCTCTGTCCGCGAGCGGTGTCGTATCCGCTTTGATCCCGGCAGGAAATACGAGAGCGAAATACAAGAGCAAGCCGAGTCTGGCTCGTGGTAGATACTCTCGTAATCGCACGGCAAATAGAATTAGCGCGCATCCTGCACGCGGCCGCACTGTTCTAGCGTAGCTTATACACCAGCTTTCCCTCGTTTCCAAGCCCCCAACATCCAACACCACCCCCTATTCTCTTCTCCTACTATCGCCTTTTCTCTCTCTCTCTTTCTCTCTTTTTATCACTCGGTCTTTTACTCCCTCGCACATTATACGGCTGACACGTCTCTGTGCTAAATGACGCCGCGGGTGTTAGTGGTGGTAGTCCGTTGCAATTCGAACACTTCGTTTTTTTTCTTTTTAGGAAAATAAAAAAAGAAAGAAACAGGTAAATTGTCTGAAAGGTTTTTTTTATCAACGATAAAATCCTCTTAACTGTTATATTTTTTCTTGGCTGGATATATTTCTTTTTTGTTTGCCAATGAAATATAATTTTGAAAAATTAAGTGTTGTAATATTACGTTGATTGTCACGTTGGTTATCCCGCGGTGGCTGACGTTTGTTCGGTCAATCAGAAACGTGTGGGTAATTTCTAACCAGTATTACTATATCGTTTTATATTTAAACGTTAGAATTATGAGGTCTCAGGTAAAACGTGTGAAATTTGCATGGCAGTAAGTGTTATTGGATTCATTTCCAATAATAATACGCAAATTATTACAATGAAGGATTTAAAAGATTTTTCATGAGTCAACTAATACAATACTACTGTTGACATTTAATTCTAATTGTCACTAAGCAAATAATATTTGTGACTTTAATTTATCCATTCTTATTAAAAAGTAGAAAAAATATAATAGTAAAAATTAACTTTGGTGTGTTATGACCGAAATGATAGAAATATGAAGAATACAAAACGATATTTCGAGTATTTCGAGTTGGCTATCAATTAGGACTCGGAGAAAACACTTGGGTGTTTTGAAAAGCTTTTTGGTTCATTCTCTCTCGTCTGGACTAGAGATAGAGAGATTATCATAACTGCCCAGTCATTGGTATTATCGCCCAGCAGTACGAGCACACTCATTGCGTTGGATTTTCCATTATTATGCTCACTCGCGAATAATGCCACGCGGCGCGAAAGCCGATCCTTTAATTCTCGCGGAAACATTTGCCATCCCGCGTTCACGATGATACCAAATGCGACTCAACCTATTACTCTCTCTCTCTCTCTCTCTCTTTATCTATCTCTTTCTCTTCCGACTAACGCGATTTTCATTCGAACGAGCGAACTAATTAGCTAACCGTTTTAGCTTTAAAACCATTTTTCTAATTCGCCAGCAGTCAGTTTATAATCGAATTAATGTTTCCAAGGGATTCCCCGATCAAATAAAAAGGGTTTCGTTGTCTTCTTCAAAAATAAATCTTATTTATAGAAATATTCGATAAATAACTGGGTGGGAAATTCAAATAAGAGGAACAATTAACCCATTGTTCTACAATGGGTTGCGAGACTCGTGGTAAAATAAACAAACAAAACATGAGAGTCACGACGAGTGAGACTCAAAAACAGGTAAAACATGAGAATCATTGGTGAAAACACTGTGGTACACGTCGATCGGGCCAAACATAAACAACACGTGCCAGGTTCGCGATTTGTTGCTAGGGTTTAACACGGAGGGGTCCTATCCGTACCTGGTTCGGGCTGGAGGAGCTGATTCGTGTCCAAACTCGAAACTAGTGTGGAATGCGAGCGCCTTCAAGCCAAATACTTAAATAGGCATTCGTGAGAAGATTGGACGGTGGGCCCTGGATAGCTCAATTGGTTAAAGAGCAGTCGCCCGGAAAGCGGAAGATATCGGTTCGAATCCCGGTCCAGTCAGTTCAACGGCCTAATTTTTTTCACGATTTCTACACAAGGTACAGACCTGGGGTGTCTTTTGAAGATTTTCTACTTGTTGCAAAGACGAAAAAAAAGGGCTTAACATTGTCACAACTTTGAATGCTCAGCCGAACCGTGAAATGGTACGACGGGTGACGAGAACTTGTTGTTGATTATGGCACACCCTATCGGATCTTAAATCGTAGGGCAAGAGGTTAAAGATGTCGATGATGTTAAGAAGAGCACGATCTCGAATGGGAAGGTAAACCTTTTCACATTTACAAAACTGCAAATGTAAGAGAAGCTAGGAGTATAGTACGTGTATGGGAACAGCAAGTGCAAGAAGTTTGAAATATTAATCGTTCGCTAGCATGAGCGAGAGTTGGTTCCTAAAGGATGTAAGAGTACAGAACTGAGAAGGAAGGAGTGAGAGAGAGAGAGAGATGTTAAAATCACAAGAGAAAAAAAGACAGCGAAAGAGAGAGAGAGAGAGAGAGAAAGAGAGGGGTAGTGGGTGGTTTGTTTGGAGATGGAGGAGGAGGAGGAGGAGAGAGGAACGGCGTCTCGCCCTCGAGTTTGCATGGAAAATTTCAATCTGGGTATACTCGGATAACTTGGTTGAATCTTTAATGAGGGTCACCGGGCTTTGCGAAACATCCCGGCACACCGAGGATACTATTGCACGAAACGGAAAATAGAGACGCGTTGTGCTATCTAGATGGGAAAACAAAAATGAGAGAAAAAGAATAAGAAAAAGGATAAAAAGAAAGAAAGAAAGAAAGGAAGAAAGGAAAGAAGAGATAGAGATAGAAAGAAAGAGAGTGTATTGCAGTTTGAATAAATAAATGTGATAGTCGGTGCCAATGTGTGACCCCATTAGGACCGCTTTACTGCCGACCCCAGTGGTGCCAGCATGCCCATAGCCCCTCCAAGAGTAATACCTATGGTGCTTGGACGAATGCGAAATACTGAAAATGTAGCAACGTTTCCTTCCTTCCCAATGTTTCTGCTGAATCCTTCGAAAGAATGTTTCCACGATTTTCTCGCTAAACTTAGCACTTTGAAAATATATATCCGTCCGTTCCCGTGGATGCAAATAAAAGTGTAAAGGATTTGTCTGAGATTCCTCCTCCTCCTCCTCCTTCACCTCCTTCGAGTTCAGGTAAAAAATAAAATAATCGAAATAAGAAGACAAAGAGGGACAAAATGGGAGAATACTAAATCGATATCAATTTTGTCATACGCATCGATCATCTGTAGAGCTAGCAGGTGCGATGGAATACAAGAATGCGAATGGTTGAGTTCTGTTAAACGACTGTCTCTGTCTGTGTATATGTGTGTGTGTGAGAAAGAGAGACAACGACGAAGAGAGAGGGAGATGTAGCTAATTGGATCGGTAAATCATCCCTCTGTCTAGGAGGGTGGCAACATAGTCCATGCCACCGGCAACCCTTTATTCCGTGTTATTACAGTCTAAAGTTACCCCGCACCGTAATTGTTGCTGTTTAATTGCAAGCTCTAAGTCGTCGTGTTACGCGACACACTGCCGACGTTGTTGCCACTGCTGCTGGTGCTACACTGCCGCCTCTTTCATGCGCATATAATTGCCTTCTTCGAGTTTGCCTCGCTAAAGCAGAGAAAAGCTATCCTCTCTCTCTCTCTCTCTCTCTCTTTCTCTCTCTTTCTACCTTTGCGCTACAAAAATAATTGGATGTCTTTCGCGAGAACGAAAATGTTTATTGCCTTCGTTCGAGAGTCTCTAACTTCTCAAGAAGATATGACGAAAATATATCAAGAGTATTTCGTTATTTTACTTTTTCTTTTTTCTTTTTCACTTTTTCTTTTTCTTTTTTAGGCAAGAATATACATAAACCTAAATGCTCGGGATGAGAGTTGAACCTAATGAGAGAAGCCTAAATATAGAAATAATAGGACACGATCCTAAGAGAATTGAAAGAAAAAGAGACAAGAATTCACATTTATAGGCTTAAAATTACAGGGGGAGGGTGGGAAAAAAGGAACTACGGTAGGAAATAAATTTTGGTTTGCCGTAAAAGCCAATTGAATGTAATCCGATAAGATTCGAACGGGAATGAATATTCAAGTTCGAGAGAGAAAATAAAAATGCTGAACCAATAATTCACAGAATAATATAAGCGACCCGTAAAAAAGAATCATACATGAACAGATATGAAATGATAGAGTTACAAAAGAGAAACAATATATTTTTAATAAATGTTTGATATATAATTATATAATAATATATTATTCATATAACATGATGAGGTATTCATACACGGTCAAATATAATTCTTTTTTAACGGGAATTGTATTCGTCAAGGATGATAAATAATTGTTTAGCATTTAAGGGAACGTTGAGAAGAAAAATTAGGTTGATGTAAGTGATTAGATTAGAATTGTTTCAGATTGGTGACACCGAATTGTCGAAGACAGTTAAGTTATCGTTGGTCGTGTCGTATCATCAAGAAAGAATAGGCCTGGAAGCCGACAGAGAAAGAAAAGCACTGTGCCGACTAGGGTATTGTCAAAGATAGACAATGGCCAACGATAAAAACGTAAAATTGATGCTCTTTTGTTCACATTGTTTGAGAAGCTGTAGAACGTTTGTCGCACGCCTGGCCGAGCCATTACTATTGGCTTGAAAACTACAACCCTTCCTCTTGCCCTTCCTCTTCCTCTACCCTCATCCTCTTTCGTTGCTGTCTCTTTCTCTCCGCGTTTCACCACTAGACCTCATCCCTCCTCCGAAAAAATACCCCCGACAGCACATTCCCTCTGACCAACGACTGCAACCCTTCGCCCTTCGCCCTACCCCTCAACCCAAACTTTACTGTATCTCTTTCCCTCAATTCCAACGAGCCGTCAATAAGCCAGCTCTCTCTCTCTCTCTCTCTCGCAATGTTACCCCCTATATCTTTGTGTGCTTGCTTTGTAGTTTCGCGCT
The DNA here is from genome assembly GCF_010416935.1 of Polistes fuscatus. Lineage (NCBI taxonomy): Eukaryota > Metazoa > Arthropoda > Insecta > Hymenoptera > Vespidae > Polistes > Polistes fuscatus. The sequence continues at coordinate 3,014,678 of NW_025113095.1, read as the reverse complement.
ATTTTACATTCGTCTCTGTATTCTTTTCTATTCGTGATTCTTCTCTTACATTACAGAAAGAAACGAATACAAGTTACTCTTTCTATCTACCATCGAATAAACGTCAACGTGAAAGAATCTTCAAGGATACCGGATACACGTAAATATACGTCTCTCTCTCTCTCTCTGCGTTTGGTTAAGTTTTATATTAAATTTATTCTACGCTAAATAGAGAAACAATTAAAATCATTTTCCTCGGTAACACATTCGTTGTTTCTTTTTTCTTCCCCCCCCCCAATTAATGCTAGCTCGTTAAAAAAGAAAATAGGCCGAAATATGAGATAAAAAAGGTAACCCGTCGAGGTTAAAGTCTGTAATCAAAATTCCTCTTGCAACATTGTTTAGAAAAAAAGAAAAAAAGAAAATAATAATAACAATAATAATAACAATGCGGAAGCGCGAATATCTTTTTGGAAAAGTGGATATGAAAGAGTTAAGAGATAGAAATGGAGAAAAAGAGACGACCAAATAAAATGAGAAGTGAAATACGAATAGTGGAAGGTAGTAGGATATAGATGAGGATGAAAGGGAGAAAAGAGAAGGAGGAGGAGGGTCAGAGCAAAGGGTGATTTCCCAGCTGGCCTGTAAAGGAATCCCCCGAGTCAACTCTGTCTCGTTCCAACTCATTCCCAGTCTACTCTGGCTGACTCCTCGAGGAGTCAGGACCTTATATACTTCAGCTATTGTAATTATCTTTGAAACTTGCATCGCGCATTCGTAATTTCAAATTTGACGGTAAGACAGTGATATAAACTGTATCCCATTTATTTTGTTCTTTTGATATTATTATTATTATTATCTATTTATTATTATTATTATTATTATTACTTACCGATGCGTACACTGTTGACAAGCGAAACAATCGAGATGATAGACGTTTGTTCTGGCTCGCATGACCATTTCGAAGGCCGGTATACATTTGTTGCAGGCCGCACAAAATCCGGTGTTCCCGAAGAGCCTAAGGTAGTCCCTCTTGCAGAGGATAAGGTTGGCCTTTGTATAGAGTGTGGAACCGACCTCGCCTAACCTACAGTCGCAGCATCCGCACTTGAGACAATCCTCGTGCCAGTAAAGGTCCAGAGCTTTCAGAAGATACCTGTAAAACCGACCGTAGTTTCTCTTATTACCGACAGTGTTCACTTTTAAGACATTCGCATACACCTAAACTAGCCCTTTTCTTAAATATATTGTTGTTTTTTTCAATGATCGTACGGAAAGGTACTCGTTCGTAGATTTCTCCAAAAATTTCGTTTCGATTAATCTAAAGTCTAAGTCTTTAAATTAATTAAGTCCTTTTTTTAATTAATTAACGAAATAAATCAAATAATCTCGATAAAGTGTTGTTGTATTGTAACAGTGCATGCAAAACGTGTACAAAAATATTCCGTCCAATTTAGCTCGTCATTAGAATTGGCGTCAAAAAATGTATCGTCGAATCATGCCCGAAATATATATGTGAGTGTTAAAGATTCAAAGTTATTATTGATGACTATTATTTGAAACGGGTATCAGAAGTATTTTACTTGACAAACCGATTGATCTATCTATCGTAAAAAATTCAAAAGACGTACGATTCGGAACGAATTAAAGCTATTCATTAATTCTATGCAATTAAATCGCTAAATAAAGAGAGCGAGAGAGAGAGAGAGAAAGAAAAGGAAGGAGAGAGGGGAAAAAAAAAGCGAATCGTTAGTAGTCCGATATGTGTTGATTTTTAAAAGGGTCGGGATACTAATGAAGCGAAATACGCGTTTCTGTTAAACGAATAAAACGAACTGCCGCGAGATAGAAACAACTGAGATGATCGTTTATTGATCTCCGTTTGGCATCGCAACAGAAAAATAAGTTAGAAAATAATACAAGCGAATAGAAATTCATATTCGTTTCTATCTTCGGTGTTAGACAGACAGGGGTGTATCCGCGAGCTTTTACGTTGCACGAACAATTTTGCTCGTTCATTGCTACTCGTTATCCACGTGTGCACAAAAATTATTTCCATATACACGTAGATATTTATTTATTTTTCTTTTTTTTTTTTTCTTTTTTCATCCTTCCTTCCAACCGACTTTGTATTTTTATTATTATTATAATTATTATTATTATCGTCGTCATTATTTTTTCTATTTTTTTGTTGTTGTTATTTTTTTGTTTTTTCCTTTTATTAATCTGCTCATCGGGAGCGAGAAATGCTATACATAAAATTCCCAGCACGTATATCCGACAGTTTAGAACAATTCGAAAATGTTCCCGTCGGTCAGTTAAATCGAAACAAACGCGGTGGTGGCTCTGATTGGAGGCTTTCAGAGCGGATACTGGATAACCGATCGAAATAAAAAAGTCGAGCGCTAGGAGCGATGTGTGCCTCGAATGCTTCTCGTTAAAAACGCTAATAGCCACGATCGAAAGTGGAGAGCACGAAATAATGGATACGGCTGCTGCTGCTGCTGCTGCTGCTGCTGCTGCTACTGCAACTGATGGGGTTCGGGAGCGGGGGGACTGAGCTGGAAAGAGGATGAGAAGGTGGAGGAGGAGGAGGAGGAGGAGGAGGGAACGATCGAAAAATCGTGTTTTCAAGTCGAAACTCCATTTGCCTGACCCACCTTTCCGTGATGGTTTTCCCACAACCGGCACATTCCTGCTGCGTCGAACCGTTTTTATTCGTTTCCGACTTACTCACGTCCATAGTCATCCTGATCCCAGCTATAACGCCTCCTGCAACATTAACGAGAGGAGGATCCGTAAAACATCATCAAATCTTTCATCATTCTGACGAAAACTAACGAAAATATCTATCTGTCCTTTTTCAAATCCTTACAAAAAATACTACCAAAGTTTTCAACAAAAAGTGAAGAAAAAGTATCGATAACAATATATATATATATAGGTCGGTAACCCCATAGATCACCGAAAACTTTTCTAAAGTACGTTACGATGATGTCTTGGTTGCACATCGAAGAAATCAAGCGGCGGCAGTTTCGAAGTGCAACAACGCGTCTGAACGAACACATTTCTGTTGGAAGCGTAAACGCACGTCGTCTCTCTATACCGAAGCAATTCGAACGGTGAGGGGAGGAGGGGAGGTGGTGGATGGCACGAGAGGGTGGTTTGGCGGGTGGTGGACTGTTGAGAGGTGCGCGCGCGGCAAACCTCGGGAGGAGTGGGTTGGGTTGGGGGCTTGCTTCTTGCGCGCGCGACACCAGAGGAAGGATTCCCGAGAGTGGAATGGGGAAAGGGTACACGGCGAGGCGCGGGGCTTAATTAATTAGCCGGATACTTTGAGTAACAATCCATTATTACATACAAACATCCTCGGCCCCGGGGCCAAGCTGCAGCTTTATGCTGCTAATTGGCCTTCTCAAAGCTGGGAGACCCGGGCACGAGTTATAAACGCTACTCTTCTCTCTCTATCTCTCTCTCTCTCTCTCTTTCTCTCTTATTCTCTGTCTTCCTCGTTCAGGTTACCGTCGTATATAAGTATGTATACCACCTTCGTTCTATGTATCCTTCTCTCTTTCTCTCTTGCATGTACACACATACATGGAATACATGCACGTACAAGCAAAGTATATACAATTGTACAGAGATCTATGGAAAGAGCGAGAAGAAGATAAAGAGAGATAGATAGAGAGAGCGAGTGGTAGCATGCGCACGCCTACACATGCGCGTCAAACGATGAAGAAAGAAAGAGAGAAAGAGAAAGAGAGAAAGAGAGAGAGAACGGATAGCGCTAATAACGCGCTCGTGGCGCAAAAAAAAGGAAGAAGTATAATTGCCAGCCCTCGTGGCAGGTATTTTTCAAATAGGACCCCGTCCGTTAATTGGAGGGCAAATTAAAGAGGAGCCGCGGAGGAAAAAAACATCGTTCCTCCAGTTTGCACCCCCGCGTGCCTCCTTCTCTCCCTCGCTCCTCCTATGATCATCCCTCCTCCCCTCCTCTCTTCTCTCGTAGTCCGACTCGACGAGAGATATCCGCTGCTAAGCGCCTCGCGATTCGTCAAAACGAAACGCGTCTTTTCTATTTGCTTGCCCACCCCCACTTCCCCCTTCCCTGCTCCCCTTCTCTCTCTCTCTCTCTCTCTCCCTCTTCTTTCTATTTTTATTTCATCCTTTTCTCTTCTTTTCGTTAAACCGCAATCGCCAAAATAGGATTTATCCGCGCGGATACTTCAATAACAACCCCTTGCGAATAAGAAAAAGAAAGAAAAAGAAAAAAAAAAAAGTGCTTCCGGTAAATTGCAATAAAATTGTTTGTTTCCTATCTACGATTTGTATCTGTTTACTTAAACGGGAAATACGGATCGCGAGATGTGGAAAAACGGAAAATAATAAAAGCAAGTTAGTAGTCATGATTACTACTACTACTACTACTACTACTACTACTGGTGGCGCGTTGCGATGGTTGTTGTTGTTGTTGTTGCTGTTGCTGCTGCTGCTGCTGTTGCTGATGCTGTTGCTGTTGCTTGACTCGAGACGATTAAATCGCACAAATTGGATACGCGAACCGGTCTCTGTAATTTAATCTTTCAACGCGTCACGGACCAGTATGAACTTGAGAGGCTAGCTCGCGAGACACAAATAACAGACTACCGTGCTGCGCAACAGCGTACCACCTATAGAGCAAATACATATACACCAGAGAGACGTACATGAGTATTCTTACTCTGTGTGTGTTGTTGATGCACACGTATGAACATACATTACGATTTTCTCTCTCTCGTGCGTTCTCGGGAATTAACGAAATCAACAAAAGAAACGTTTGTTCTTTCGCGATCGAATTTGCGTAGACTAGAAAATGAGTTGAAATGAAAGAGAAAGAGAAAGAGAGGGAAAGAGAGAATCTAGTCGACTCGAATGATAAATACGATCGAGACCGCAATATCCTGATCCGTGGTGAACGTACACCTTCTACGGTGGCCGTGGCCAACTCAACAACTCGATATTGTAGCATTGCTGCTGCGTATCGACTGCATTCCTCTTACCGTCCTCCTACTCCTCCTTTTCCTCCCTTCCTCCTTACATTTAGTCCTCTCCCTCTTCTCCTTCAATTCTCGGTTTCGGTTTGTTCCTTCGTTACACGTTTCGTTACACGTCACTACGATTGAATTTTTTCCTCCCAGTTTTTTCCCCCCACTCTTTGCCGATTCTTATCCATTATTACAACCCCTTTTATAAAATTTTCTCTTCTTTCCTCCCCCCCCCTATACGGTCGGTTTAATCAACTTTACTTACAACAATATCGCAACGTTGTTTATATTATTTTTTTGGAAACGCATCCACACCCCCTACTCCTCCTTCTCCTCCTCCCATACGAGGTCAGTATCGAGTGAGCATTTAATTGCTGCGAAAGCAAAAAATGAAATGAGATTTGAAATCGATTAAGTTTGATTTGTCAAATGATTTTTTGCTCGAATTAATCAAAACGAATGAGAAAAAGAAAGATAGAGAAAGAGAGAGAGTAAATATGAAAAACGATACAACCATAAACGAACGAACGATCATGGGAGGGCGGGGTGGAGGGATAGTGGGAAAAGTAAGTACGATATCCGATCGGTAAAATGTATAGGACTTTTTATTCGGTCAATATAAGAGAAGAGGGGCACCCTTCCGAGATTATGAAACTGCCCTAACAGCAATATGGGAGCACCTATAGCCACCCCCCCCCCAACCTTCTTCCTCCTCAACTCTCCCCGTTTGCTTCCTCAACGTTCTCCACTACTACTACTACTGCTGCTGCTGCTACTACAACAACTACTACTACTACTACTACTACTAGCCTTTCTTCCATCCCCATTCGCCACTCGGCCAAAACTCCGGACTATCCGTCGCGAGATATCCTGTCCAGCCGGACAGGGTTGGCGGGTGGTTTAATAAAAATGTCAAATATAAAGTAGCCGGCGGGGTCGGACATTTAGGAAATAAATAAATGTAAAAGAAGAGAATGGTTGGGGGGAGATGGGAGAAGAAGAAGAAGAAGAAGAAGAAGAAGAAGAAGAAGAAGAAGGAAACGAAAAATAAAAAGAAGAAGAAGAAGAAAAAGATGGAGTGGAATGCAAAGTAATACGCGACTGCACGGGATAGAGAGGAACGGAAAAAGAAAAAAAGGGAGTTTGACGAAATCCCCTTTTCTCTCCCTCTCCCTCTCTCTCTCTCTTTCTTTCTTTCCAACTCGTTGGAAGATTCGTGCGAGTGGACGACGTCCCGCGTATAATATTTCTATCTAGGTGAGGGATAGAAGGATAAAGAGAAATGGAAGATGTTAGTACGTCCAAACCCTCCGACAACGCGTATCCTGAAATGCAGTGTACGCTTTTCAATTTCATAGACATTTTTTCGAATAACACTCTTCGACGACCTTTGCCCTTTCAACTCGGAAATATCCTGGGGTGAATTGGACGATGGGAACAAAGAAGGGCTCGCAAATGATACGTTATCTCACGAAAATTTGTATTATTATTCGATCCAATATTTTCAAGGCTTGTTATTAATTCAAACTTTAATCGAGAAAAAAATTATTAGAAAAAAAAATAGGTGTACAGTTGTACGTTACTCTTTTTGTTATATATTTTAATGAAATATTTCGCTCGACGATCGAGAAGTTTCGTTGACACGAGAAGAAAGAAAATTCACTTGGTTATACGAGAAAGAGAGAGAGAGAGAGAGAGAAAGGTGATGGGACAGTGAGCACCATTGCAATTTCGGGGTTTAATAATGATCCCAGCCGACGACTCGAGACTGCCTCCCGTGTCATTATACTATGAAGTGGAGAGGCTGCTAATTAGTCATTAGCGGAGGAAAAAGACAGCAAGCAACGGGTGCTGTAGGACGGGCAGCAACCCCATCCGTGTCGTCGTCGTAGTCGTCGTCGTAGTACAGGTAGTAGATATAGGCAAACTCGAGCAAACAGGGTGTAGCTTCTAGCCTACGTCTAATTGGACCCCGGCGACGTAAGTTTTACTAATTGAGACCTGGCATGTAACTATCAGCGGTCTACGAGACCTTCCTACACACTATTTTCTCATATAAAATTAATCTTTTATATATATTATAAATTAATTTTCGATATATGATGATATTTTAGACGATCAAAAACATATCATTGTTCATATTATTTAAATTCGATAATGTTTATCTTGAATTACGTTGGTCATGAAATATCCTCGGTAATCGATATCAACCGAAACATGAAAGTAACTGTATACACGGAGAAAGTGTATATATCCTATTTGGTATATGGGGTGGTCCCATTCCCGAACAAAAATAAGAATGCACGCGATAAAGCTCTCTCGGTCGCCTAGCCAAGAAAATACAAGTTAGAATGCACCACCACCACCACCACCCTGCCGCCGAGCTTACTTACAAATGTATGCAGTTTCTACCTTAATAGGTGGAATGAGTTGAGTTGGGTTAGGGGGGGGACGTTGGGTGGTAGGGAATTGAAGGTAAGGGGGTTACGAAGGGAGATATCAGCGTGTATACCTTGCGGTCGAAAAGTTATTAGTTTCACTCGAGTAAGCGTGGAGCAGTTTACAAGCTATGACTAATTGGACCTCGGTAACGTACCTGCAAGTTCCGCTAATTGAGGCGGCCAGTTCGCTAACTACCAGAAGGGCTTTCGAAAATATAGGTATTCACCAGAAGAATACGGATTCCGAAATCGATAGGGTACGGTTACGCGATTCCCGTCGATTATAATTCGGAAAATTCATTAAATCTAATAAACCATCTACGTCCACGTTAATTAGACTCCATTCAGTAATATCGCGTGGTTGTAAGACGTTTCGGCTAAATTTCTTTTTTACGAGAAGAAAACGAAGAAAATGAAAACGAAGAAGAAGAAGAAGAAGAAGAAGAAGAAGAAACCTAGTGAGATCATCAGGAAACGTGAAACCTCTTTCGCAATTAACTCTCCTCAATAACGAAATTGCGACAGTCCTACATCTACAGATTAGTATGCGTATATACATATATATATGTATGTATGTATTCATGTACGTGTGCAAGAACCTTTAGTTGGAAGCGACATACAAGTTTGAACGGACGCATAACGAGCCCACCAGGGAACGACGAAGAGGAAAGTAAAGAGGAGAGTAAAGAGGAAGGATGGTAGAAGATAGAGTATAAGACGAGAAGAAAAGGAAGAAGGAAAGAGAGAGAGAGAGAGAGAGGGTGGTAGGCAGCGCCAAATTTTAATTTCACCCCTAACAAGGGAAAGCACGGAGGAGGGTGCTCCTCGGCCCCTTCAGGACCACGGGATTCCATCCTTCAGGATCATTATATCGCCAATTAGAAGATAGCGGAGCTCGCCGGCGCCTAACAAGCTTCCTGGGGAGACAGACCTTCTCCCGATTCGAGCAAGTGCTATATACGCGACTCGACGTATACATCTTTGTGAGCAGGGTACCCACCGCCTTCAGCCACTGCAAAATGTAACAGCTGGAACTCCTTGACTTGTCGAAGTCATTCGTTCGTTCCTTTGCCAAACGAAACATTGTACGGAAATAGAGACAGAAACAGAGACAGAAAGAAAGAAAGAACATGGTTGATTCATATAAATGTCCACGAAATAGTAATAATAATTAAAAACTGTATAAAAGTTTATTTATTTATTTTTTTTCTTTTTTCACGACACGAGATATTACGTTGGTCGTTGATACGGTCAGAGAATCGGATCCGGGATTCTTCTTGTTCCGTTGGTGCCGCAAAGCCAGAAGAACATGCGCGAGCAAGAGAGAAAGAAAGAGAGAGAGAGGGCTCCTTCATCTGGGATCCAATTAACGATAGGCGAACCAAACTCCGAGCGAGCAGCCAGTTAAAAATTAGCTCCGCGCTCCTGCCGCCATCTTGGTGATCTCTCTCTATCTCTCTCTCTCTCTCACTTTGCTTTCCTTCTACTCTCCTTCATCCCCCTCCCTTTCCTTTAGCTTCAAGCTGAGAGAACGGGCATGTTATGTCCAGCACGCGGATATTACAACCACCCACAGCAACCCTTATCCGCTAGACAACTACTACTACTACTATTACTACTGCTACTGCCACTATTGCGACTACTATCTAACGTTTAGAACTTATGAGTACGAACTAAGGGATATACGATGGGTTTCAATTTAAACTTATTTTTATTGCTCGCGTGTGTGCTTCTCCGACCCTTTTTTTCTATTTTCTTTTATTATTTTCTTTAGAAATCTTTTCAAAATTACGACACCTCAGCTCGCGTTATTGGAGTAAACAAACGAGACACGATTGCTGATAAACCGGGAGAACACTTCTACCTCTAATTACTGATCTATCCTTTCGATAAATTGAAGAAACTTAAACTGGAGCAAGAAAAACGAGAAAGTGAACCGTAGAAAGTAAATAAACCGTATGAGCTTCTAGAACGAGAAATAAGGAAGAAATGGTGGGCAGGGAAGAGGTGGGGGGGGTAGGGAAGAAGGGGCAGGGGCAAAAAGGCAGGGGGTGACGGAAATTCAATTTAAACTTATTTTTGTTCATACAATATCTGAAATGGTAAATCTAAATACGAGAGAATAAAATATCAAATTGCTTCTGCCAAGCAAGAGACTGGACTACTACACACCCCTCCCCCCTTCTACTCAATCTCCGCCCAATTTCTATATACGCTAAAGAATGAGAGAGAGAGAGAGAGAAGGTAAATCTACACGTGTATGCATATCTGTGTGTGTGTGTGTGTGTTCGCGAGAATCGGGTATCGTTTACACGAAATAAAGAAGTGAAACGCGTGCGCGGATGACCCATAGTATTCCAGACCCCCCGACACAGGGGTTGGTTGGTCATTGAAAATTGGAAAATGTTCTTGGTCATAAATTAAATCTGACGGTTTAGCGATACTCGCAAATATCAGCGATACTCGTTCCTTTCCTTTGTTCATTTCTTCGGTACTTTTCCAAGCCAGTTTCTTTTCTCTAGAGAAACGAGAGATTACAATACGCGATTACAATACGACTGGGTTAGCCAGTTCTTCTTCTCTACATTGTCATTTGGCAATTTGAACGTAAAATCGTATAACACGTGACACGTTTATATGCGAAATAGTGAACGAGCATAATCATCGAGAAGCAAATGGAACAAACGGAAATTCATTGTTTTTCGGGGTTTGAAGAAAAAAAGAAAAAATGCGAAAGAGAAAAGGGATAAATAAATAAAAATTTAAGAAAAAAAAGAAAAAAAAAAAAGAATAAACAAAGAAGGAAGAAAAATAAATATGAATTCCTCCTTATAAATCTGCGTTAGAGAAAACGCAGGGGGGGGTTGGAGTATGGGGAGAGGAGGGCCCAACGAAAATCTCGACTGTCGTGAGTGGACGCATTAATAAAATGGAAGGGAAAACGGAAAACAATTTTAGTCGGTGTAATATACATACCCGCCACTAACTTCGGCAAACAAGACTTGGTAAATCGAGCAAATAAGGTTGTAAACCCTGGTCATTATGGCTTTATGCAAGCGCCCGTTGCAAAAACACGAAAAATTAACGAGACCGGTTCTCTTCCCTCCCCACTCTTCTCTCTCCTCTCCTCTCTCTCTCTCTCGTCGTTTTCTCAGTCACGAAGCCGCGATATCGTACCTGCCCGTAGTTAGTGGAAAATCAAAGGGCTGATGTTACCTCAAAAGAAGCGGCTTATGGTTCTCGACTCCGATCATAACAAACAAACAAAAAAAAAAAAAAGAAAAAAGGAAAAAAAGGGGAGAAATACGAGAACAGAAAAAAAGGACTAGGAGGAGGAGGAGTAGGGGGAGGTGGAGGAAGAGGAGTAGTAAGGTTGAAAAGAAATTTCTGCGCTTGGCTTTTCTGTTCTCGTCGTCGTCGTCGTCGTCATCGTCGAGTAGAATCGACGCAACCGGCCGCGATACACTTTTCCTGCTAGGCAATATTCATAAATCACCCTCCAGCAGCAACCTCGACCCCTCGCGCCTCGTGTCTCCCCCCTCCTCCTCTTTATATATATATATACGCTTAGAATAAGCATCCCTTCCCTTTGGGCAGAAGGGATGCAGCGACGAGGTCAACTTCCTTCTTCCTTCCTTTTCTTTTTCTTTTCCCTCCCCCTCCAATAAAAAAGAGAAAAAGAAGAGGAGGGAAACGAAGGCCACGGAGAGAAAGAGTCAGAGAGAAGAAGGGGGAGAGAGGGAGAGAAGAAAAAGAGGAGAAAGCAAAGCCGAAGAGAATCCGTAGTATGGGGGTAGCAAACGGGGGTGGTGGTCTCAGATTCTATTAAGATCTCAGTAAGTCTTGTTACACGGAGAGGCCATGCCGCAAATCTCGCAATAAAACAGCCACCAGTATAACACAGATTCGACCATCCACCAACTCTACCACCACAGGCGTCCTCCTCCTCCTCCTCCTCCTATATTCTTCCCTTTCTCTCTCTCACCCGCGCACACACTCTCTTTTTCTCTAATACAACTCCAGTAACTGGTAGTGAAAAGACATCCACGTCGACAGCACTTTTCGCTTTTCCGAATTCTATCCCCTTTTTTCGGTATTCTTACACTTTTTCTCTTTTTCTTTTCCTTTTCCCTTTACCTTTCCTTTTTTTCTTTTTCTTCTCCTTCTTTCTTTTCCTAAACGATTTACAACTTTTCTTTGTAATTTTATTTTTTTCCCTTGCTAGAATTGGTAATAAATGAACAACCGGTTTGCGGAATAAATTTAATACCCAGACGCGTAAGGTCTTTTTAATTTTTCTTTTTCTTTTCTCTAGTTTCTTTTTTTTCTTTTTTTTTAAATGAACGTAAAGGTAAAGGGACTAATGATGATAATCGTTAAGTGGTACTAAACATTAATGTACATCCAGGTAATATCGATATCGCGTATCTAGCACATTTTAGAGTGTCTGAGAGCAACTACTACGAGGATATCAGCGTGTCATAAAACGAGTCGTAAGCGTCTACGAACCAACAGACACCTGACACAGCATGCTGCTGCTGCTGCTGCTGCTGCTCCTACTGCTGCGTAATAGATAAAAAAAAAAAAAAAAGAAGAAGAAGTAAGAGTCAACCTAATATTCTCGATCCCTCGATCCTCGACAAGTCAACTTACTCGATTTCTTTCGAATTTTAAACAGGAATTCTAATTCGTCCGATCTATTTTCTTCTATCGTGTTACCACTCAAACGAACTTTTTCGTAACATAAATTGTGACCATTATAAACACGTTTTTAATTTTTTTTTTTTGATAAAACATGTAACATAATCATCTTGTCGATGTTATAATCTGCCAATCTGCCGAATGATCCATAATTCAAATTCGTCCGATCTATTTTCTTCTATCGTGTTACCACTCAAACGAACTTTTTCGTAACATAAATTGTGACCATTATAAACACGTTTTTAATTTCTTTTTTTTTTTTTGATAAAACATGTAACATAATCATCTCGTCGATGTTATAATCTGCCAATCTGCCGAAATGATCCATAATTCAAATTCGTCCGATCTATTTTCTTCTATCGTGTTACCACTCAAACGAACTTTTTCGTAACATAAATTGTGACCATTATAAACACGTTTTTAATTTTTGTATTCTGATAAAACATGTAACATTACAATCACCCTGTCGATGTTATAATCTGCCAATCTGTAGAATGATCCATAAATAAACAAATCGCAATATACGCTGAAAATTGAAAAGAAAGCAGAAGAATATCAGATTGAAACGTTAAAAATGCTCGGAGTATCTTTTTGCACAGGCGACGACGCGACGTGGCACACAACTTTGAACTGATATCAGAAAGAAGAAAGACAAGTAACAGGATGGAAGTGAAGAGGTTGAGGTGGAGGTGGAGGAAGAGGAGGAGGAGGAGGAGGAGGAGGAGTGGAAACGGACTAGGAGTTAGAGAGAGGAGTAGGGGAAGATGGACGTAAGAGAACGATCTCGCAGTCGAGGGGCCAAAATCAATCAAAACATTAATTGAAAGAGCCCGGGAGACAATGGAACCCAGCCGGCTAAGGCGGTAGCTTGGTAGATTGCTGGCTAGGTATGGATGGTCTTGATAATCGAAAGATATCTTAGTGGCCAATGGCCGATGCCTTTGGTATTACTTACTTTCCTACCTACCTACCTACGTACCAACTTACCATCCTACCTAGCTAACTATGAACTAGCTAGGGCCGCTAAAAAAAGAAACTTTTCGCTAAAACAAAGATGGCGTCTGGTAAGGGGAGATAGATAAACTGATAGATCGCTTCAAATCGGGCCAAAAATCACGCGAGCGTGAACAGAACACGTTCGGGAACTATTCGAAACGTTTTTCTGGTTTCAACGGAAGATAATAAAAGAGTACCACCTAGGTAATCTTTGTTAATATCTCTGAACGAATACAGATACACCGTGATACCTCGATATGATCGAGATTGTCAATTAAAACTCGACGAAATTGTTATTAGATATTATTTTGTATAAAAATGTTGCAAGGATAATTAAATTGAACTTTATTATTGAAGTTTTCGATAGTCTTTCATAAATTATTTCAACTTTAGTAAAAAGAGCAGGGAGAGTATGGGTGACGTAATTGAAATGTAATATTATAGAAGATATCTGCGAGAATAATAATAATAATAATAATAATAATAATAATAATAATAATTTAAACTCTATCTCTTTCTCGCCGAGTCTCCAGTGTCTTAGTTCTAATTACACCTTTTCAGATAAATAATGAAATTATAAATTGGAAGTTAAGAGGGGATAATTAGAGGGGGGACCAACACGGGGAAAATGATGGGGCCGACGCCCAGAAAGCTAGACTGCCACCTGGCGGAATGCCCAAGAACTTTTTCGGGGGTATAGGGACTATATCATCGTGTCATAAAAGCAATGCCCGAAAAGAAGAAAATATAAGAGCAAAGGAAAGAAGAGAGGTGACCTAACGAAAGTTTTAGACCCTCCCACTCTCATACATACGCATATACATGCACGTAAAGAGAAGAAAGGCTTTCGAATAGGCGACTTTTCGCAGCAGGGATATTGGCGACATGGCGAATCTAGGGGAAAGAAAATGGGAGAAGGGTCAATTCGTAAGGCACGCATTCTCTGCAGCTACGATCAGCGTAAGAGGATTATATTTGACGTTTTTCGATCAGGCAAAGTGCCTCTTTTATTGAGAGTTCGCCATGGAATTACGAGTAATACTCGCTCTCTGTGTGTCTGCGTGAACGGTCTTATTAAATCGTTTGCCATGAAAGTACTGAGGTACCCTCAGTCCCTTCCACCCAGTACTCATTGAAAAAAAATAAGAAGAAGAAGAAGAAGAAGAAAAAGACTGTGAAAGGTTTCGAGATATCAATTCTCGATAGTATATCGTTACTGAATCAATTTTCGAATACGAAAGAAAGAATATAGAACACAGTTCAACGAGTAATTAATCCGATCGGCAAGATACCTTACTCTCTTTATCCCCCCCATTACGTTGCAATGAAAAATAAATAAAAAAAAAAAATAAAAAAAGAAATAAAAAAACAAAGTAGAGAAGAAGAAACACATCGGAAAGATGAATCGGTAGATTTTTCGTTCCCTTTTGTTTTTTTCATTTTGTCAATTATCGCAAACGATAGATAAATAAAATACATCTTTCCACTTGCGCCTATCTTTGTCTTCCACCCAACGAATCATACAAATTTCCATTCCTTTGATTACATCGAATCGCGGGGAGCTTACACGCTAAAGCTCACCACCACCACTAGCAGCACCAGTAGCAGCAGTAGAACCACCAACGCCATCAACACCAGTTACCAACACATTCGTCCTACGAGAGTCAGGGTCATACTTCCGCTTTTAGCCGCGGGAGTTAATTAACCGCACCGAATTGTCGGGTATTAAATAAACGTTTTGGATTTACAAACTACGCTTCTCTCTCTCTCTCTCTCTCTCTCTCTTTTGCTCCCACGCGTATAAACAATTTATTTGAGAGCTTCAGCGGGACAGTGATAGCTGTGTTATATACATGCAGTACATCCTGCCTATCTTAAACCCCCTTCCTCGTCCCCCTCTCTCCCTCTCTGTTCCTTTTACCGTAGCCCCTCCTGCCCCTTGTGCCCCTCGATGCCGGCAACGGGCCGCCTCTCTCTGACTTCAAACGAAATAATTAAGCCATTCTCTTTAGGCGAACGGCTAACGAGCCCGCCAGTGCTGAAGCTAGTGCCAATTATCGAAATCCAAACGGACGGATACACTCGCATCCATTCTGCAGGGACGCTCGAACCCCTCGAAATAGGGCTCTCCTCCTTCTCCTCCTCCACCTCCTTCTCCTCCTCCTCCTTTTCCTCCTCATCTTCCTCTTCTTCCTCTTTCTCTTACTCCTCTCTCTTTCTCTTTCTCTCTCTTTCTCTCTCTCTCTTCTATATCCATTCTGATCACCCTGCTGATTGGGACGGTCGAGGGAAGGGAAAGGTACTCCTGCTTGCCGAGTTCTGCGATATTCGTGGGGAATAGATTGTCGATAAATATATATTCCTAAATTGGACGACTGATTTTTTTAAAATAGACCGTTCGCGATTGAAATTTGTATTACTTTTCTTTCTTTTATTATTTTCATACAACGAAAAACTCATTTTTTTTGTTCATTGCTTTATTTAAGTCACAGTTATAAATCGTTCTTGTTCGCCGTCAAATTATTAACCTAAAATTTATAACAATCTCCGAATTTATTGCTAATCGAACAAATTTTCAATGAACAAAAAAAACATCAGATTTGAGAAAAGTACGACGTTTGTTAATATTAGATTAACGAGAACTGTCAATGTAAAAGAGATTTCGAACTTCTCGTGAGAAAAAAAATTACAAAAATCGTTGCCATTATTTTTCCAGCAATTTGTGTTGACTTTTATTAATCGAACGATACGATTACATACCATTGAACGATTTTCGCATAATTTATATCACGAAATACGTATTTTTTCCTATAACAGGTGTCCATAGACAACACGAGTATACAAAAATATCCATAAACTGACAATTAATAATAATACTTTGTCACACTACCATCCGATACATTTTAAGAAACAATAACTAGTCAATTCCAAAATTATTACATACCTAGAAAAAAGAAAAAAGAAAAAAAAATAAGAAAAAATGTATCAGAAGTTGAGAAGGCGCGAGAATATAAAGTTAAAATGTGAGACTCGGCGTATTGTGTGTAAGAAAATGCCGAGTCTGGGAAGTTGATACGTGGCATTCTACGGGGTGCGGATTAACGTCGGTTCTAAGGAATCCGTATCTGTAACGGCAACCGTACGAACGCGAACGTCTTAAGTGGAAGCTGTAATTGGAGCGAGCGCTGACTGAGCTGGAGGAGACACGTCGACCGAACAGGAAAGAGAAAGAGAAAGAGAAAGAGAAAGAGACAGAGACAAAGACAGAGACAGATATATATATATATATATACATATATATACTCATACTACAAAAAGGGAACTTCCACAATCACGAAATCGCTGTAAAAGGCGAAGCACGTCGAAGACTCGTACTTGGTTAAACTCGACTTGACGTTTCGATGGTCGATGAAGTCACGAAAGACTCGTTGTTCCTCTCGTTGTTCCTCTCCTAGTCCTCTAGCTAGCTAGCTAGTTCTTGGTCCTCCTTCCTTCCACCCAATCCTTCTCTCAGCTCTTCCCCCCTTTCTCTAACTCTTCTTGAAGTTCCTAGTCTATCTCTCTCTTTCTTTCTACCTCTACCGACCCCCTCGACATATCCTCGTAAACAGTCGTTTCTCCGGTTACCGGCATGCGCGCGTCGCTAATGAAATTACTCCGCGCGATACATTACCCGTGGACGCTTAATTACTTTCAGAGAAATCCACCGACGAAGGGAGAACGAAGGAACGCAACTTTCGTCGTTACGGGAACCTCCCCTCGCCCACCCAACCCCCGCGCCCTGTCCTTTAACTCTCCCTCTTTCTTACCCCTACTCTCTTGGTCGAGCTCTCTCTCACTCTCTCTCTCAGCCCACAACCTCCTCCTCCTCCTCTTCCTCCTCCTCCTCCTCTTCCTCCTCCTCCTCCTCCTCCTCCTCCTCCCTCGTTCTCCTTTTCAGCACCGATACGATCGCGCGACATAATTGCTTTTCTTTCTTCGTTATTCGATTAAAGTCCTCCTTACCCCCCTTCCCACCCCATCATCCCTCTTTCGATTAAACGATAATTAAATATACAAACGACAGCAATTAAATTGAAAGTAAGAGAAAGATAGCTAACCGCAGGATTCTCTCTTAGGGTTCTTGACCCCGACAGATACAACGTGTCGCGGTCAGTACGCTTGCTTGCTTGCTTGCACAGTTTTCTTATCGCTAAAAAATGCAAACGAGGATTGCGACCGGAAGGAACCGATATCATCGGCAAGTATTTGCGTATATGTGCACAATACTCTACGATCGAAACGATCGAAGAAAGGAAAATTCTATGTAAACTCCTACCGACAACGATCTACGATCTTTTAACGAAAATCTGATTCGACAATAATTTATCGTAAAAAGTAAATAAATGTTAAATTGAAATATCTAAGGTTTTTTACCTGGCAACGAGATTGACGTTTACGAAAGAATCCTTTAGTCGGATCTCTTTCTATCGTTTAGGCTCCTCCCGGCACGTGCCACTGCATCTTGCAAAGTTCGAATCTGAATTCTTCAAAACATATCTCACCGTCGATAAATATATTTTGTGAAACTTTGTCAAATACAAATATATATATATATATATATATGCGTTGATCTTCTATCGTTCAGAAATAACAGAATATAAATGTTCACTTTCAAATAGAATAAAAAATCGTATGAGATAAACGAACGAACTAATGAAATGATTCGTTTATTCTAATCCCCGCTTGATTAGAAGGGGGAAAGAACTCGATGGAAACGCGCGTAACTCTCGAGTTTTGGTTTAGAAATAAAGTTTTAAGGATGCCGAGAGAAACGCGAAGCTCCTATCCGGAGGATGGTCGGTTGTAAACTGCCGGAGTACCGCGTGCGGCCACGGCACGGCACGGCACGGCACGCCACCGACGGTGATAAATCCCCACCACCACTCGCTCGGTTTCCTTCCTCCCCCGATTCGGAAGACAACCACCCCTCCACACCATCGACGATTCAACGTCGTTATCCCTCCGGTGTTACTACGACTAAAACGAGCAATACTTTCCCCCACTCCGTCGCCATTTTCACCCACCACGAGTATTTCTCTCCCACCTAGTTGACTCCTTTTGTCTCCCTCCGTTCCAACCCCCCCCACCACCACCGCCACGAGTTTTCTCTCTGTTCTCTCTGTTTCTCTATATTTCTCTTTGTCTTTTCTTTTTTTTCTTTTTCTTTTTTTCTTTTTTTTTCTATTTCTCTTTACAGTTCACAGTATCTTGCCGCACGATTTACCTCCCGCTCGAGCGGACCAGTTTTCGTGATACGGGATAACCTTCTCGGTTAGGTATATATGTATACGTACAAAGTATACTTGGTTACTCGTGCCGATTAACAGCGACGCCTCGTCGTCGTCGTCTTTTCGAATCTACTCCCATCCCCTCAATCATTCTACCTAACATTTTTCCTTTCTTTTATTCTAAATATATGATATACCACGAATACAATATAAGACAATTTTCATATCAATGATAATATATTCCAAACATTCTCTTATGTCCAATATAAATACAAACTTAACTTCTAAAATCAAATACTCCTCAAATACTGGTTGACCGTCAACGTATAACCAAATTATACTTTAAATGCAAATAACGAAATTGTAATCCGTTGAAATTAAAATCACTTTAAAATCCTGATCAAATATAAACGAACAATCGAACAAACTAACCAAAATAATCTTGACTCTAGAAAATATGAAAGTCACGCGTTCTACAACAAGGAATTAAAGATCAAGTTCGCGAGTAAAATCGTGCGAGGGAGAAAATCAACTCTCCTAACGCACGCACGTATCGAAACTAGGGGAGGATTGGAGAAGTATCGTGCTCGAAAGGGATGGCTATCCCCACTTCTGTTGGCAAACCCCCACCTAGCGAGTATACTCCCCGTCGGTTTTCCCGCAAGGCCACACCTCCCATTACAAAAATTACACTGCTCGCTGATTTAGTGTTGTGCGACGTTCCGTCGAGAAGAGGGGAGGAACGCGCAGAGGGGTTTACTGTTCGAGTAAAAGAGAGAATGAGAGAGAGAGAGAGAGATGGATAGATAGATAGAGGGTGGCGTGGCGGTCCGGCACAAGGATAGGAACCTAAGTAATGAAAGGGTTGCTCTCTCTCTGCTGGCTTCGAGAATCACGGAATCATTCGCCAGATTAAATTAGAAAGGCTATGACCTTTTTTCTCTCTCTCTCTCTCTCTTGTTCTCTTTCTCTTTGTCAATTTTTTCTCTATCCTTTAACGCGTCCGGATTCGTTCGACAAAATGGATTAGGGACACGTTTATAGTTAACAGCGTATACCAACATTACCCTTTCGGATATGCTTTCTTTTAATTACCCAGTGATTTATGGCAATGAGCTGATTAGATTGAGGATTCAAAAAAGGTGGATCAGCATGCGCGAAATAACTGGGAAAGAAAGAACAAGCCCCTCTATTATCTATCCATCTTTCTATCTATCTATCTATCTATCTATTCGTCTCTATCCTTTTCCCCAACCCCTTATATGTTCAAACTCTCTCTCTCTCTCTCTCGGTCTCTCTCTTCAGCCTCCACGGCCTTCTTATTGGATTGCCTTGTCACATTTTTATTTCATAGCCGCTCGCTTTCCGCATCGCGTTCTCGACGTTAATATCGACGAAACTTTCATTTCGCGGAAGTGCAACGTTATAAATTTCGAATGCGCTTTAATGTAAGTGGACTGCTCCAACGGTGGCGGTGGTGCTGCCAGTTGGTGGTGGAAAAGGATGAAGAGGGGGACGAAGGGAAATAAGAGGAGGAGGAGAAGGAGGAGGAAGTGGAGGAAGAGAGTTGAAGGGGGTAGTTGAGTGAGGGTAGGTTGCGAAATAGAGAACGTCGCGTTTGCCGCTAGTCGAGTAGTGAATAGAACCAAGTACCAAGAGGGGTGTCTCTCACAGACTTGGCCAACTTTTTAAACGCACCAACTTTGACTCTGTTTCACGAATTCGTTCGACCGTTCAAAAATAGAGAGAGAGGGAGAGAGAGAGGGAAAGAGATTTTCCTTTAAGATATATAACCTTTAATGCGATCGGCGTCCTGTTCCCTTCGTTCGGAACAGTTTGCCGATTACGTAACGATTTTTTTACGAACAAAAAACAAAATCTAATAAAAGAAAATGATTATCGTTGAAGAATGACGCGAGAACGTCTTAAGGAAGGAGACCAAAAAAAAATGTCTTAACCGTTAAAATGGACGGACAAGTATTCGAGTATAATAGGTTCGTGATAACTGGCACTTATATTATTTCTATGGGAAAAATAAAAAAAAAAAAGAAAAAAAAGAAAAAAAAAGGAAAGTAGAAAGAGAGAACAAAAAAAAAAAATGGGAATAACATCGGAGAGAGAATGAAGTGGCACTGATAAAACGATTCGATCGACAAAGTAGATAAATAATCAGCTAGAGATGGGTAAACACCGAAGTGAGATGGACGAAAGTAAAGAGAAATAATGGAAAGGGATGACAGAATGAGGAGAATGAGTGAGTGAGCGAGTGGGTGAGAAAGAAAGAATGAGAAAGAGAGAGAAAGAGAGAGAGAGAGAGAGAGAGAGGAGAGGCGCGTCGGGGTTGAAAGAGTGGAGAGTAAAGCGAAGGAAAGAGGGGAAGAGAGGACTAATCACTTCTAGGGACTTTAATGGAGGTTTTCTGTACGCCGTCTACTTTGTCCACGACTTATACTACTATGGACCGCTCGGAAGGAGATTGTGCCGTGGAAAAAGCAGGCAAAGAGAGTAGCGTTACGTGCATTAAACTAAACGGCACTTCGGCTCCTTTTTCTCTCTCTCTCTCTCTCTTTTTCTCTTTCTATTCTTCCCTTGTACACCACCACCTCTTCGTCCTCTTTATCCACCAACAAGAAGTTTCCCGAGCGATACCGATCGAAACGGATATCGAAATAAATTCCAACCATTCTGAAACAGTCTCATCGCCAATTGTCCCGATTTTACGACACGCGGAGGCCTTCCTTCTTCTTCTTCTTTTTACAAACTTTGCCGCTTCGATTCTCAATCGATTTTCATTTCCGTTCCTTATGACATCCTATTAAATTACGTTTCCTGAGACATTAAACGAATTATATGAAATAATCGGGTTCAACCTCAAATACACCGGATCTTATACGATAACACATTTCAAACATTTTCTAGATTATCTTACGTTGCATTATCTTTTATTGTAATATTGTAACGAGTTTAAAAAGTAAACGTTGTTGAGAAAATATATCTAGATTTATTATTATTCATAGAGTTGATCTATTGGACATCGAGTAAGAGAACAACAGACAAGAGTAGAAAGTTTGGGTTAATGCCTTCAGGCATCTTCCACGAAACTGTTGCTCGTCCAGGATTGCTCGATGTTACTTTCTCTTTTCCTGGATAGCAGTGGACCGGAGAGGAAAGATGACTATGAAGGATAAGAGGAAGATGGTTCCTGTATATATCAAATATATACATGTATTGGAGTCACTTGCTGTTGTGGTCTTCCAACCCTTCTCAAAAAGCCACCTACTTCTCTCCTGCCGGTGCTAAACATCCACCGTTTTCCTATACTAAGCTACGTTTCAACCGCATTCACTCAAGCAAACCCACCCCCACCCATAAGTCCATTCCTGCTTGCCTGCCAAGCTGCCTGGCTGCCTGCTTGCTTGCCTGCCTGCCTGTCTGTCTTCCTGCCTGTCTTTCTCTATGTCTGTCTGTCTGTCTGTCTATCTATTTGCTTGCTTGCTTGCTTGCTTGCTTGCTTGCTTACTTCTTCTATCTCACTTGAACTTTCTTCTTATTTTCTCTTTATAATGTACATATAAAAACATGAAGATAGGATACTCTCTTTTATCTTGACCTTAGAAATATTACCTTTTGTATTAGCAAGATTAATGTGTAAGTCAGTAATATATTTTTCATATATTATCTGGTATAAATATTAAATAGCTAATATAAGTGATAAGAGAGAAGAAAAAAAATAAATGAAAGAATAATATTAGAAGATTTATTAGATGACACACCAAGAGAAAAAAAATGCAAAGAGTAAAATAATGGGAAAAGAACTTCGAGACTATTTCTTGATGATAATAAAAAAATAGGAAAAACGTTAAAAGAGATTCGTATGAAAAGAATTCTCCGTTGAACGTTCGTTCCAAATCGAAATAAGTATCGGTCCTATACTATTATCATTACTATTATTATTATTATTATTATTATTGTGCATACACGCGAACGAAGAAGCTTTTCGGGCTTAGATCGAAGAAGAAGTAGAAGAAGAAGAAGCGCCATGACATTTTGTGGATTTTGAAAGGACGCGCGATTCGAAAGGGTACAGTAGTACGGGTACGGTGCGGTACGACGGTACGATGCTATCGATATTAGCAGCATGGCACAGATACTAAGAGCTTTTCTGGTAGAGCAGGGATCCATTAGCCGACTCGACTGTCTTCCGAGTCCATTACAAGATGAGCCGCCATCCTCCTCAGTGACCTACCCTCCTTTCCCAACTTACCCAACGATACATTACGATCTATGTACGTAGTATAACACGAACACGCGTTTTCTAGTGTGCGTTTTCTCCTACACCTACACCCGCACGCGTTTCCACCACGATTCTTCCTCCTCCTCTTCCTCCTCCTCTTACTCCTCCTCTTGTCCCACGCTTTTTCTTCTTTTTCTTTCTCTCTCTCTTTCTTTCTTTCTTTCTTTCTCCTACCACATTTCTTACCCAATACGTGTTAGCACGTTTTAAAGGCACCTTAACGAAAATTACCTCCACAAATAACGACCACGTCCGATCCGATCAGTGTCCGAATTATGAGACGATATTGTCGTTAAAAGACGTACAAATCATAAAAGTACGATATGTGTCCTATTAGGTAACGTATTGCTGTTATCTATCCACGAGCTAATGCAATTACGAACCACTCGCAATTTCTTTTTCCTTCTTGGAAAACAACCGACCGATTCCGATCTTCCACAACTTACGAGAAAACATACACACATTTTCTATTATATACCTTTCCGTATACGTGTGCATGTGTAAGTACATACGAGACAACAAAGAGAGGAATAAAAATGTCGGAGACTTCGGAATCGAAGATTGTTAAAAACGATGGATAAAAAACATCCTCAAAATAATTGTAGGATGCGTGAAAAAATTGGGCCGTTGAACTGACTGCACCGGGACTCGAACCCGGGTCTTCCGCTTTCCAAGCGACTGACTGCTCTTTAACCAATTGAGCTATCCAGGGCCCACCGTCCAATCTCCTCACGAATGCCTATTTAAGTGTATAATGATTTCTTTTTTTTTATCCGAAATTACTTGATTTTCAGACCAAAGGAAAAAGTATAATAAAAAATGAGTCTACTCGAAGTATACTGTTGTTATCATCGAAAAGACGAAAATTTCATTGAACGTTTGATACAACACGCGTGATAAGAATTTTTGGTCGCGAGACGTTGCGAAAAAAATACTATTGGGGACTTTGAAACGGAAGATGAAGAGCGGAAGAAGAAAAAAAAGAAAAAGGGGAGTAGATGGGGCCGGGGGGGAGGGAAAGGGGGATTGAGGAAGGAAAAAGTCCAGGACAGGAAGGAAAGGTACATCCGAATACTTAAACTAAGAGTACGGCTAGTGCGACGTTCCTTGATTTATTCACTTCGTGAATCTTTTACTTTCTTCTTGGCTCCGGTGAGAACGGAGCTAGTAGGTCCTGCGAAACCGACGTATAGACACCTACACACACTTACACATTTCCCTTTTTCTGTCTTTATCTCTGTAAAGCTATCTTTTCATTCGGCACACCCTCGTATATTCCCACTCGATCTTTCGAGACTAGGATTCTTACCAGTGGCGGATTAAGTGGTCGCGTTAGGCCCCGGAATATCGAAGGGTTCCCGAAATTTTCAAAATTTCTTTTCATTTGTTCTTCGTTCTACAACAATAACTGGGACTCGTAGTTACAATTCCGTACAAAAATGAAACAATCGTTACATTTATCACGTCGGTAAGAAGAAAATCTAATATCGATGATTGTAGTTTATTGTTTATTGCGGCTCGAGCAAAACAATCGGGAGATAACAACGGGTTAAGCTTCGAGAAAAGTGATCTTTTTTAAATATAATTTAGTCAATGTATTACGCGATATGATATTTTTGATTACTTTTCTTTTATCTTAATAATACGTGACGCGAGAATTCTTTCGAAACATATCTTTTTTCTAATTTCAGTTTTTCAGGCTTTGAAATTTGTACCTCTCGGGGCACTTACTTGACTTGGTTCGTTACTGTTTCTTACATACGATCAAGATACACGCTAACAAAGTGATCAAAATTGCAAGAAACGATCTACGTAGAGTCGATTACTCTAACGAAAGTAAAGGAAAGTAAAGGGAAAGGAGGAAAATAAGGGAAAGGTAAGGGTAAGGAAAGGATGGAAAGAAAATTTTGTCGAGCTGGATCAATGACAGGCCGCCGATAAGGTATGATAATGAATAAATTGCTCGCGCGAGAAAGACAGAACGAGACAAAACGAACGAGAAAGAGAGAGAGAGAGAGAGAGATTGTACGCAGAGAACGATAACTCGCTGTAGAGAAGGAGTAGGCAGGAACGTGGGGTGGTTGGATATTGCTCTACGAAGAAACCCCTCCGTTCCTATATTATTGTCCCCAAACCCTTTTGGATTTCAACTAGCGAGTGCCTCGAGTGACTCGCGAACCTTACACTGATGAAAAGCTGCAAAATCAGCTCGGATAACTCACTACGACTACTATTAACACAACTGTCAACCAACTATTACATCTTTTTATTCTTACTTTTATTCAAACCGATCGAATTCCTTTCTTCAATTCTTCCCAAGGCTACATATTTGTATTTCAGTAATAAAGAAATAAAATAAAGTACTTGAGAATGTTATTACCCGAAAGATAAGTTTTTGTCAAATTACGATTTAATAATACTGAAAAGAGTTTTATTTTTATATGGGTACCCCACTTATTTCTGACAGTCAGATAACTGAAGAAAAAAGTAATCGAAAAATCTGACGCAACCCTTAGGTAGATCATAATTACACCCTCTCGCGTATTTTATATTATTCAGATTAAATTTTATAAAAATGTTCACACACACATACATATATATTATATTTATTTATTTTATTATTTATATATATTATAAAATTAAATATTTATAAATTATAATTAAATATATATATATGTGTGGTAATTTAGAATATCGAAAAGAAATCATTAGAAATAATTGATTTGTTTGTTAAGAGAAGTTTACCTGTTAGAATAATGAATTGTTTGTCTTGTTCATATAGTTAATAGGAAACTCGTTAGAAAGGTCTTTCACTTGTTCGGTAGACTTTAGTGAGAGAGTTCATAGCCATCGTCATTTGAAGACCATTCGGAAAGGATATGAGTGAAATGCCTACCCGCGCCATTCGTCGCCGATAATTGCCTTATTGACATTAATAAAACGAGCCGGATACCGAAGGGTTTGTCATCGGCTTCGCGATCTATGCCATTTCTCTTTCTTTCTCTCACACTCTTTCTAATACAAGCTGCTTTATAATTCTCCAACGATCCCAATATGGTTCAGTTAAATTAAATTATGAAAATGCGAAAGACTTTGTCGTGATCAAATGCTTCCTCGTATTTTTCATTTGTTTTTTTTTCTCTTTATTTTTCAATCATCTAAACA
Organism: Polistes fuscatus; assembly: GCF_010416935.1. NCBI lineage: Eukaryota > Metazoa > Arthropoda > Insecta > Hymenoptera > Vespidae > Polistes > Polistes fuscatus. The sequence goes on along the minus strand of NW_025113095.1, from coordinate 2,988,808 downwards.
AGAATATAATCTTTTGTCACCAAAGCAAAAAAAAATATTAATCATCGTTACGCAAAACTTCATAACAAATGTTATTACGAGTATTGTTTGATTACGTGTTTAAACATAATAAGATAACGAATTTTAAATGTTAAGTATAGTTTATTTATAAGAATGTATAAAGACTCGGAACACAATAACGATCGAGTTGCTGATCCAAGTCCCAATGAAAGGGGACGAAACGTTCAACAAGATCGAAATAACGTTCTACAAGATTTTTTAACCAGTCCAATCTTTCCTACGACACTTAGTTTAAAATAATGTTATTAATGTTTTTTAACGTTCGAATCGTTCATCTGTGACACGTGATTTTTTTTACGTTGACAATAGACATATGTTGAATGAAAAGTTTTATAAATTATTAAATATTTCTTTGAATGAACAGTATAATAAATTAAGTATATCAAATGAAATAATATAAATGAAAAACTCTCTCTCTCTTGTTGTCCGAAAAATTAGCCACGATCGTAAAGTTTCTTCGGTAAACTTGGTGGTAGGACATAAATAATATAAGAAAATTTGTGGAACTAGGACGAAAGGAAGAGGATGAAAGGTTCTGGTCAAAGATATACCTACATCAGGGCGTGACTATTTTGCGCCTGAACAAACTTTCACGAAATCGATGTATGGATAACGACGTCGTTTAACGGATGTGACGTATCGAGAATGGCCTTGCTAGTAGAGCAACCGGTCAGGACAGATAAATCATTGCTTATCTTCCATATGTATGCACGTATCCATGTAAATATATATGTGTGTGTGTGTGTGTATCTATCTTCGGAAAACTGTTTATCCGAAAGAACACGTTTTTCGAATCAACAAGAAATTTCCAACACTCTTGTGCTCGCGTTGGAATGATCAATATTTTCAAGAATACTTACTATACTTTATCCCCGAACATATTTATATTTCTATTCAATAAATTTATTTATCAAAGTTTTTTCCAAGGATACAATTTTCTATTTGAAAGAACGAATAAGAAAGAAAAAAAAAAGAAATAAGATAGAAGTCGCGTGGATCTAAAAATAAAAGAAGAAGAAGAATAAGAAGAAGAAGAAGGGAAAAAAAGTAGGCAAACGTTTTAAACGACGATAGGTATCATCGTTTCGAAATATGCGATCAGAATCACGTGTACGGGAGGAAGCTTGGAATATTACATATCCACTGAAAAAGAAAGAGAGACAGAGAGAGAGAGAAGGGGGGATGATCGTCGTATTTCACAACACAGACACATATACGTGTTTCTGTGGTATATTTGCTTCCAGATGATTGCGCTCGTTGAGTAAGGTAGATAATAAAGATTCCTTGGGAGGGTTAGAAGAGAAGAGCTAGCAACGCGATCGGTAATGAAATTCGAAAGGGAGTCCTTCCTTTCCTATTCGAACGAGTATCGAAATTAATCTCTACGAATAAATCTATAATATATTAACTTAATCCTTTATTAATTAATTGTATAACGAGAAGACGTTAAAACATATCTAAAATATATCTAAACATAATTAAATGGATTCTCTGCACACACACCTGTGTCGATTCGGTACAAAACAATCAACCTATATTTATTATATTAACCTAATCCGTCGTTAATAATAAATTGTTTTTCCTCTTATTATTATTAGGATTTCGTCCTGTCATATATTTATAAGTTATATAGTTCCTCTGTTCTAGGACCATTTTTTAATCTTTTGATGATGCACCCTTTTTTCGAGGTCTTCCAGGTGGGTTTTTTGTCACTTCCATTGCGTGTGCCTTTTTCCTTGTCGTGTCGTCATCGTTGTATTTCGTCCAATTTGAGGTTCCATTTGCTAATTTCAGGAGCATTTTTACTGTTTTTTAACCCGAGGGTAGGTTGCTAAGCTTAGCTTCAACCCCGAAACCCTTCTCCTTTTTTTTTGTCTAGACTTGGGACCAGCTAGGTATTTAACTAGGCGGAGTAGTCTTGGCGTCAACAGCACTTCGGCGGTTTTTTTTTCCTCAAGCGGGTCACCCATCCAAATACTAATCGTGCTAAACGGCTGCTTGACTTAAATGATCGAGCGGAAGCTCGTGCTGCCACCGCGCCACGGCCGTTGACAATCAATTGTTTGATATATAACGATATTAGAATATTATCTAAAGAAATTTGAAACGTACGATTACTTTGATTCTTTGTACACACCTGTCGATTCGATAAGAGGAGTAAAAGTTTGAACAAAATCAACGTAAAAAAGATTGAACTAAACGAAAGAAAAAGAAAAAGAAAAAAGTAAAAGGGAAAGGGAAAAGAAAGTATATATACATAAAAGAAGAAGAAGAAGATAGAAGCTATAAAATCATAGAATAGTTTTTCGAAAGGACACATAGAGAAAAGAAGGTAGTAGGTGTAATCGTCTAAGGGTGAGTTTTCTCGTAAGATATCACAAGGCACGATCTCTAGATCACGCTTGAAAGGATCTCCCTGATCGGTTTGCTAGCCCGCTTCCTTCCCTTAGAACGAAAACGATCTCCCGAGCGTTTCGCATTACTCCTCGATCGCGTTTGCTTCCAGACGGTTTCCCCGCCTCGAATAAGGCAGATAATAAAGGTCCCTCACTCGTTCGCAACCAAGCAAGTAAGCAAGAAAGCAAGTAAGCAACGAGGGAGAATGGAAAACGCGGGGAAAACGAGAACCTAAATGATAGAAAGAGAAAGAGAGAATAAAAGAGAATTCAAGAGAGAGAGAGAGAGAGAGAGAGAGAGGGTAAACTGGAAAGAGTCCCGTGTAAAAATAAATATATATATATTATTTATAATAAGATTACATATATGAAACGAAATTTGTTTTCGATATAGGTACATAAAAAATCATTTTTAACAATTAATAAATGTATCACAGGGAAGTTGAACAAAGTAATTAATTAATCAGAACTTTATATTTCGATCTTGTTGAACGTTTCTAATTGTAATTAAATAATACTAATACATGTTCGAATGCAACGATTTATGATTTTACTATAAAACAAAAAAAAAAAAACAAAAAAGATTTATATATGCTCAGTGTAGTTTATTATTGAAATTTAATAATGTGTATGTCTTTTTAATATATAGAAGATTCTGAACATTTATGACCGAGGTAATCTTTAATATCTATTTATGAAATGTTTTGATGAACTATGTATTTTTAAGGTCATGTAATATATTTTATAGTTACTGAAGAAATTCCAATAAAGGGACGAAACGTTCAACAAGATCAAAAAATAACGTTTTTATTCATTTTTCTTTTTGGACACCGTATTAAACAAATCATTTTTAACAAATCTTTTTTACAAAAGATTGTAAATAAATAATTTTATAATATATATATATTTCTTTTGTGCTGAAAAATCATCTAGCAGCTTTTGATAGATTTTTAAGTAAATTATTACTCCGTTATTTATCGTGATTTTTATATCTGATATAATATAATATAACATATATCATAAACATATTAAAATATGTTAATTATTTATATATTTAATTGATATTTAAAAACAATATATACTCTCTTATTTCTACGCGAGGTAAAAACAAAGGGAAAGAGTGAAAAAGAGAGGAGACAAGGAAAGAGAAAGTGAAGAAAAAGAAAAAGAGAAAAAGAGAAAGAAAGAGAGAAATAGTAAAGTGGAAAGAGAAACGAAGGAAGAGGTGAAGGAAAAAGAGTAGTGTAGGGTGCGGGGAGATGGGTGAGGGGGAGGGGGAGCTTTTCGAGTAAAAGAGGGAGTAGCGATATTTCACGGGTTTCGCGTGCGGGCGAACTTTAATAATATTCGTTCCATCGGGTATGGCCGGCCTCATATTAAGTCGGTCCGTCGTAGCGAGAAGAGGAGAAAGAGAGAATAGGACGCGATCCGGATGTGACGAGAGAGAGAGAGAGAGAGAGAGAGAGAGAAGCGTAACCGGGGAAAGCAGAATGAGACGTGTAATAAAGTGAGTTTTTAATTTCCACCGGTGCCGGCGGTTGGCCCCGAAGGGGTAGAAGGCTCGGCCCCTTGGCCGCCCCCAGAGCTCGTGGCCTGTCGGCTAGTATTACTAGATAAATCACCCAACAGGCAATAACCTCCCTACCCCTCCTCTCCAGCTTCTCCAGCTTCTCCTCTTCCTCTTTACCCGGTGCTCGTTGGCAACCCCCTCCTCCTGCTCCTCCTGCTCTCTTCCTTCCACCTTTGCTTTCGACGTTCTGCCTGCCTCATCCTCGGACTCATTCCCTCCTCCTCCTCCTCCTCCTCCGCGTTCGCGGTAAAAAGTTTGCGTCCAGCTCGGTAAAGAGCCGTGGGGCTGGGGCTCCTCTTCGAGAGATTCAATTCGAGTGGGATATAAGAACAGAACCTTTCGGTTAATATTTATCTTACTTTTTTTTCTTCTCTTTTGCGATATATATTTTAATATTATTTAGAATGATTTTCATTTCCTTTCTTCGTATTGTATTATACTCGGTATAGGATCAAACGTAGAGCAGAGTAGTTGGTACATGTGGACGACCGAGTAGTCGTCCCTAAGCTTAGTTGCTTCCATTAGAAAAGAGAAGCTGAAGGCAAAAATACTCCTCCATGGGTCCCATTCATGTCGAGCTAGTCAGCAGCTACCGAACGTTCGTTTAAGCCGCTCTATTTCTTTCTCTCTCAATGAACGACTACAACGTCAAAATCTACGAGCCAATATTTGTACGCCGGGGGCGAACACGTGTTTCTCCTGTCCGCAGGCTCGGCACGAGAAAAGGGCCGAGTGGGGGTTTACGGAGGAAGGAGACGCACGAGAAGAAGAAGAAGAAAAAGAAGAAGCGAAGGACGGAAAACGAAAAGAGAGAGAGAGAGAGAGAGAAGGAGGGAAAATTCCTGTGGTCGTCCGTGTCCTGCTGGTCTCTTCGTTGCGGTGTTGTATTGAAAATGTACCCGTAAAATTTCAACGGGATATCTGAGAAGCAAACCACCCCCCCTTCCCCCCTCCCTCCACCCCACCCTAAAGAAAATCCCTTCGGGGATAACCTAAGAAAATACAAGGAGCCTTTCGAAGAGAACAAGAAGTCTTGGTCGAAATTCCAGTAGGAAAGTAAGTACGAACTACCACCACCGAGTTTCTAGGTACCACTACAAGCAAATTAATGTTCTCGGATTAGGGAAGCGAACCTCTGGGAAAAATTCCAGTGTCGTGTTGGCTAGCTGGTTGGCGGCTGACTGGTTGGTTGGTTAGGACCCCGTATCCCTTATTTTCGATGTTTATAACATAAAAGAAAAATCAACATTTCATTTCTTTGATTTTCCTTTTCACGTTCGTAGAATCTCCTCTTGTTCCGTTTTAACATCGTCTTCACCTTTCGTTGACTTCTCGCTGCTGGTACGCGAGACTCGGATTACCGTAACTGTGCAAACATAAAAGATCAAAGAACGCGTTGGGTTTGCTTACGTTGGAGGATCTTAATCGTCTGACATATATACAAACGTTATTCTCTCCTCGCAGCTTGCGCGAAGTGATAAATCATAGTTGACCTTCGTGGAAAGAAAGCGAAGGTAGAAAGAGCGCGGTAAGAGATGACTGTACGCGTGTTTATACGACTGTATGTGTGTGTGTGTTTGTACGCGTGAGAAAGTATAAGAAAGATATTCTGGGTATTTACCGATTATATTATAACTCGGATACAAAACGTTTCGATTCGAGAAAGTTTAGATTGTACAACTCGATTGGGAAGAAGAAGAGAAAAAAAAAAGGGAACAGTAGAAGAAACGAAGAGAGAAAGAGAGAGAGAGAGAAAGTGAGAGAGAAACGGTCCAATTTTTAGGATATTTTCATTCGCACAATCGCTCATTAACACATTTTTTCGCGAACACCGGGTTAAATTGCATTGACTGCGACGAGCATTCAGCCAGGGGGGTTGCATTTAAATAAAAAGACGCAGTGGCCTATTCGAGGGGTGATATATCTGGCGCGCGCTGTCGGCAAGAGAGACGTGTACCACTACTACCAGCTACAACACCCAATGTGACGAGAGAAAAGTGTGCGCGTGAGAGAGTGAGAGAGGCGAAAGCGAATGGGGAGGGGCTCGAGGGGGGGATTGAGGGGTCAAATGGCGGGCAGAATGCGCGGTGATTGCTGGAGGGCCGCATAATTGCACCCTTTGTGGTGCAATCAGCGCCGCAACTTGGCTGGCGCCTAGTTCTAGCGCAACCCCTCCACCTCCACCGCCACTACCACCACCAACATCACCTCCCTTCGTCGCGGCGTCACGTACTACATACCTACCACTCTCTCTCTCTCTCTCTTCTCTTCTTTCCTTCATTCCTTCCTTCCTTCCTTCCTTCCTATCTCTCTTACGTTCTTCTACAACCAACAGTATCCACCCTTCGACAGTGTCCCCTCTTAAATATCTCATACAGAAGAAATCGAATCCTTCGATCCTCGCCACTAGGATAGTCTGCGAAGAATCTTCAAACGCCCAAGGCTACTACATTTTGAATCCTATGTTCTGGACTTTGATGATGCTTTCAAAAAAAATCTCTTTTACACATACTCACGTCTTGAATCTCTCGTTTCTTTTATATATCTTAACCGGAAGTCTATATTTCCCATTGTTTTCCCAGATTAGCTATTTGGAAACGTACAGGGTGTCGCTAAATGTATAACTTGTAATATGATATTTGCTAAGCTTCAAAATTGTTCAATAAAAAACCTTATTTTTACCTAAATCGAAAGGTTACATTTGCAATTGTTTTCTTAAGTTAGACAGTTGGAAAAGTATATCAGGAGACCGATTGGTTTTCTACAAATTTTTAGTTTAGTGATTGTGCGTTATCAAAAATGATCGACTGAGAGACACTGTTCAGAAACGTAAATGTACAGGCGTACTCCGTGAAATTGACGCTTCTTCTGGACCGCCTAGCGCGTTAACAATAGCCGTACCGATCGAGACTGTGTTTCTACGTCGTTGTCGAGTCATTAAACTCAGACATTTGCAATTAAGTGTTCTCTCCCTCTCTTTTTCTCTCTGGCGATATCATCAAGAACGTCAGTCGGTTTGTCCATCCGTTTGTCCGTCAATTTGTCTGTCCGTCCACGCCAACATATATTGGAACCCTTTCTACGTCGGTTAGTAGTAAAAACTCACAGTATGAAAGATTCAATTCGATAAAGGTACTCGACTAACGAGTGTTGCCTGAACACCAACAACAACAACAACAACAACAACAGCAGCAAAACTAAGAACGTGTCTCTCGATCATCTTTGCGATCTCCTCCCATCCTACAATCGTGGTGATTGGTTGTGATGGTGGGTAGTGATGGTGGTGGTAATGGTGGTCGTCGTCCGTTGTCGTGTAATATTAATTAGAAATTTATCTTTAATCTCGATATAATTGATTCGTAATTTCCCGTTTTTATCGGGAATTAAATCGACAACGCACGAGGCACGAGGCTGTGCTTTATGCGCACACCAAAGCTTTATTTTATAATCGTTCTCAGACGTAAAATAATGAAGTTGATAAATATTCTTCAAAAAAAAAAAAATAACTTCGAAAAAGAAAAAAGAAGAAAAAGAAAAATTATGCTATACGAATTGAAAAGTTGGCGAGAAGAAGAATAATAATAAAATAATATCGAATATATTTGCGTATCATTTTCGAGAAATTAATAAAGAATAATAATAATAATAATAATAATAATAATAAAAGAAGAAAAAAAGGGAGATAAAGGAAAGGTGAAAGGGAAATGACAACAACAGGGTAAACTCGGACGATTGAGAATCACTGAAGCTTGCAGCTTGCGACACGACGATGCCATTACCGTGTCGACCTTTCTCTTTCCCTCCTACCCCTCTCGACTCTCACACAATCACGTACGAGTCTCTCACTCACTCTCTCTCACTCTCTCATTCTCTCTTTTACTCTCGAGTTTCATTCTGAATGCCCTTCCTCTCCCTCCCGCGCTCTCTCTCTCTCTCGCACTCTCTCTTTTTCTCTCTGTCTGCGCGCCTTAAGTCTTGAATTATACAGACAGCGCCACTTAAAATAATACACCCGGTATAAACTGTGCATCAACGCTAAAAGCTGTCATTTTCTGTAAGCCGGAATTATGGAGATTCCACGGGCCGTCGATGTACCTCCTGCGGCGCGTTCTTATCGTTAGCGCGTGAAAGGGTGCAAGGGAGAGAAAAAAAACTCACCAAGGGACTCAAGGGAGAGTACAAGAGAGATAGATAGAGAGAGAGAGAGAGTAAGAGTAAGAGTAAGAGTGGCTAAAAGAGAAGATAACGAAAGGATGTCATTACTTCGACGCGTTGGGAAAAAAAGAAAACGCGCGACTGGCCGATTAAAAATAAAGAAAAATACAACAACAACGACAACAAAAAATAAGGATAAAACAAAATTACAATTATTTCGTCAAGAATTACCTGTATCTGTCTCTCGATTCCTTAACTAATACGACATATTCAAATAAACAAGTAAAGGTAGAAATGATTTGACCGAATTCTCGTGCAAGTGGTAAAGAAAATAGACAGATGGCTGAGATGAAAGTTCAATTATATTTAGATTTCCCTCTCTCTCTCTCTCTCTTTTAAAAGTCGTTCCATCTTCTCGTAGATGAAAAAAAAAAGAAAAAGGGAAGGAATTAGAACGAAGAGGAGAAAGAAGAAGAAGAAGAAGAAAAAGGAGGAGAAGAAGAAGGGCAAGCGTAGCCTATTATTCGGCGGCAGTCTCGTTACTTTTGAATAAACTGTTGTCTGCAGATAAAAAAATAATCCATCGCGGTCCAGCTGTCGGAGACATATTCCAGAAGTCGCGTTTTAATGGGGGCTCATTATAACCGTTGCTCTTAACGTAACTAACAGCCGGGGCCGCATCGTTGGTAGAGCGTATGTTCGCTAACACTGTGTGTGTATGTGTGTGTGTGTTGTGTCGAGCTTATGCATACGTTTATATAAATGCATATGTGTGCGTGCGAACGTCTCCTCATGTGCGAGTGGTCGAGTTGGAGGAGACATGTTGGGAACTGGAAAGAGACAGACGAAACCAGAGAGAGAGATAGAAAATAAGAGAAAAAGGATTTGAAGGGTTGGAAGGAAAGAGACGAAGATAGAAAAAAAGAGAGAGAAAGAGAGAGAGAGTAGCAGAGGTGGGGATTAAATTCATTACTCAACCTGTTTGCTCGGCTCGCTCTTTCACTCTTTCGCGTCGGCCGCCTAATGCCACGAGTGCGAATGCGAGAGAAAGAGAGAGAGAGAGAGAGAGAGAAAATGAGAGAGAGTATGTGTATGGACGAGTTTTCTACTCTTACGTGTTGTACTATAACGTGTATAACTCGAGCCTGCATTAACGTCTTTGCTACGTAATGAAAGTGCTCTACGGTCATTACTTTTTCTCTCTCGCTCACTCCCTCCAACTCCCACACCCTCCCACCTAACCCTCTCTCTCTCTTTCTTTCTTTCTTTCTTTCTTTCTCTCTCTCTTCATTCCTTGTCTCTCGTGTCTAGTATTAAAGAACATTACCGACGAGTAACTCCTACTATTCGATAAGCTTGATAGTATGCACTAGCCAAGGGTCAAGAAAACCGATCGATGTTGTTTCTATACTACCCGTTAGAGTTCCTCAACTTATTGGGAAAATCTCGTCGATGAGGCCACACCACGACGATGTTATATTTCCTTTAGATCTAAACAATTAGATCGTGTTTTTGTTTGTACAATTAGGATTAGTTCATTATATCGGTCAAATTCAAGTAGAGTCAATTTCGTCAATGACGGTTAAATACGGCGGATTATTTTCAACGTGAAATTTGAAAAACAGACTTACGTTGTTTATGAAATTCTAACGATCGGTAGGGGTACGTTGATTGTTCACGTTACAAACGAGAGTTTATTTGACTTTGTCGTTAACAAATAAAAAAGTAGCTATTACTATAATTAGAGGATTTTTTAGAAAAACTTTGATTTTTCAAAAAAAGAAAGACACTATATACCGACATTGAAATATTCTTAACTAATTGAGAATATGTAATATAATAATACATGCAAAGTGTATGGAGATTAGGTTTTATTAAATATTCATACTACTCATTCGCCGTGAATTTATTCAGCTGTCGTATTGGAATCGGTTGCGATCATCTGGACCCCCCTTTTGGTTTTGAAACGCGTAGTATACGTACCCTAGATCTAATTAAGGAATTGAGAGACTCGTAAACGAAACGAAACGAAACGAGACGAAGGTGGTAGAGGAAGATAATAAGGCTGCTTTTGGCAGTCATCGATATCTCCTCGCGAATAAGAGAAAGACGAGCGAAATGTAGAGTGAGAATCGGAACGGAAGGAGGATGGAAAATGCTGGAGGATGGTTGCCGTTCGTTCGAGGTAGATGGATTAAGTACGTTCGCCCTGTGTAACCTCGGCGGCATCCCTCGAATATACAGAAGATGGTGGCGGGCGCGCGCGCGCGCGCATGGATACCAGATACGTGCCCTCGTCGATTAATTGTACTCATCTAATTGGGATCTCACCCTCCTCCCCCTCTCTTTGCCGTTCCAACACCCCTTGCAGCCACTCCCCTCGTCCTATTACTCGACCTACACCTCCTACACGTCTCGCCCCTGGCTGAAAAGTGGCGTTTCGATCTAAAGCATCTAATAATGAGAGATAACTTTTCCGTGAAATCATTCAAAATGAATAAAAACCTTTAAGACTAATAATATGACCGAACGAACGAACGAACGAACGATCGTTGAAATTAGCAGCTTCTGACTCCTCCTCGACGATAGTCCCTCTATCCAAGGTCTGCCATGAAAATCTACAAAAGTAGTAGGAACACGCAGTAGTAGTAGCACCGTGAGAGTGTTGGTGGATGAGAAGGAGAACGAGTAGGAGGATGAGAGGGTAGGGGAAGGAGAAGGTTGACGGTAGAAGGCTCGCTTAATTAGAATCTTCGTTAAGGGAACGTAGAGGGGCTCTGGGCCGCTTCCGAGAGACCGTCGCGTAAAAACGTAAGAACTATTTTCATTAAACTCACGTTGCTTGCCTCGAAAAGTCTTCCACTTTTGTGTGTGCGCGCGCGCGCGCGCGCGCGAGAACGCGACGAACGACCAGCCAAGCGCAGAGAAGCAAGCAAGGTTTGCTGCTAGCTAGCTCACTCGCACGTTCGCGTTCTCCTGTTAAACGAGAAAAGAGAGAATAAGCACATTTCGTTATATGAAATGGAACTCTGGGATTTTTTACGACAACCATTTCATCCTCGAACACGGTTAACGAGCACGCGATGATTAATCGTCGACCGACCGAACGAACGAACGAAAGCTGCTGCTGCTGCTGCTGTTGCTAATGCTGATTCTGCTACCGGTGCAAAGAAAATCCTAAAAAGTTCGTCCGTTTTCGATTGAAAATCGATCGAATTTTCGGTAGGTCCTTGTTGCATATACACATAGGTATATGCATTTACCTACATATCTACCACGTGTTACGATCCCCTCAAACCAACAACGCGTTTCACGCGGGAACACGAGGCATCGTTTGTCGTTCGCGTACTTTTTACCGAGCACAAGCTTCGGCACTTCGGTTAATCCGAATACCTCGAATATAACGGGTGGATTTTGCATTATTCGATTTACGATACTCTTAGGAAATCCGTACGTCGACAACAATTGGGAATTGTAAAAATACATCTAAGATTTATAACGATGTATTTACGCGATTCGAGATCAATCTTGAGACAAGATTTTCATCTATTTAACTAAAAATGGAATAAGGGATATAAAAAGAGTCTTAATAGGACACCCGGTATTGTCGAGGTAACGATATAGCAGGGACACTCGAAACACGCGGCCTATTCCCTGCTTGAACGAGGGAAATACGCGTACAAGAAGGTTTAACAGGGTGAGTGTAGAAGTGGCTCCCTCTGTGGAAGTCTCGGAGGTTTCCACGAGGAAAAGGGATGGAAAGGGGAAGAAGGACATAGGTGTAGTACCTACACGACAACGATGGTACCTGCACGCGTGCACGAGTAATAAGACAAAGACGAGGAAAGGAAAGAAGAAGCAGGGGGAGGAGAAGGAGGAGGAGAAGGAGGAGAAGAGGAGAAAGGAATGAAGGGGAGAAAAGGTGCTTGGAAACAGTGCGGGTTTGAGAGAAGAAAGTTAGGGTGGGATCGCTGAGGGAAGATATAAACGTAATAGAAAACAGAGAACGCGGCAATGCCATTAGTAAAATTACCGCTTACAATATTACCGATGCGAGCTGGCAGTAGGTATTTACGAAGCCCGTAGCCCTTCCGCACCCCTTTGCGATTCCCCGAGATGGCGCCAAAGGCGCACCGTGCCCGTTAAAACCACCCCTGCGATCATTCTCCTCAAAGCTACGAAAATTTACCACAGGAAATAATACGCGTATTAACGCTTTTTCACGTCACTAACCTATTTTTTCTTTGATTAACAATTGAAACTTAATGGCTCGAATCTTGTAAGTTATTAAATACCAGGATTGATTAATTTTTGAACAATTGCAGTCGCCCTATGGTAGTTACGTGTGACGTTAGCCGAAAATCCGTTGGGAGACTTTTATTGATTTTTTTCGTATTCTTGCCTACCGTCGAGGATCCAAAGATCTATCGATATTTTGTTCCATTTTGAATTTCTACTATTATTCGCGGGAGTTTCGTAATATGTTGATAAAAATACGTTTGATAATTATTTGAAAGAACAAATTAGGGGGGTGGGGGAGAGAAAATTTAGGCGAATGAATCGTTCAAAGGTGTATGGAATATAGAAAGACTAAAGAAAGAAAGAAAGACCGATGGTAGCTTTATCTCGTACGTGGTTTTTTGTTGTTCCCCATACGTTTGAACGAACAGCGAAGAGTCGATCGATTTTTCGTGCGCACTGCGACCAAGTTATTCGAACGAATCGCGTCGAAGGAGTAACGGATGGATAGGCACATAACGGAGGATCGGCGGGAGAACGCGCGGTCACTGATTTAACGCGGCACAATTGAATCCAATTACAACTGCCGCACGGCGCACCACCACCACCACCAACCACCACCACCACCACCATCACCACCGGCACCGGCACCGGCACCGCTATCACCCATTGGGGCCGATGGTTCTCATGTCAGTTAAAACCAGCTTAGGGAACAAAAAATTCATCCTTTTCCAGCCCTTTACGTTCGAACCGCGAAACTATAACACCATTGTCTTATCTAACGCAACGCGTAAAATGATAACAAAAGAAAAATTGATACGAAAGATAATTAATTAAACGGTGTACATCCCTTTTATTATTATTATTATTATTATTATTATTATTCCTAATTTGTAATAATACTCGCGGGCTCGTTGTTTTGCCCAAGGTTCTTTTCACAATTTACAACGGAACGTGCAACTAGCGTTGTGCGCGATGAAAAGCTAATGGCGGTCTGGAATTATTGATGTGTCTTAACAAGCATTTCGTAGCCCCGATCATCGACGTTACACACGTAACGCCAACGTCGAGTTGGAAGCATTAATTAAATGAAAGGCTCGCTCGTACACATTCATATGTAGATATGTACGACGTACGTGTGAAATTCGTTTCATTCATTAACAATTTCAATCCTTTTCTTAAAACGAAACTCACAGTCACGCAGAGAAAACCCAATGGATTCGTTAAATGTAAAATTAAAATTGCTCGCTACTGTGGAGAATATGTATCGTTAATAAATTTACTTCGAAAAAAGGAGAGCAAGAGAAAGAGAGAGATGGAAGTTTGAACGAAAAAAAAAAAAAAAAATAAAAGAAATAAGAGAGAGAGAGAGAGAAGGCCGAGGTAAAATAGCTAATAAAGAAGTCATTTAATTTTCCATCCTTTTCTTTCCATTCGATCGAGCAAAGTTCCGTCGTTATCTTAATTAAGTTTCAAGCCGACGAGCACACGTGATCGCCGCATAATCGCTTCGGAGTCCATTAAATGGATGGAGGAGGAGAAGAAGAAGAAGAAGAAGAAGAAGAAAGTAAGAGAAAGAGAGAGAGAGAGAGGCAAGCAAAAAGAAAAAGAAAAAGAAAAAAAAAGGTAAGGATCCAAAGAAACGTTGAACGGACATCGAAAGAACACGTTTATCGCACAGATAGAAGCTTATACCCTATCTTTGAACTTTTCAAATTATCATACCGAATTCGATGAGAAAATCTCTTTCTCCTTGGGTTATTCATCGTTTCCGCATCGATAAAAGTGTCCCCGATAAGATCGCTGCTGGATGTAACGTACGGTGAACGAACGAAAGAGGTGAGATCGAAAGAAGAAGAAGAAGAAGAAGAAACAAAAGGAAAAGAAAGAAGGAAGGAAAAAAGAAAGAGTTAGACGGTGTCCAAGTATTCATCGTCTTTGATCGATTTCTGCTCGGTCTGCGGTCCTCTTAAGCGGCTCGTCGGAACGAACGCTTGCCGAGCAGCCGAAGCAACGTAATCCGTCTGTCTCGTACTAGATGGCGTGCTTCAGTAGCTGGTCTGCTGGGCGCCCCTGGCTGTTCATTAGGGGCCGCATTGTCCGCTAACTAAGTACGCCCGACCCGACCCTTCTTCCTCGCCAACCCCGTTCCCGTTCCCCTTCCCATTCCCGTTCCTCTTACCTACTACAACTCCCTCCTCATCCTCCTCCTTTTCATCCACCCACCCTTCAACCTGCTACGCAGCTCTTCCTTTTCCTACCCTCTCTCTCTCTGATGTCTCCTCTCCTTTGGCCAATATCCAACGGCACCAGGATTAGCTGCTAGCCATCAGCCCTCTTCACTATTCCCCTTTTCACTCCCACTCGCTAGTCTCACTCCTACCGACCTACACATGCCGTGACACTTGACAATTTTACCTACTAAAGGACTCTAACTAATACTGATTATGTAATAATACTCTAACTATCGAGTATACTAGCTATTGTTTCCTGTCTATCCGTAAAAATGTGGCTTCTGTTACGGATATCATTGGCGATTTCTTTTATTTCGCTATCCTATTAATCATATTATTTGTAATATCATTGAAGTTTTATCCTACTGTTACTGTATACTATTCCTACCTCTCCTTATCCTTATTCTATCTATCTTTATCTCTCTCTCTCTCTCTCTCTGTCTCTCTTGTCTTCTATCCAATGCGCTCCCAAGTCAGGTCGCGCAATGTATAGTCCATTGTGTCCACGATAGAATCCAATCAAGGGGCTGGCAAGCCACTTTAAAGCATCGACGTCACGGCCAATCAAACGTCTCCCTTGCACATGCAAATACACGTCGACATATATATATATATATAATATATACATTCGTAGTAGTATTCGTTAGCTACGTTAGCTTATTTAGTTCGACGCCTTCATTGTTTTAACCTTTGACTTATTGTGTTCTCTAACAATTAAGAAAAAGTAACAATCCAAAGAGAGCAAAAAATATCTTTTATATAAGAACCCGAATAAAATTTAATCATCAAATAAGAATGATTAATTCCAAACACACACACACACACATCTAATAATAAGTTCTATAGTTAGATGAATGTAACTACAAAGAATGTAAGTATAAATATAATAAATATAAGGTTAGAGTGTAGTCGTGCGTTAATTCCATTCGTCCTCGTTGCCGACTAACGAATGTGCATTACAATTACCGAGCTATGGAAATTCAGTTACGCCTACTATCCGTACAGAGTAGACCGCGTGGTTTGAGTTATATGCCAAGTGAGAGTGAAAGAGAGAGAGAGAGAGCATGAGTAGGATGAAAGAGACGGAAGGAGAGGGAGAAAGCCGACACGAACGAACGAACGAACGAACGGACGGACGGACGGAGGGACGGACGGGACGGACGGACGTATGGCTAACTTGGCCGCCCCTCGATGAACCAACCGAGGTCGCCGGGTCCGTATTATCCGCTCGGTATAACTAACCGTATAAATACGAGCCACCGGAAATTAGTCTTTGCGACTCGATCGCGAGCCACGCCACGCCACGCCACGCCAAGCCAAGCTAAGCCAAGCCACGCCATAACGCCGCTACGCCGCACCATCATTCCCACCTATCCATTCCAACCAATCCACCTCATCCTCTCGTCATCATCATCCTTCTCCTCATCCTCATCCTCGTCCTCATTCTCGTCCTCCCCTTCCTTCATGCTGCTACTGCTAAACCTTTCTCGACATGTGTTCCATCTCCTCTCCTGATCCTCATCTCATCTCGTTTAACGGATATACAAATTCATTCCTTTGCTATGTCAAACGATATTTTTCTTCGCCAAATCAAAAATAAATCTAATAGAATATATTTTTGAGGTTAGGTCATTGACGTTACAAATGTTCAATTTCTAATCGAAAGTATGACCCGATATTATTGCGGGGATCGAGCATCCCCATTCCAAATGAAACTGGGTGTTCTTGAGAAAGTTGGCCAAGGGCCCTGGACAGTTCCAATGGATGGAACGGTCGCTGGGAAACATAAAACTCGGATTAGAGTCTCCCGTCCGGCGGCGACGTAATTTTGTTTATCGCGAATCCTACCGGTTATTATTCATTTTCTTTTCTTTTTTTAATTTACGTTTTCTTTTTCTTTCGCTCACCTCTTGCTGGCTTTTCGGAACGACCTTGGAACGACGTCAGCGTCCTGGAGACGATTTAACATAACCTGTAACAGAGTAATTAAAGAACTAAATTAGAAAGGCTACTCTCGCGATACCAATTGAAGAGGACGAAAGAAAAGGAGAACTTTGTGGTGGTTGAGGAGAGGGTATAGGGGTATGAAGAGAGTGGCGGAGGGGTTACGGGGGACGGGGGGGATTGGTAGGTCTCTAACGAGGCTGAGGTTCCTTATCGAGAACCTGCATAAAGCGGTCGGACACGCGCATCGACGCGCGCGGGACACATAGTAGGTGGCACTTAACGGACCCGCATAAAAAGTTCCCTTTTTTTTCGCTTCGATAAGCTTTGCCGAAAGAGAAGAGAGAGAGAGAGAGAAAAGAGAAAAAAAAGTAAAGAAGAAGAAGAAGAAGATAGTAATCGTCGGGATGCGAAAGAGGCCTTCCGATGCAAAGAGTCGTGCCGTGCCTGGTGTGTCTTTTAAAACCCTAACTCCCCACTTACCAAACCCTCCACCCCTCCTCTACCATCTTCTTTCCCTTAACGACCTGCTTTAATTCGAGTCGATCGTAATGACGATTCGTTAGCTACCTATCCCCCCCCCTTTCCACCGCAATCCCTGCCGTCGACGGAATATCAAGCTTAATATCGCTTTTTAAAGAAAGAAACTCGGCAACCATCCGATAAACGATCGTCTCGTTCACGTTAATGGCGGAGGAAATTATTTGACGCACGTATGCGGGCATATGTATGGGTGTACTATGAATGAAGTATTCGGTCTGGGTATAATGTTTCTTCGTGCATTTTAAAATGCAAAAGAGTGAAATAAGTTTTTCTTTTTTCTTTTTTGTTTTCATATTTTTAAATCCAACCTTTAGCAAATGTGGCTCGTAAAAACATTTCGAAATCCATCCGTTATTTCTTTACCGAAACTCATTATTACGAATTTGCCGGTTTCGTAGAATTGTTGTTTGTTCATCGTTTCATCGAATTTTCCATTGATCCCAAAACGGGGTCCAATTTGAAGATTAACCTTTTCGCAAAACCAAAACTAACCAATAGGACGCCACTAATGAATGGGTCATCCTGTCGTTAACGCACGCTCGATGATATCAAATGAAATAAACAAATATCCCAAAATTTAGTTCTTTTCGATAGGTCGCGTTGTTTCAAACGTACGCAATTATTGCCAAATCAGATTTACGTGATTTGAAAGTCATGTATCAGGAAAATAGGGGGAAATAGTTTTTACCTAAATCGGTATAGGTACGTATAGGGATTTCTACGTGTATCAGAGGAAAAGAGGAAAAACAAACGAGTTGGGTGACTTTTCCCGCGCTATTTGATCGATGCCGTTTTCTGTAGTGACCGATCGCTAGGTATGGACGATCATAGTGTTAGAAAAGAACCCTGGCAACGGAAGAATGAGCAAGAGAGATGAATAGATACGAGAGAGAGAGAGAGAGAGAGACACGTGTACACATACAGCGAGAGAAAAAAAGAGTAGGAGGGAGGGAGGGGAGGGAGGGAAAGAGAGAGAGAGAGAGAGAGAGGGTCGACCGTCTCGCAATCTCCTTTCGATCCAATATCCGAGTTTTTTGACAGCAATTTCGGTCACGTCCGATAATATATCTGGATCATTAATATAAAGCTCGGCCCACACACCGCGCGTCCCTCACGGGGAAATTGCTTTTCAATCCCCTGCAGCGGCCTCCGCCGCTCCGGCAGATCTACTCTCACCACTGACACAACCTCTACCTCTGCACCCCTCCCCAGAACATACCCAACCAACCACCCACTCACCTACCTACCTACCTACCACCTACCACCACCCCTTCTACTCTCCTATACTTTACTCTCCTTCTTGCACGACTTCATCCCCGTCCTTTCTTATATCTTTTGACCATTTTATTTGAACAAATATTGTCAATGAAAACCGTGCAAGAATAAACTGTTGTATTATTCAGACGTTATAAATCATATTTTCTAACTAAACAAAATGAAGTAATAATATACGGGCGAGATCGCGTGTTAAATGTCTTATCTTCTTTGTTTGTCCTTTATATTTTTGAGATAAGAGGAAAATACAGATAACTGTTAGGCGAGCAGTATGCTCTCGGTCTTTTTATTATTTAACTCGGTCTCTATCGGCTCTAACGAGCCGTACAACGAACACAACGGATGCGGGTTTGTGCGAGTCGTTTAAAACGTTCAGAGGAGGAGATACGTTTTCCATCTACTTCTCTTTCTCTCATTCGTGCGTCGAAGAGCACTGTTTGCTTTTAGGCACGGACGTGCTAATCGATCGTGCATATTTGATTGCCATTTACCAAATGCAACTCGCATCACCGTTGCTTCCTAACTCTCTCTGTCTCTCTTTCTCTCTCTCTCTCTCTTTGTTTCTGTTTTATATGCCGAGCTCGTAACTTTCGAGTTAAGACGAGTATTAACACTTTCTTTCGGCGAGGGTAAATAAAAAAAAAAATATAAAATAAAAATAATCACCAGATGCATTCTCTCTCTCTCTCGTTCTCGTCGACGTCACCAATCACCGACGAGTAAAAAGAAGGTGGGGAGAATTCGACGCATGTTATTCGTTAGCATAAACATAACGAAAGGCGCACGTTCGGAGAACGCGCTCACCGCTTGTTGGATTTGTTCGTTGAAATAAAGGGAATACCGTCGGGAAAGACGAACGAGTAGGTACTTCCAAGCTGAAAGAGCTTTATAAATTGGCAGCCGATCGCATTGAATGCATTTTAATATCCTTTACCCACACGATCTCCAATATGGCCATTTTCTAGATTCCCGTAGAATCAATAAAAGTCCTTGCATCATGCACGACGATACGTACGTTCTACGTACGTTCTACGTACGTTATTCCATCGAGAAACTGTGGGAATAAAAATCTAATAACAACCGAGTTGTAACATCATCTCATCTAAACTCGCAACTACAGTTTTACATACACGCCCAAGTCATATACTACGTAACATAGATCTACGTGGATGAAACCATTCGCTATATATATAGTCAATACGAATAAAATTAATTCTGTTCCGATTTATGCGGAAAAATGGATCCTGGCAAAATCCCAAATATATTAACAATACTGAAGAATTTCAATTTCAATTCTATAATCTAGGCATTACCGACGTACAATATCAACCCAGCAATACCAAAAAAAAAAAAGAAAAAAAGAAAGAAAAAACCCAACCAAACCGCGAACATTTCATACGCGATGTATTCCCGAGTTACAACGCAAAAAAAAACCTGACGATATAATATTAAAAGCAGCATATCTTTTAACGCCATGCCGCACCCCTTTGAACGAGACAACAGCTACGGCGATTCGCGAGCATTATTCGGCCGATTCGGAAAACGTTGAGGGAAAAAATTGCGTACACTCTTGAAAATACAGGCAAACGGGATAGGCACGCGCGCGTACCCCTACCCCTCTCTCTTCTGGCCCTCTCATCCATCGTCGACAATATCGAGGATGGCCGAAAGTGAAAAAGTAACTAATGTAAGAGACGGAGAAAAATAAATAAAGAAAGAAAGAAAGAAAGAAAGAAATAAAAGCAGAACACCAAGGTGAACGTAGTATCTACACACAGCACCGTTCCAACTCAAAGCTGTGTGTACGGAACACCCTCCATAAAGAAGATCCCCTCAATCAGATAAAAAATGTATTATAGCCGCCATGATACAGGACTCAATACTTCGACGGAGCTTCCAAGGGAAAAGGACGGCGTATCCTCCTGTAGGATCCATCCCTCACTCACCCTATCCCTATCCCTATCCCCTCTCCTTACTTTTCTAGATACTTACCCCCACTCTTTACTTTTCCATTCTTTTCTCTCCCTCCCTCTCCCTCTCCCTCTTTCCTTCTTTCCACATTTACGTACGTGATACACGCGTTTACATTCACCTATATCGATGCCCCCTATCTCCTTTCTCTTTCTCTTTCTCTCTTACCCCCGTCCCCCTCCCCACTTCCTCACCCTCTCCTCCAGCTTCTTCTTCTTCTCTTCTTCTTCTTCTTCTACTACTACTATCTATCTGTCTGTCTTTCTCGTGCACACGTCGAGTCTCGTACTCTCCTTTCCTGGAAATTGCTATCGAGCGATTCAACCTCGAATGCAGATCGCTGCACTCTCCGACTCTTCGGGATGACATTCGACGAAATTAGATTCCAAGGAAAGGAGAAGAGACGACACGCGCGCGCGCGCGCGCGCGCTCGCTCCTACACCCTCGCTCGAGATGTTGCTATCCTTTCCGATTTTCCTACTGCATTCTACCAATGCTCGTCCTCTTCTCCTTCCCCCTGCCTCTCCCCTCCTCCTCCTTCTTCTCCTCCTTCTTCACTTCTACCAACCCTTCCGTCTCGGTCTCGTCCTACTCGTCAATCGGTTTGTCTTCCGGACCAAATCAACCCTTTTTCAACCACGATTCAAATCTTCTTCTTAAAACAACCCTTAGATTTATCTCCACCAAACGTATATATTTCAAATAATATCCAACTGTATAATTAACCCTTGTTATTCTCTTATGCCGATTGGTTCACTACATTTCTTACACCAATTCTAATATCTCGAGCTAAACATTCGACATTATATACTAACGTAATTTATATAATAATTTCATATATTTGAATCTGTGAAATAAAGGGAGTTACGAAAAGATTAATAAACAATAAGGAAATAATTGTTTAATAAAATAGTACAGGAATCTTTTCGTCGTATACGAAAATTCCTCCTCGTTTAACGCGCAATAACATTGAAGATGATTTTTTTCGAGATTTGGTGGCAGCGGGGGGGGTGGGAGAAACTGATGAAAGTTTGAACGTTTCTGAGAGAATATTTAAGTGGAAAACGACGAGGCAAGTTGAGAACCGCCGTTGGCAAACGTAGCGACCAACGGACGCATCTAAGTTATTTACTCGAGAAGGATAGAGTGATAGAAAGAAAGGGAGAGAGAAATAGAGAGAGAAATAGAGAGAGAAAAAGAGAGAGAATAGAGGAGAAGGGATTTGGGAGGGAGAAAGAGACGAGTGGAACGAACGGCCAGATATCCAGGGAGTTTGTCAGTGAAAGCATCGAGGGGTAATTTTATCCGCACTTAGCAGATGGATTCACCCTCGTGCCACCACACGATACCCTTCTCCTTCTCCTTCTCTTTCTTCTTATTCTATTTCTTTTTCTTTTTATTTGTATTTTTTTCTCTTCTTTTTTACTTTTATTCTATTTTTATCTTGATTTTATTAATCCATCTAATCGATCGATAACATTCGATTATTCCTACTCCTATTTTTACTTTCCACTTTTTATAGATTTGAGGTACCTTACCAACACCTTTTTTACATTTATGAGCTTTTTTTAGGAGTCAGCAGTCCAAAATATACCGAAACGATCACCCCCCACCCAAGGATTGATCGTGATTATGGTTGTTGGACTCTAGTAATCCAACGGGTGTGAAGTTGTACGATCGTGCTGATTCTCACTTCCGTATTGTGCATGTTTTCGTGCACGTGCTTTCTCACTCTACTTGAAAAAGGATTGTTATCCTTGTTGTGGTACTATGTTGGTACTCATGTCCCTCACTTATGCTGATAACATGGAGACTACATAAGGAGCACGCACCCAAACGTATTAATTGCCAAAATCTGTCCACGCAAATCGTATATGTGAGTTTTCTTTTTTCACCACTAGTGTCGCTAATGTTCATTTTGTACTGCTCTGAATATAGTAACGTACAGATGCGCGAAGTGAGCAAATAATTCTTAACCTTAGTACTTGTATGTAAATAAAAAAAGTAATAATAACAATAATAAAATATTAATAATAAAATTAATAAAAATGTAGAAAAATAAAAATAAACGGCATCATTATTGTATTGTTTTTGGCCAAAAATTCGCGCACGAGCAACGATGTGTGAGCAGGGGCGTTTTATCATGGTGCAAAAGCCGAAAAATAGGCAAAAATCGAAGACGAGCCAAAACACGTCCAAGCAAAATAGCTGTCAAAAATTAACTGTGAATATTCAAAGTGGCCGAACTTGTCAGCATAAGTGAAATCTTTGGAGGTCTGTCGATGGAAAGATAAGTTGTAAATTAAGTAAATATCCTATATCTTTTGTAAAACCTTTTCTCGGGTATGACGGAACAACGGGAACGGTATTTTGTCGACAGGGTGAAACACTTTTGACGATATTTAACGAAATAGTCAAAAAAAAAAATTAAAACGTAAGAGAATCCTTGGGATTTGACTTAAAACGTTCTCACATCGAACCGGACTCTTAAACGTTCCCATGGTGTTCTAATGCACGCGTTTAAGATGAGTCCTGATGTGCATCACGAGATAATGAGTCTCATCCGGACCGGGCAAAAAGTTGCCACGAAATTGGCGACACGTGTGTACCATCGAGTTAACAACCAAAGACGAATGGGAGTAAAGGAAATACTAATAATAATAATACTAGTAATAATAATAATAATAATAAGAATAAGAATAATGATGATGATGATGATGATACTTCGGAGAAACGGAAAGAAAGAAAGATCATTTTTCAAAGAAAAAACTCATCAAGCTTTTTGCTTGAAAATTTTGTTCTCTGACTGATCAAAGATAAGTTACAAATCATTTTAAAAGTTATCCCAGTTCTATGATCAGATATGTGAATTTTTGGGTGAATATGAAAAATGTAAATTTTCAAAATTTATTATGAAAGCACTGATATTATGGAAAATATTAGAAGGAAAATACTAAAAGGTAATTTGTATTGGATCACTTGACGCGTAAGGACCCTCGAAAAAAAATAGGGAAAAAGGGAGTCATGAAAAACGAAGTGGTACGCCTCGAGCATTATCGCGACGTTCGCATTTTTCAGCAAAGGGGGGAGAGGTGGGGGAGTGAAAAAAGTAAAATAGGATATAAAACGTTGTGAAACAAAAAAAAAAGGAACGTTTCTGTGCGCGTATAATCGTGTAGTACCGCGAGGGAACACCGCGTGCCACGAAACTTTATTTCGTCTTGTCCCCGTACCGAGAATGCTGAAACTCTGCTGTACAAGGGGTACGAGTGCAGTGCAAACATTGGCGCATATGTGCGCTCGTTGCTTGAACTTTTAAAGCGTATAAACGGGATAAAAGAGAACACGGGAAAGTAAAAAAGGAAGAAGCGTAAGTAAATTTAAACTTGCGCAGTTGGGTTTTGGCGTAGTCGACTATAATCTAAGTCTCAATACGAAATAAACGCATCGTTCGGTAACTAGTTGGCCGTCGTCGTGCCAGGATATGACGAACGTGATAAAAATGAAGGCGGAGTTCTCTCACCTCCTCTCCTACCCCCTCCCAACCGAACCCAACCCCTAACTCCCTATTCCACTCTAATATCTTCCCTCGACAACCCCGTCGCATGCCCACAGCGTTAATAACATTAACGCAAGTAATGTAATTGAATACCAGCTGGCTATGAGCTTCACCAAAGTGCACGATGAGGATACTTTGTTCGGTATCCCGAAAAATTCTACTATCATTACCGGAATATGTCTACCTATGCTGAATTACAGACAGTCTTTAGCAAATTAATTAGAGTCGATGTGTGTTATAGTTTAATTCTATTAAAACTCGACTATATATCGTCGTATGTTAAGCGAGTAAATCACTGACCACACTTATGTTGGCTTACATTGCTTCAAATTTTATAAGCAATTCATAATAAATAGACCTTGATTCATATGAAACATCAATAGTAGTGTGTCAAAGCATTAATGAAAAGTATACATTAACTGAAATAAAAATTTCTTTGACTAATTCGAATCAGCATGAATGTTAATGAATATTCGCTGAACATAGACAATATAAAGATGTACAGTAAATTCGTTTGACTCGAATAGTTGGAATCCTCGGTATGCATTGTAAGAGAACATTATGAAATTTTAGCGAGACACGCGTATTAGGCGTAGAACTTTTTATTGGATTAGCCGTTTTTCTTAGGACAACTTAGCAACGGTGATCAAAGGAACCGAAGAAGAGCAAGTCGAGCGGATGTCGCAGCACTTTAAAGGGTTCCTTCGCGACGTTAACGAATAAGAGTAAGGGAGAGTTGAAGAAAAAAAAAAAGGGACAAGAGAAACGCAAAGAGACAGCTTTAAAGTCCTAGCTGTACCAATGAAATGCGATCGTTTTAATGCGCGATAAACTTTTAAAAGGAGAGCCGCGCTAAAAAAACGAAAACGAATGGAGACCACCCGCGATGTCTGCAGACCTTCCTTGAGAAGTGCACAAACAGAAAGAAAGAAGGAAGGAAGAAAAGGAGAATTTCACGATCCTGCACGGTTAACGGTTAGAACTAAAACTGAATTTTACATTTGCTCTGGATACCGACTCCTCGATAAATATCGACTTACCTCGAGAAAGTGTAAACTCCTATGAACTCTCGTTGCATCTTGCATCGGTTACGTAAATATTCCCTCCCGGAGAAAAAAAAAAGGGGATTTCATTTTTTAAATAACATCGATTGATGAAAGGGTTACTCTCTTATTTATTCGAACGAAACAAAGACTCGCTTTTCTCTTTGAAATAAAACAAGAAGAGGAAACTGAGTGAAAGAATAAGAGGAAAAGAGAAAAAACAGAGGGGCAAAGGGGTAAAAGGTAAAGGGAGGCAATTTAAATTCAGTTGAAGCTTCAAACGGACCTGACGCACGTAAAACGATAGGACGCGTGCGTCGTCGAAAGAGGACGGAGGGCTCACGGCCCAGTGTCGTGTTTATTTTAACGGAGCCCTCTCTCTCTCTTTCCCTCCCTCTCCCTCTTTCTCTCCCTCTCTCTCTCTCTGCGTCACTCCTAACCGGTACGGCTGGCAATATAAAGTTAATGACATTTGATCCCATAACGTCGAAAGTTAATTCCTTTCGGTATTAATACGGAGAGTGCATCCACGGTAATGAGATTGCATTGAGCGCGAGGGGGATGATATAAGGGGTCGCTTATAAAGCTTACCCCGTAATAACGTATTGTCCAACACATAGGTGCGCTCGCGCGCACTAACGCATCAACGACGTAGCTAGGTAGGAGCCATGCTAGTAACCCAACAACTCGCCAGTCAGCCAGCCAGCCAGCCAGCCACCTATCTATCCATGAACTCCAAGTCCAAGCAAGCGTGATATTCGGTTGCACCGAGTAAAAAGTTACGGGGATATGACGCGTCACCTGCGTGCGACCGAGCCACCATCGCCATCAACTCTGTCGACGATCGATGCTTTCTCCTTCCTATCGGCGCCGCTTTAAGCTTTAGGGGTGCCGGTGTTGCTTCCGCAGTAACAACCCGCCACTGATACTCTACACTTCAATTAAACGAATAGGAACTCAGGAATCAACGTGTAACTTTTCAGTTTCTTACCTTGCCTAGCAGCCCCAAACATTTTCGTAATTTGTACTTTAACTTGCTTTAATATTTCATCGATTTAACTCCGATATCATCCCCTCACCCAACCCAAGTTCTCTTTTGCTCCTAAGTGACCGTAAACGTAAATGAAATTTGTTCGTTCGTCCATCTGTCCTTGGTATCCAAACTTAAAATCAAATTTTCGCTGGGTCTTCTCCTCTCGATTACGAGTAATCACTCTCGGTATACATTTTGAGCGACCAGATGGAAATACCTTTTTATCGTTTATGCTATGCCAGGAGGAGGGTTGAATTAAAAGGGAGGAAAAGGAGATGACGGGGCATCGTTCGATTTCGAATAAAGTTAATTGGAAAACATTGTTCGGCGAGACGAGACACGAGCTGGAGACAGGCCGAGGAGAGGAGAGGAGGTGAGGAATTGGGTGGGAGTTTTCGGGGTTGGGGGCTAGCGAAGGGGCAGGGGGTGGTGGCGGTGATAGCGACAGGGCGGGCAGGGAACGGAAAGAGAGAGTGAAGCAGAGAAACGGATGCCGCTGGGAATCGAGGGATCGGGTGAGTTAGCGAAAATTAATATTCCATATCGCTCCATCGAATCGTACAACGACGAGGGCAACCGATCGAAGCAGCGTCGACAACAGCCAGTCGTGCTGTCGATAAAACAGATTCCTACCTGACCAATCTTTTGCCCCTGTTATTTACATTTCGTTTTGTTTCCTTTTCTTTTCTTTTCTTTTCATTTGGAATTATCAAACATCGTTGAAAGAAAAAAAAACAAAAAAAAAAGAAATCCTTTTATTCGATTATCGAAACTATCGTAGACGTAGACTCGTCTACGTTAGCCTACGTCTCGCCGAGAAACATAACACTAGGAAAAGGAGAAGAGACTACGGGCGAATCCTATAAGCCTGCGAGAGATTCTAGGATCGTCGTTTGGCTCCTAGTCGTCGGCTCCTGATATCTGAAAACGAACGCGAACGTGTGTTGGCACGAGCGAAGCACGTGGCATCTCACAGTCCTTGACAGTTTTCTAATAGAACTCGTAAATACTGTTTAAAGGGGCTGGAGAGGGGATACTTCAAAGTGAGTTATGTTTTTTTTCTTCTTCTTTTTATTTTTTTTTTGTTCCTTAATGGAATCGTGAAAAACTAGTTTCGAAAAAGTTTACGTATGACAAGTAGTCATAAATATATTACGCGGCGGTCGCGTCAAACGCAGATCGAACTAGCGTTGAAAGTCATTAACATCGGATTAAACTAATGGCTCTATTTATCTCTTTCTCTTTCTCTTTAATCCGTTATTGCATCTTTAATAAATCCCGATTACATCTGCTATCGAGTTGGTATTATCAGTCGCATAAATAATCACAATTCTATATATTATATCACGGCCGTAACGCGCCCATATATACGTTTTATCCCTCGCTCCTGTGGAATAATTTACGAATATCGAAACTTCCCACCGTTGCCATTCACCGTACTGCAACAATTCGTTTGACGTAAAACTGGACCGCGAAATATGACGGGAATGAAATCGAACGAGCGCAAACTAGCTGCCGAGCTAGCGAGCTACCTACCACCATCGCGACCTGACGATTTTCGTTCTTGTTGTTGCTGCTGCTGCTGCTGTGTTTTTGTTGTTGTGTTGTTATTGGGGTACGATTATTATCGCGTGCGAGTAAACGAGTGAATGACCATACAGAGAAAGAAAGGGAAAGAGAGATGGGTGGCTAATACCTAAATAATTGGCGGTCGTTTCGCGCCAGATTTACGAGGCAATAATTGGAAAGAACGTTGCTTTCCGCGGGCGCGCGCGCGCACACGCAACCCGCTGCTATTGCTTAGTCGCACAAACGTATGAAAACGCGGCTTACGTACCACCACAACACGTTCGGAGGTTTTTCGATCGGTCGTTCAAAATTCGCACGTTTGCGGTGAGCAAACGCACTCCTCCACCACCACCACCACCCCCACCACCCTGCTACTTTTGCTTCTGCTGCTGATGCTCCCCCTCACCCTCCCCATCTCTCCTCCTACCACAGCAACGTTCAACCGTAATACGCCGTAACTGTATTGCAAATTAGCCAGGCGTGGGTATTAATTCGTTACCAGCGAGCACCTGACCGACCGACGAACGATCTATAATTATAATAATAACAATGACCGTCGCATAAAGAGAGAAAGAGAGAGAGAGAGAGAACTCTAATTGACCATTTAATATTTAGTATTCTCGTGAGAATTGTATCGAACCTAGCAACGAAAATCTATTGTCCCAACGATTATCTCTAACTACTTGAAAAATACCTTATTTTGCTTATCTATATATGAATTATGAAGAAACGAACAAATATGATAATTAGTCGTTATCCTAGGCATCGATTAACTCGATGAAAAATATTTATTATAATTTTTGTTGGCATATACAATTAATTACACAAGTATTCCTATCCCTACTATCAATTTATAACAATCAATATGTTTATGGTAATACAATATTTCAAAATTCTTATACATAGAAATATATTTTAAAATTATTAAACTTTTATATATATTAGTCTTTTTATTATAGGAGAAGTAAAATTTGGCATAACTGATTACTGAAAATTGTTCTCGCAAGTTGTATGCCCAATCATTTCAAAAGTACATATTATAAAATGCAATAAAGGGCCAATCAATTAATACTTACAAAAGCAATCATTATACGTTGCTGTTTTGTTTCATATAAATGCATATGCACCTATAAATAGTTTAGTTTCAAACTCATAATAAATTACAATCCAATCCCTTCTATACGCGTCTTTTAAAATCTTCTAACCCTTTGTAAAATCTGATTAATCGGTCAGCTGTATAGGCATTTAAAAATGGCGCTATTCAGTTTTCGATCATTAAATTTTGATCGAAAAATATATTGTGTCCTTGATTAATGAGTTAATTGATAAGAGAATTTCGTTAACGATCATCAACAACATGTCCAGCCACGTACGTTGGCTAGCACGTCTGTTTCTGGCATCTATTATTATTAACCTTAAATGAACGACATCGTAACATAACCTCTTAATGGATCCACGCTGGTACAACATTTTCATTATGCTTCAAACAACGCCGATCGATTGCCGTTCAATATTGTCCCGGTAATACGAGTGGTTTGTCGGAAAAAATCTACCCAAATGACTTTAATAAAATCCTTAATATTTGCAAATATTTTTCGTCCTTTATGAAAAAAAATAAGAACGCTAGAAGGGGTTGTCGTTGTTCAAATAAACTGTACACTGTCTACAGTGATTTATATTAAACACCGATCGATTGCCGTTTAATATTATCCAGATGATAAAACTTTCTTCTCGGTATGATCATACTCAAATGATTTTAATAATATCCTAAATATTTGTAAATATTTTTCATCGTTTATGAGACGAAAAAAATAAAGTAGGAACGTAAAGGCTTGTTCAAATGAACAGGACAATGTACGCCATATTTCACGTTATTGAGAGAGAAAGAGAGAGAGAGTAGACGTTATAATGACGGCATAATGCGATTATTATATCTAGAGGAAATAATCGGCTTATTAATCGAGTCTGTGAGATTGAAAAAGCGGGTGCATTTGATTATAGGGAAAAGAAATGCTAGGTAAAATTAGATACAAAGAAGGGGAAAAGAAAGAACTACTACTCCCTTCTGTTAAATCGAATCGACGGGGCGAGAAAAAAATGTATTACGCGCAGTATATGTGTACGTGTGTGCGTGTATTACCACGTTTGTATTATATAGTAAAACTCACTTTGGCTATTCCTAAAGAAAGCGGAAAAAAGAAACAAAAGATAATAGAAATGTGTGTGTGTGTGTGTGTGTGTTCGTATTGTTAGCTTTGTCGCCATTCGGAAGGCCAGATAAGGCACAGTATAAATTTGTAAACGCCCTCATAAGAGCTTTCGGATCGAAATCGTACAACACAACGTGTACGCGTCTAAAGAGAGAAAGAACACGTTTACGAGGTGTAAGATTTATGACCAAGCTGTAACCGCACCTGCAGCCACCTGGTTTCTTTTCTCCATCAGACACGGTGGTAGCGGTGATGGTGGTGGTGATGGTGGTGGTGGTGGTGGCAGCCCTGTTTCTCGCTAGATTGAGATTACAAAATCCACATACACCCAACGCCAACGCCAACGCCAACGCCAAAGCCAAAGCCAAAGCCGACACCCTGTGCCGTATAAATGACGCATATTGCTTCCTAGCGAAATTAAAGTATAGATGTGTCCAAAGATAAATTCTTCTCTTCTTCTTCTTCTTCTTCTTCATCTTCATCTTTTTCTTCTTGGATCGCATAAACATCTATATTCGCTAATTTAAAAATTTTCTTTTTTTTTTTTGTATCTTTTTAAGAAATTAAATTAAAGTACGAGTTATAGCGGATGAATTATATTCCTTTTATTTTCTTTTTCCTTTAGCTTTGTTCTTTAATGTTAATATTGTTCATTTAATCGGTTAATTGTTTTCGATCGAAAAAATAATTTCGGTACGGTTGAGAGTTATACGAAATTACCATTTACTACGAAAATTTGAAATTTCGAAATAAAGAAGAAGAAGAAGAAGAAGAAGAGGGAACGAATGATCTCGTTTAACAACGTATTCGAGAAAACGCCGAAGAGCTTTTACAGCGACAAGAGGTATTAAAGACGATCGTCTCGGAATATTATATTTGATTCTAATCTACCAAATAGGATGGCGGTCTACTTATTCACGCATGCCTCGCTCGGTTACCGAGCTAGCCGAGAAACAGGCGGCAAAAATGTTGTCACGTCGATAGATACACGCCCGGAAAAACGTCGCGGAAAATCATGCGAATGGGATCGTATTTGTTATCTAAAGCACGAGATCGGTAATCGAATCGTAATAGAGAGAAAAAGAGAGAGAAAAAGAGAAAGAGAGAGAGAGAGAGAGTGCTGTTATAAATTTGTCATTGTGATTACAATGATACGAAGCTATAAAAACTAAATAAAAACAAGATAAATAAATAAAAACAAAACAAAATAAAATAAATAAAAAGAAAAAAGAGAGAGAGAGAGGCGGAGAGGAAAAGGGAGAAATCGATAAAAGCAGTAAAAATAAAAGTAATAAAATCACGGTGAGCTATCGTTTGTCAGGTTCTACGCTGGTGGCACACGAGAGAAAGCAATTTTATGATTTGAAGGTAGAAAAGGATAGCGCTTTGGTGTTACTGCTGCTCGTTCGGCTTCTTTTTCGCTCGATCGAACCGATCGAGCACCCTCGAAAAATTATATTTGATTCTAATCTAGCAAATGGAATGGCAGTGCAGCCTATTTATTTGCACTTGCTTCCAAACCGGTCGCTGCACTGTTATTGTCACTGACGTATAACCATCACAACCCGTTGTTGTATTTCCACGTAATTCCCAACGTATCTACGTAAACACGTACTATGTATCTCTCTCTTTCTTTCTTTCTACGTGTTGTATTATATTATATACGCGTACATATATAAATCGTTTTTTCTTCTAGTTATTTGTTTCCTCCAATAGTACGCGTCTGCGCGCCTTACGAAATACCCCGAGAAGCAGCACCCCGTGCGTCAAAGTTCTAACTCCCGTACGCATCGTTTTTCAGATTAGTCTCCAGACTTTTCCTTTTATTTTTTTTCTTTTTTCTTTTTTTTTAATTCCACCTACCTACTCTTTTCTTTTCAAAGTGATATCAAATTTCGATACGTTTATTCGAAACTTTTCTAATAGGGAAAAACTAATGGAGAATAAGAAAAACGATAAAAAATAGCCCGGGAAAACGTATTTCGTCGCTTAAACCGATTGATCGTTTTTTTTTTTTCGTTTATTTGTTCTTCGATTGACAAATAGCTAAGTGGAAAAAAAAGGTTTTTTATTTTAACGATAAAAGAGATGTATTATATATATATAAAAAGGGGAATCAGCGTGAAATATTATTTACAATACGACATTATAAGATCGAAAAGGAAAGGAATAAAAAGAAGAATAGAATGGAATATCGGGCGAATCTTGATTTTAGATCGGTCAATACTTTATCAGCCGTCGAGTGGTATAGGGCAAGTGATCATGGTACTTGTAGACACCAAGCGGCGTGCCTGGACGAAGTAGCTATTTTCCAGCGAGTGCTCACCGATTAAAAAAGCAATCCTCTATCACGGTAAAGAAGAGCGGAGATGAAACCGAGTTTGAATTTTTCTCTCTTTTTTACGATCCCATGGCAGATGTTGTTGAAAACACGCGAACGGTGTTTAAGTTGGAAAATATTTTTTTCTTTTCTTCTTCTTATTCTTCTTATTCTTATTCTTCTTAACCATTTCCATTGAAATTTCTTGATAAAGAATTAGGAATGTCAAGATTATGATACGTTCATCGAAAATTTAAACTTGTCGTTTGAAATTTTCTTTACTTTTCTTTTCTTTTTTACGATACTTAGACAGATGTCGTTGAAAACGCATGAAATTTTCTCGCTCCAATTGAAGAATATATTATTCCTTTTGTTTTTCATTATTATTAAAACCACTCTCATTGATATTCGGTGATAGACAATTAGAAGCGTCAAGGCTAGTATCCATTAGTCCAGATTAGACCAGTCGTCTGATTGGTTAGAACTACGGAGAATGGAAAAGAGACAAGTCTCGTCAGTTCGATTACTAATGGGGGAGGTGTGTCGTCTCCTAACGCACAAAGCTCCATCCTATTCGTTGGACAACAGCGAGTGCTACTGTTACTCACTGTCCGATCAATTACAGTGCGCGTTAATCTCGGTAATGTGATATTATCGCGGTCAGCAACGACGCCTGCCTTGCTTGCTTGCTTGCTTGCTCGCTTGCTCGCTTTTGTTGCCTTTGCTCGCATACAATTCCTTCCAAATATTTGGTCTAAACCGCAAAATGCATTTTTATGTTTCTTCTATCAATGATAACTCGAAGATGCGACGAATTTTGCTCCACCGGATTAACACGATGACGATCATCGAGAAAGGGTTGCTTGCTTGTTTGTTCGCTTTTGTTTCCTTTACTCGCATGCAATTTCTTCCAAATATTTAGTCTAAACCGCAAAATGCATTTTTATGTTTCTTCTATCAATGATAACTCGAAGATGCGACGAATTTTGCTCCACCGGATTAACACGAGGATGATCATCGAGAAAGGGTTGCTTGCTTGTTTGTTCGCTTTTGTTTCCCTTACTCGCATGCAATTTCTTCCAAATATTTGGTCTAAACCGCAAAATGCATTTTTATGTTTCTTCTATCAGTGATAAATCGAAGATGCGACGAATTTTGCTCCACCGGATTAACACGAGGACGATCATCGAGAAAGGATTGCTTGCTTGTTTGTTCGCTTTTGTTGCCTTTGCTCGCATGCAATTCCTTCCAAATATTTGGTCTAAACCGCAAAATGCATTTTTATGTTTCTTCTATCAATGATAAATCGAAGATGCGACGAATTTTGCTCCACCGGATTAACACGAGGATGATCATCGAGAAAAGGTTGCTTGCTTGTTTACTCGCTTTTGTTGCCTTTGCTCGCATACAATTCCTTCCAAATATTTGGTCTAAACCGCAAAATGCATTTTTATGTTTCTTCTATCAATGATAAATCGAAGATGCGACGAATTTTGCTCCACCGGATTAACACGAGGATGATCATCAAGAAAAGGTTGCTTGCTTGTTTGTTCGCTTTTGTTTCCTTTACTCGCATGCAATTTCTTCCAAATATTTAGTCTAAACCGCAAAATGCATTTTTATGTTTCTTCTATCAATGATAACTCGAAGATGCGACGAATTTCGCGCCACCGAATTAACACGAGGACGATCATCGAAAAAGGGTTGCTTGCTTGCTTGCTTGCTCGCTCGCTAGCTCGCCAGATTTATATGAAATAAATCGAGAAATTCGCCCGGGCGAGAATCAATTCCGAGAATTTTCGTATGTAGGTCACAGCACCAGTAGCAACACCAACGTAGGGTCCACGTATGTATCGAGTATAATATAAAAAAAAAAATAAAATAAAATACAAACAAGGAGGAAGAAACGAATACCACTTTCTACGAGTTATACGAATAAAAAGGAAAGAAAAAAAGAAGAAAGAAAAGAACAACAATAAATAAAGAAAAGGAAAAGGAAAGAAAAAATCCGCGAACGATCGTAATAAAGAAAAAAGGAAAAGAACAATTCATCGAATCGGACGAATCTCTAATTGTAAGATACCGAAGACAGGAGATCGGGGGTGAGGGGATGGAAGTGGGGGGGTAGGGTTGTTATGTTATAGTCTTGAAAATCGATTCGCTTAACCGCAACGTAATCGATTATCACCGCAGAATTAATAACCGTTGTCGATAACCACAGCATTCGAACCTTACGTTCGATTAATACGAGCTGGGTTTTGTTCGTATAATTAATACGATCCTAACGAGATTCGCGTATCGAGGTAGCGCGAACATTGAACGAGTCAACACACAACTCAACCAACAACCTACTGTATCACGCTCGATGCTGCTACCGCGCTACAGTAGTACCTCTCCGCACGCCATCCATACGATTATATATTATTCGAATTTGTCGGAAGATCCCGAAGATGTATCTAAATCCTGTCATCGAATTAACAATGTTCTCACTCTATTGGTATTTAACCAATAAAAAAATACGATACGAAGAAGAAAGATAATATCGATAACTACGAGTAGAAGATAAGGGAGAGTATTTTCAAGGACGATAATAAAAAATCGAGTTGAGATAGAAATGGAAATGTTGTCGAACGTGAAGAAAGACGAAAAAGAAGAGAAAGAGAGAGAGAGAGAAGGAGAAGGAGAGGGAGTGAAGAGTAAAAGTAGAAAAAAGTTAGGTGGGATAGCCGTGGTAAACGGGGGGGGAAGGGAAGGGAGGGAGGGAGGGGGGCAGTGTCGCGAAGTAAATAGGACTGGTACTCGTTCTGCCGTAAAATTGTATGTGAAATTGTGCGATGTGTCTTACGAATTGAATCGCCGGAAACGACATTGATTTTATTGCTTGTTTCCAGTGATACGGTACACCTCCAATCCGAGCCACGTGATCTCTCCACGTCTTTTTCTTCCTCTCTCTCTCTCTCTCACTCACATTCTCTCATCTCACTTTATCCCACTTTGCTCTTCCATTTCCGTCAGCGAGTACTTCCTCTTACAGATAACGTCGAGTACGTAGACACGTACGGATTATTCAACACGATGTTGACGAGCGCTAATGTAAACCAAGGGAATAGTAATTCTCCTCTTCGAATCGAATCGCACCATTGGAAAAAGTCGAAATTACTATCTCGTTCTAACTGATCTTCCCCTTTCCGACCATCATCTCCGATTTCTAAGAGGATTCTCTCTCTCTCTCTCTCTCTCTCGGTTAACTGTGTCGGATCGATCGATAATTAATTTTTCTCGATAGCAAGAAATAAGGTGTAGAGATAGCTCGAGTTAGGGTATCTACTACTTTGCCCGAAGTGATTCAGAATCGTAATCGCCGTATAAATCCATTACCGTTCTCCTCCTCCTCCTCTTCCTCCTCCTCTTCCTCTTCCTCCTTCTTCTTCTTCTTCTTCTTCTCCTTTTCTACCACTACCACCACCAACACCACCATCTCATCGTTGGAATCTCTGTAGAAAGAGAAGGTAAAACTTTAGTCCTCAAATATAGCCGTAAAACGCGTCTTAAACAGTCAGTCAGATTCCATTCTTCTCGACTCGATTCAGGAGTCTCCAAAGTCACGTTACTTTATACTCAAAGATTTGGATTTAGAATAAGACGATGAGTAAGATGTAGTTCTATCGCCTTTTCGCTTACCAAGTGGTTACGAAGTTTATAATAGAACGCATCTGGAGTTTACTCGACGTTCAACTTTGCACTCGTTAATATTCGAAGTAAGAGAGAAAAGTCGATATCCAGTCGAGAGGATTCAATGTCTGAAATGTTAACCTTCCTTGATAAAAAAAGAGAAAAAAGGTGAAATAAAAGAAAGAATATCTGGACAGAACCGAGAAAAGAGATCATCCGACTCAGAAAAGAAACGTTTTACGTGTCGTTCACGTTCGAGGCTATTTTTTTTCTCTCTCTGATCGTTCATGCACGATGAATCTCTCCTCCTGACCCAAAAACTCCCAAGAGTTTTGAATTCGTGGACGGTGATAGAAAGGGGATGATAGTGTTGGTAATAACAGCGGCAGTTTATGTGTTACACGTTTTTAAAAGCGTACGAATATAAACGATAAATGATAACGCGACGTTAAAAATGTTTATTGCCGTTCGTTGGATGAAAATTAACGACGAACGGTTTCTAACGATTATGAAAATTACCTATCGAATTCGTTCAATATAAAATATTCTCAACTTAAATTCTACACGTTTCTATGTATAACCAATCGTGTCAGATGAATTTCGAATTAATTAACAACACTGAGAGACTAACGCGAAATTTGTACATTTTTTTTGGCTCCGTAGAAGCTATAATTTGAAGATTAAATATAATAACGCTTGTCACAGATGACCCAAATGGCCACGGGTAATCAACGTGACAGTCAACGTTATTCGAGTCCCAGAGAGCTCGTTGGAAAAATCTTTCCTTTTTAATAATACACGACTGGTAAAGATCGGTAAAGTTGAACGGGAATTTCAGTAAACCGTAGCAGTTGTCCAGAACGGTCGAATGCGTTCGATCT
Organism: Polistes fuscatus; assembly: GCF_010416935.1. NCBI lineage: Eukaryota > Metazoa > Arthropoda > Insecta > Hymenoptera > Vespidae > Polistes > Polistes fuscatus. The sequence goes on along the minus strand of NW_025113095.1, from coordinate 2,952,134 downwards.
TTTCGACGTAAAATCCGAAGAACTCGGACCGGGTAACTCGGGACTCGGTTAGTTACTATAATAATAGATTTTATATATTGCACAGTGTAAGAAAAGAAAGAGAGAAAGTTTATGACGTAATCTTTATTCGATTCCTTAATCGAATCGACTAGTAGCGTATAACAGGCACTCAGCAGACGGGGCTTTGAAATTTTCATAACTGCGAAAACGGACGGTGCGTTCGTTCGTTCGTTCGTTCACGGGTACCGCCCATAATTTGCTTTCAATGACTTACCACGGGCTAATTGCAGAATGCAGCGCGCGGTAATATCGCTTTGCAGGGCTACGTCCGGGAGCCGGCTATACTTTAGTTCGCAATTTAAACTTTACTTCCTCCTGGAATTGATTAGCTTTTAGTAATTAAGCAAGCAACGCCTTGGTCCTCTCCTTCTCTTTCCACCACTAGCGCACCACTTCCTCCTCCTATTTTCCTACTCTCCTCTTCCTCCTCGTACTCCTTCTTCTCATTTCGTTTCTCCCCCTAACCCCTAGCCGTTCTCTTTCCACCCCTTCTTCCTCGCGCTTGCGTTCGATTTGCGCGCTCGAGCACGCGTCCAACCACACGCACCTTAAACTCCGTATATACGAACCTATTCCTCTCTCTCCCTTCCTCCCTTCCTCCCTCCCTCCCTCCCGGATCGTTCCCTCTCTCGTTATCTCTTCTCTCCTTCCACGTTCGTCGAGTGGTTTTAATCAACGCTCCACAAATGTGAAACCAACAGAGGCGAAAGAAGACAAGGACGGCCAACCAGGCAGATAAAAAGAGAGGAGGCATGCAGTCGGACGGATAGATAGCCGGATGAGTAACCGGATAGGTAAATAGATGCTTCCCAGATTGGCGAATATTTCATGAGCTCTACCAATCTCCCTCTCCCTCTTTCCAAACCCTTCTTCTTCTTCTTCTTCTTCTTCCCATTCTAACGAGTGAAATTAATGCCACGGCTATCCTTAAAATCAATTTTTCCAATTAATTCTTTCTAAATGAAGAAAAATCGATCTAAATATAGTAGTAGCTGTTTTACGTGAAATTCGGAAAACGATTTGAAATAATAAGAATCAAAGGGAAAATACAAGAATTTAGATTCGTGAAATGTGAGCATTTTTCATCATCCTAAGATAAATTCCATATACTTATATGCAACATATGTATATTTTAGTTGTTGTGTAGGGCAACGAAAGGCTAACCTCAATCCTAGCGGTGCCTTGTATACCCCGTCGGATCGCAGCGCGAAGTAATTTTGGCATGGAATGCGTTTCCCTCGATAGCCGCTCGTATAGGGGTAGTAGGAAAGAGAAGGAAAGAGAGAGAAAGCTTGCCCAGCCGGGACAGGGCCGACCAATTTCAACTTCCATTATACACCCTTACTCGATTCGGCCGTAGTATTTCCAAAGTATGCGGCCGGCCCACAGCTCAGCGCGAATCTGCTCTTTGCTGCCTCACCCTACCCTTCTACTTTCACATATCCGCAACCCTCTTGGTTCTATCATTCCTCATTCCTATGTCCTTTTCCTTGTGTAACCGATATCTCCGAAATAAGAACATCGAATAATATGGGATGATCGTGCAAAATAAACTATCGTTTCGTTCCCCGAATTAAACGAAACTTCATCACCGCTATCGATTATTTTCAAAAACACTTTTACCATTTTTAATCGCGCGAGCTTGGACGCTGTATTATTTAGATGAAAAAAGAAAAAAAAAGATAAAATAAAATAAAATAAAAAAAGAAGAAAAAAAAAAAGCAAGCTATCCGATAGAAAATCCTTTTTCAACGAGTAATAAAATATTCGACAGGTTTCGGAAATACTCGTTTACGGCCCGGCACGAGGCTCAACCCCCGACGAATTTAAAAACGCAATTTACGAACGATAGAACGTCGCTCCACGGTCCACGAGGAACGAACGAGGAGAAGTGAGAGGGGAACAGAGGGTGGGAGCAGATATCGAAGTGTAAGTGTACCCCCTTACCCCGTTACTTATCTTTCGCTTACTCATTCTCTCTCTCTCTCTCTCACACTCTCTCTCACTCTCTTTCTACAGACAAGAGTGTACCTAAGCTTAGCTCGTAAAAATGTTGTTTTTTAATTTAAGAGACGCCGTGAGGTTAATATATGGCTTTAATTTCAGGATTTCATTTAGGGGTTGGCGGCACACACTTTCTCTCTCACTCACTCTCACTCACTCTCATTCTCTCTCTCTCTCTCTGGTTCTTTGTCCAGAGAGAAAGGACGAACGCAAACCGGTAAAATCACTCTGAGGAGATGGAAAAGTAGTAGTAGTAGTAGTAGTAGTAGTAGTAGAAATAGGATGAGAGGGTGGGTGGGGGGGTGTAGAAGACGAGCAACTCCCGTAGGAAAAGATAGCGTCGACTTGCGTTGGAAACGCAATCCAACGATAGAAACTGTTTCGTAAGGAAAGGAAGAGTGTGTGCAAGAAAGAAAGAGAGAGAGAGAGAGTGAGTGGGATGAGTGGAGGGGTGGAGGGAGAGAAATGGAAGATCCAGGAGGATGGCGACCACTTCCGGCCGCGAAGATTGACTTCCGACTCCCACCTTGACTGAGTCTAGTCGGTACACCACCGAAGCGAAAAACCAATCGGAAGACGCGCCCCTTCGAGCGCACGAATTCGACCCGCCAACCCCCCTTTTGCTTCCCTCGAGACGATCTCTCGAGGAGACACCTACACGCATAAACCTATATGTAGGTATATCAACTGAGATAATGTCGGGACTACGTGAAAACTCGAATGTTGAAAATTCCTCGTACTTCTTCGCGAAGAGAAATAGAAAATGCGAGAGAGAGGAAAAGAGAGAGAGAGAGAGAGAGAGAGAGAAGCACATGACTGTAATAGTACTCGAAAGATTTTTATCGGAAAAGAAGAAATCGTTTCTAAAACGATTCTCGAGTTTATTATATACGAAATAGTCGAATACGATAAATCATGTGACGGGAAGTTTCACATAGAGATGCGATTCTCGTCTAACGCAAACCATTTTCTCTCTCTCTCACTCACTCTCTCTCTCTTTTTCTCTCTTTCTCTCCGCCCACCTCTAGAAAAGCGAACGGCAATCGGCGCAATTAACGTTTCGACGATAAATTAAAGCGCGTTAATTACGGAATGACCTTGGATTCCATTAGAAGAACCCGCAAAATACGAGCCCCGTTCCAACACACACACACACACACACATATATATACACGCAAACCTGCACATGCGCGCGTATTACAAACACATGCATACATACATGCATGCAAATACATAGAAAGGTAGTAGTAATACGTTTATGCATGTATTACGTCGAAGAGAGATGCTGGCTTGTGTTCTCGCTTGCCCACCTTCTGCCATCGCTCGGCACCTTAGTCCAGGCAATTACAACGGTCATCGCATGCGCCCAGGCAATTAAGGCGCTCCCCAATTAATGCCTCGCCAGCTCTCGCCGTGGTGAACATTAAGGCGAACGATCCTTGCACAAACAACGCCTTCCCCACGTCGCCTAAGACCGGTCGAAGACTCTCCTCGGAGTCTCGAAATTCTTCGAGTTTAACGACGAAATATGCTAACACGAATATAAACGTAGGAACCATTTCGAAAATCAGAATAATAATAATAATAATAATAATGGATCGGAGATAAATCGATTGCGTGTATAAAGAGGAAAATTAAAGTATAATCATTGTTGCGTTTATGATTAAAAAGCAAAAGCTAACTAAAGTAGTAGTATAACATACAACAATTACTTTGAGTAAGTCTTTTATTATATTATTAACGTTGCAAGAAATTCTACGAGCGGTGCACGATTAATTGACCATTGATTGTATCCTTTTTTTTCCCGTTCTTTTCTTTCTTTCTTTCTTTCTTTCTTTACGAAGGTAGGTACTTCATACATGAAAGTTCGTTTCATTGTAAAATACAAGCCTGTACGCTAAAGACGTAATTGCCACTCGAAAATAAATTACACAGGACTGGAGTGCATATTATCGAGAATGCAATATATCTTCCCTCTCCCTCTCTCTCTCTCTTCGTGCTTTCGTTAAATCAAGCGTAATTGCGCGCGTGCAAAGTCTTCCTCGGAGATCCTCGATGCGATCTATATACGGTTACGATACTCCATGATGATCTTGACCCGTAATTTCATAGGTCGATACTTCCTTAAGGCGCTCTCGATCAGACGAACCAATCGTCTTCTTATTAACGATTAACAAATCTAAATTTGAATCTCTTTCGAGGAAAAATAATACGCGTTCGGAATGATTTTTTCGAAAAATACTCTTCGATGCTTCTACCGCCATCTGGGATTACGGCTATTAAAAAACAACAAAAAAATATACACGCGACAATAGATACTATTTCGTAAAACAATTAAACTTATGACTTATCAAATATATATATAAATATACGGGATACATATTCGACGTGTCAGTTTAACGACTAAATTCAAAATCGAATTGTCAATGATATTAATTACATTGTTATGATTACGGCACAGATAATAAGATATAATATGTAATTAAAATGACTTACACATCAGTCGCAGACGAGGAAAGTGTATCCACTATATCAAAAATCCTCAATGAGTCCACCTGTGGCAGCTGATGAAAACGATTCCAGGAATTCAGACGAGGACACTTATCCGACACTCGAGATAAGCCAGTAACTATGCTCTTTCGAGGGAAACACAAGCGGCGACAGGAAGAGATGGGAAGAGGTGGGGAGAAGAGAGAGAAAAAAAAAGAAATTTTCGATATCGTACCGACACTTATTGCGGTATAATCTTCGATACTTCAGCACGCGCGGGTTATATTTTTAAATAATAAACACGATAGAGACGGGGAGAGAGAGAGAGAGAGAGATAAAAAAAGAAAGAGAGAGAGAGAGGGGGGAAAAAAATACAAACAAATAAATAAAACCTTTTTTATCCTAATTTCTATTGGACGTATTCGTAACCGCGCTCTCTCTCTCCTTTCCTCCCTCTCTCTCTCTCCCACTCTCTCTCTTGTCGCACAATGTCAACGATGGCGTTATCGTCGCGACGCGCCTCAATGCGGTTTTAAAAAAGCGTCCTTCCACGAGGAAGGTCTAGACCAGAATAAGAAGGAATGACACGAGCGCGTCACGAGACCCACCGAGTGCCCCCGGTCTAATGGTTGCGCGCGCAACTCATCTTACCTCGGCTTTCTCCGTAACATTTCGACTCGAATAAACGAATACCGCGCGCGCTCGTTCTACGCTTTCGAAAGTGTAAGTAAATAAAAGTATATATACAAGTATATATACGAGTATATATACTTTCGGAATGATCGCAGGATCTTTTCGTTGTTTTTCTGTTGTTGTTGTTTTCGATCGGAATCGGATCGATGTTAACAGAAACGTATCGATTTAAATTCATATCTATAGGATAGATGAACGGGGACAGGTATTTAATCTCGGACCTGAGATTAACGAGTATCTAAATTTTGATGTCCCGTGGAAAGAAAAATAAAAAAGAATGGTAAATTTCCGTTGGCACGTATAAGCTTTTTTCAGTTGGTGTTTTTTAAAACGAACGTTGCTCTCCCAAAAAGTCGATGGCATCAAAGATACGCCCGTCACAATAATCGACTACGCAAAAAAACTCTTTACCGTCTAGCCATTGGAAATTCGTGGCATGCTGCGTCCCGCTAGGTCTTGCATCCATAGAGACAGCGATAATTACGGTTAATGTAAACGTTCGTTAATGGATGTCATTAAATACGGCACTGCAGGGCAACGGGCCGTGCGCGGGGGGGCAAGTATGGATGGGGGCTCGTTGGGGGAGGGAAGAGGGAGTAATAGTTGGAAGGACGAAGCTCGTGCGCGCATGCGACCACCAGTCGTTCCAATTATATTAATTAAATGAACAATATAATTAGCTAATTAAATCTAAAACGGGCCGGAGCCCGTGGCCTTACTAGTGAAAACCGGGCGAGTTAAAATTCGTTTAGCGCGATCCGCTTGAGCTCGGCGGCTATCGCTTCTAAGCGAGAGAGAAAGAAAGCAAGAAAGAAGGAAAGAAAGAAAGAAAGACTCGAATGAAATGCTTTGCCACGTACCGAAAAAAATATAGAGCTGCTTTTTAATTTCGCACCCAACGACCGAGAGAGAGAGCGGAGTTGAAAAAACGTTGCTAAAATTTGATCCAACTTTTCAGAAGCTTGCTGTTCTGTGCTCTCCCGCGCGTATTTGAATACCCATACTTGTAACATTGTGCATATGTAACCGTACCTGCACGACCGAATACATTTACCCGTGTATACGTGTAAACGTATACACGTAAAATGGAGCACAAAGTTGAACTAATGATTTTAGTTTTGCCCGTAGTTATATTAACTATAAGATCAAATGATTTTTTTCCCTTCCCTTTCCCTTTTAGTTAATACTACTGACCAAAGGACGATCGAAAACTAAATATTAAATTGAAAATTGAAATCGAAGTAGCAATCGGTTTACATAGCAGGCAATCAGCGATATTCAATAGTACTTGGGATCGTTCGGATGTATCAAAAACATTGCTACGGCCGCGTATCGAGACTTCGTTGAAATGTATCGTTTTCCTGTCGATATATCGAATTTCAAACGTCAACGTGTGCATCGCCAGCAACCCTATAGATGCGCGATACCATATTTAATAGAAATAGAGAACAGCAATATTTCGAGCTTCTAATTAATCGAATACCTTCAACGCTCGAATCGAAGTTAACCGGTGCATTTTCATCGACGTGTCGCCTATTTATTCACCGTTATACCTCACAGCAATACTATTCTTTCGCCTTCTTCCTCTCTCTCTCCCTCTCTCTCGATTTCTTTCTCTCTCTCTTTCTCTCTATCTCTCACTCGAGCTTCCTGATCGCAATAAATCACGTTTAGATGAAACGGCGAAAGTTATTAACGATGGAACTATGCGCTAATTGCTGTAATAATTAAATCCCCCGGCAATTCCTAATTGCTAAAACAATGTTGATTAATGGTTGATGAGTAATTACGCTAACGTCCGGTTTAATAACGCGGCATCGAATTGCATACTCAGAGATATGTACCTACTACTACTACTACTACTATTACTACTATTACTGCTACAACTACAAATATATATGGATAAACATATGCGTGTTCTTTTGCGAATCGTAGAAAATGTTTGACGTGTACAATTAAAAATTCTTACTTGAGACCGAGGAGTAGAGTTCGTCGACTATTTTCGACAGCTCGTACAGTTTTACCGAAAAATCCTTTGGCGTATATAGACGTAGACGTCGCACTTACCTTAGAGTATATTCGACGACGTTATTCATGTATATACACCATACATTTATGTATACGTTGCTTGGTTCAGAAGCTTTACAGGCAGCAGGCGGTTACAGTGGCCCTTGAAAAGCACCTCGTGTCATTAGTATGTTAATTGGTAACAGCCGCACCCTGGCTGCCACGGCGCGTTTCGCACACACATACCAGCCGCGAGTCCGACGTGTTTATACGTTAAGATGTTTAATCGCTTCTGTGTAATTAAACTGTCCCTCAAAGGGTTAATTGTCCCATAAACCCATGAATACGTTAACGAGCTCGCCGTGCTTAGCCTTCTGGCAGACTTGAGAAAAGAACAAGAACGGACGGAGGAAGGAAGGAAGGAAGCAAGCGAGCAAGCAAGCAAACAACCAACCAAGTGCCAAAGGAGAATGAGAAAGAATGACAATGCGGGGAAGGAGAAGATGTCGATTCGAAACACCGATCTTTCGCCCTGTCGATCCGCACTACGCGAACACCTACACGAAACACGCATATAGAAATTTCCTCCCCCGCATAATAGATTCCAGTTCACGCGCGCGTTTAATAATGATGTAATTATAAATGTAATTGCGCGGACATGTGAAATGCATTATGCATTAGTTTCGCAAGCATGCACGACGACGACGACGATGACAACGACGACGTCGGCTCCATTTGAAATATTTCAACGTTCGTTGAATGCATGTTAAAGCGAATCCCGGCGTATAATGTTTTGATAAGTCAAAGAGAACCGTCAATTTAAAAGGATCATCTGGTATATACACCCTCGATTTCTATTAAAGACGATCATCTCTAATGGTAGCGAAAACACTCGGAGAAATAAATCGTGAAATAACCAGCGGCAGCAAAAGAAGAAGAAGAAGTGAGAATCAAGAAATGTAGGGAGGAACTATGAGTGGAGGATAAAAAAGAAAAAGTGCTTGGATGAAAATTAATTCATTACTGTAATGCGTTACGCGGGAGAACGGCTAAGTCGCTGAAATGTCGGAAAGCAAGCATTTCGCCAAAGATGGATGCCTCGTTTTCATTTGGAAAATTAACGCTCTCCATTATCCAACGTTTTCTTTCTCGGACGATCATTTTCTTTCCTTTTCTTTTCGGTCTCGCCAGGTTTCTCTCGGCATCCCTCTTGTATCATCTCGACTCCTAATGTTCCCATCTTCAAAGAGCCACCCACCATGGACTTCCTTCCTTCTTGTCTAACAGTTCGCTAACGATCCGTTCCTCTTGAAATTCCAGAGACTCCTTCACTCGCGTGATCGATCAACGATCGCTTCTCCTTCAGAGTTGAACAATAAAAAAGAAAAAGAAGAAAATGAAGCTTACGAGGAGAGACTAATTACGTACCAAAGAGTGAGAGTGAGAGAGAGATAGAAGACAAGTGTACTGAATGACACAGAACTATGTATTCCCTAAGAGGTAGGAAGTCTCCGAGCGAACAGAAGAGGAAACGTCCTCCTCGAATCGAATATCGAGTGGTGATCCTGGAAACGGCAATATCAGTTCGGCAAACCCTCGAATGAACTGCAGAGAACGACTAGCTGGTTTGCCACCACCGAGTGGTGGTATGGCCTATCGAGTAGCCGTCACCGAACATGTAACTAGATTTAACCCCCGCAACTCTACGTTCAACAGACGCACCTTCTCGCCCGCACCTTCTACGGCTTTCAATCCTATTCTATTCCAATTCACACTCCACTCTACTCAATTCCACTTCTCTACAAGTTCCTCCTTTGCTTTTCTCTCTCTCTCTCTCTCTCTCTCCCTCTCTTTCTAGCACTCATCTTTGCCTAGACTATAGAGCAGAGTTGGGCATCAATTACAACCACTGCCTTTCAACGTTGATACTTAGCCATCCCTAATAACAATAATAGCAATAATAATAATAGCCAGGAACCGGTCTGCGTTTGGTTCAAGATTCAAATGACATCCAGCACTCTCTCAATGAAACTGTACTAAAGATAAAAACCATCAATTACTATAAAGATCTAATATCTTCAAAAACGACGCGATCCTCTTCCTCCAACAACAGGAACAACCCACTACTCGTTGCATCTTCTTACTTTTCTCAAGTGTTTCTTAAACGACTCTCTCTCATTCACTTATCCTCTCAACCACTACATTTCTTTTTATTCTCCTAAAGCATTCTTACTTTTATCTTGTAATGTCGGAAACGACGAAAGACGTCGTTTGATCTTTTGCCCGATTAAACGGGGAGCATGCGTAGTACCTGCTAACCAACGATTAGTCCATCTCGTGCAAGATTTTGTTTGAAAGAGAGAGAGAAAGTAAAAAAGGAAAAAGAAAAAAAAAGAGAGAGAGAGAACAAAGCAAGACCCTCCTCCTCCTCCTTTAGAAAATCCGTACACGAAGTCGTAGTTCCTCGCGTAGCTCGAAAAGCAAGCAAGCAAGCAAGCAAGCGATTCTAAAACTAGCTCCTGCGCGGCCCCGATGTAATTTTCTGAATGACTGCGTAATTAAAACTCTAATTTCCTGAGCTTAATTGACCGAAGTCTCGATTCCCTCCTTCGGTTGGATTCCCCCCTACTTGCCCCTTCCCCCATACCTTCCTATCCTCTTACCTTAAACTCCACCACCCTTAAAACCTCTTACACTCGTAAGAAGGGTTGGATGCGCTAGAAAGGGTAAACCCCACTATCGGACTCTTTGTACTTGCCCGTACTTACGAAAGCTGGAGAAAGCGTGCATCGATACGATCCTACGATTTGCCATTACCCAACGCAAAACATTAGTTGGTCTGACGCCTTACGTTATTTCATTCTTAGCAACGATGAAAGAGAAAACTTAAAGGATATAGCGTAAAGAGAGGAAAAAAAAGAAAACATTTCTCGATACTATACGCGATCCTTCGAATTATCGACGAGTATGGACTGACACAAACAATGCAATGCTGTTACGTTGAATCCGGCAACATCAAAAATACATTAAGTTCATAGAAATCTGGAATAATGGACTTGGTGTGTTGTTATCCATTGATGTGGACACCTTGATAAAGTGATTTATATTTCTCTTCGGACTTATCACACATTGCCAAATGTAATAGTAGTAGTAGTAATAGCAGTAGCAGTGGTAGTAGTACCTTTTCGAGTTCTTAAGTTTCTTTCTATCTATCTATCACGAGAGAAGAGGGAGAGGAGAAGAAGAGGAGCAGCTCGGAGAGCCGATGTTAGAAAGAAAGTACTCATCTAGACGTTTGCCTCCATAAAGTTTTCATACGAAGATTTTCGTTGCTTTTTTTTTTCGTTGCTTTTTTTTTTTTTTTTTTTTTTTTTTTTCAGGAAGGTCCTCACTTCCAGCAACTCGCCATTAAAAAGAACAAAGCCTATTTATTTCCCTGACAGTATCCCTCGGGAAAAACGTGCTGTCTTCTTCTTCTTTTTCTTCTTTTTCTTCTTCTTCTTCTTCTTCTTTTACTACTCCTCCGTGTCCTCTACGTCCTGCAGGTTCGCGTAGGCGGGTGCGCAAGGCTACCACAGCTTTTTGGATAATTACAGCCGTCGGAGACGGCCGGAGGCAATTATAATTGCCGGCTCCTTTCGCAATTATAAGTTTCTGCAAGACTTGGCGTTCGCCGGTAAGGGAGAGTTCGTAGTGGTGCTGCTGGTGGTGGTGGTGGTGGTGATGGTGTCGGAGTGGTGCACTAGTGGAGAAACCTGGCTGGCGCGTTACGTGGCGCGAGCCCGTGTAACGGACGTGACTCGAGTAAGAGGGAGACAACGCGAGCGAACTGAAGCTCGAGGAAGAGCAACGGAGTAAAGAGAGGTGTACGAGGCGCCGTCCTGTAGGTACGTGGAAACGTTAATTGAGGTGACCTGCTCGAAAACTAGTTACCGCCGACAACTTCCCGAGAATCCTGGGCCTCAAATCATCAGCCAACCTCTACCTCCCTATCCTTTACACCGAACAAGAAGAAGAATAAGAACAAGAACAAGAAGAAGAAGAACAAAAAGAAGAAATAAACTACACTAATAAAAGAATTTTCCATGTGTACGTAGGATCCAATTCCTGATGTCATCGAATGTAATCGCGTGGACATCAGTTCTTTGGAAACTACCTCTACACTCTATGAAATTACTTTAAGAGGTACGTGTTACATTCTAATGATGACTCATCGGCGACTAGAATCTAAGGCACTTAACGAAAAGCACGCTAACTCTCTAGGGAGTGGAGGATTTCACTATGTCTGTAGTTACTACGTACTACATCGGTGGAAACAGCATTTCCTTATTGAGCGTATACATCGCTGGAGTAATCTCCTCTCTCGTATATCACTCTGCGGCAGCCTTTACGATTTTTACCGAAAGCCAAACGTTCGTGCTCTTCGTCTCTCTTCTCTCTTCGCCAAACACCCCTTATGTATTACCACTACTATCTCTTTCTCTCTCTCTCTCTCTCTCTCTAACATAGTACTTTCTCAGAGTTACCGTTCTTTCTTTCTACCCTTCCCTTCCTATCCTTCGCCTTTCACGATCTTTTCTTCTCTCCTTTTATATCTTTCTCTCTTTCTCTCCTACACATATACATGCACGAGGAACATACACACTCTCGTTCGTCGACGCCAACGGAATCGGTGGCTTCGTGGCACGGAGAAGTTAATTATAAGCGATACCAATCTCTCGAGGTTGTTGGGTGGTTGGCAGGACTGGGAAGCCCTGACAGCCAATTACCACTCCGTACCGACCCTCGCGCACGAGCGAACTCTCTCTCCCTTAGTCCCTCGGACACCCCTTCGTCTCTTTCCATCCTTCTCTCTCTTTCTCTGAACATACACGAACGCACAGTTACTCGATCTTTCGTTCTCCCGAGTAAAGCCCTCCTTCTCTCTATCTCTCTCTCTCTCTCTCTTATGCTTTCTCGCACGTTCTACGTGCTGTCGTACACACAAACCGACAACACACAGGTACACACATACTTAACGATATAGGAAATTAAAAGACTAGGCGATGATTGCGCACGGCCTAAGTTCCGCGTTCGAGTTTGGCTTTCGGCACCCTTTTACCCCTTTTCTCTCTTCATCCTCTTCATCCTCCTCATTCTCCTCCTCCTCTTCTTCTTCTTCTTCTTATTCTCCTGCTACCCTGGTCTTAGTGGTAAGAAAAAGAGAGGAACGCAATTCCTCAAACCTTCCGTATGTTCTATTTCCCGTTAGCGCAAATTACGAAACCGGCCGAGAAAAGTGATTGGGATTGGTCCTATTTAGCGAGGGGTTAGCCCGTTTCGCTTCGTTAAAGTAGCCAGCTGAAACGGACGGATAGAAAATCAAGAGAGAGAAAAAAAAGAAAGAAAAAAAAAAGAGAAAATGAAAGTAAACGTTTGATCGAGGATCGAGAATGGAATCGAATCGTTTGGTCAGGGAGACCAAGAAAGGACTGGGATTATGAGCTCTTGCTCGAGCTACGCTACGAGTGGATACTTCGTGAACCCGTGGTAGGGTTTGAACGATCTCTTTACTTCTTCCTAAGAAGCATTTCTCTCTTACTTTCTCTTCCTTCCTTCCTTCCTTCCTTCCTTCCATTCTTCTCACTCACCGATTGTGAGAGACGAAAAAAAATAAAAGACCGGTACACCAAGTTGGAAGACGTGCTGCAAACGGTGCAATTTATATCAATTAAACTGAGACTATATTATAATATAGTGTGTATATTTATTTTTGAACCTACCACGAAGAAGACTGAAAAAAATGTTCATCCAAACGCGAGAGATGAACTGAAAAGTTTAAATTTTATCACGTGGAAGGCTGAATCCGACTCATGTATTTTTCTATAATTTTTCTATTTCTCCAATTAAACTGTACAAAATATATTTTTCCACTTAATAAACAAACTTGTATAAATACATTTTTCATTATTTTATTAACATATTTGAAATATATAAATTGTTAACATATATATAGGCACGTAAGTGTTTGCGCGAGACGCATATATGCGGTGGTAATCCGCAAAGGGTTAAAACCTTCTTGCGTTAACTTCTACCTTATTCTTCCCCTTTTGATTTCCATTCCTACACCATTTTACTTTTCATCGATGCACATGTATTCTTCTTCCAAGGCAAGCAGTTTTACCGACGCTAAGAGTAAATCCTGGCAAGAACGTTCGTAAAGAGGAAAAGGCAAAGAGAGACAGAGAGAGAGAGGAAGAAAGAAAGAAAGAAAGGGATACTCCAAGAGATCTCTTCAATGCCTTTCCAAGTTTCTCAATGTTGAAAAGTCAAAGTACATTCACTCTCGAACCGAACATCTCGAATCTTAAAAAGAAAGAGAAATAAAGTGGATGAAGGGAATAAAAAAAAGAAAAAAGAAATCAAAAAAATGCTTCCAATCTAAACAGATCGGTATTTTTGGTTTGAGCAAACAAGGACAAGGACCTGAGCAAACGTCTTAAACGAAAGTATTTCTACTAACAACGATATTGGACGGAGTAAAGGGCTCGTACAAACGCTAAAGGGACAACGATGTTCTGCGTAGGGTAGGAAGGAGAACGTAACGTAGAAAGGAGGGTGGTTAAAGTGAGGGGTGCGGCAACGTGCTAGCTGGCAGTTACCGGGCTCGGCTTGTACCCTGGTTGGCCCAGAGTTAATTATAACCGATGGTTATCAACCGGTTAACTCCGACACGCCATTACGTGCCTCGGCTGCCACCTCCGTCTGTTTCTATCTCTCTCTCTCTCGCTTTCTCTATTTACGCCACCGAGAACTGGGAGTCTGCATCGAGATTTCCGAGTTTCGCTCTACGCTCCATCGCAAACCTAACCGCACAAACACGAATCGCGAATAGACACCCCTTTCCTGTTGCCATACCTACCAACATTTCGCACGGTGAACGAATGTTTCTTATTAATGGGATTCGAGCTCGATATCTTCTTCTTCTTCTTCTTCTTCTCTGAACCTGTACGATTCCTCAAAAAAGAACATACTCAACGATGATACACTCGTAAAAATGAGTTCGCCGTTCTGTTCACAAATTTTCTTCGTCGGATGGGAAAAGTTTATAAAAAAAAAAATAAAAAACAGCAGAGAAGGGGAAAGAAGAACGAGTGTAACAAAAAACTAGTAGAAAAACAACAACAACAACAACAACAACAATAACAACAACGGAAAAAAGATGGAAGAAAATTAGTGCGAAAGTACGTGCTCGACGTCGAAGAACAACGTTTTTATGAATCGCCGGAAAAGGGCGAGCATAATGAACGTTCCTCGAACCTTTCTGTTTTAATTGCAATTAAGTTTCAACGTAGGACGCACGTTACTCGGTACTAGTCCGCTAAAAGAAAAGAAAAGAAAAGAAAAGAAAAGAAAAACAGGGGAAAAAAGTGAGAAAGAGAGAGAAAGAGAGAGAGAGAGAGAGAGGAGAACAAGAAAAACACACACACATATAAACGTGCACGCACATACAGAGGAAAAAGAAAAAATAAAGCAGAGCCACATTTGCGAATGTATAGAACGCGGTTTTTCTTGTATATTCACTACACAACTACTACTGCTGTTGCTACAACTTCTACTACTACTACTACTACTACTACTACTACTATTACAGAAAAAGAGAGCGATGTCTCTACCTTTTTCTCTTCGGTCTCATTAACATTTAATCGAATACATTCGGAACGCCAAGTGCCGCTTACGATTAAGTCCAGCTAAGACTCTTACATCCGGAGTAGTACTCTCCATTATTGATGCATTCGATTACGGTATACCACTCTGCCAGAGGTATAAATAAAAAAAAAAATAAAAAATACTAAAGAGGATATTAATCGATCACCTTCGAAGCGGAGGAAAGAGATCAAGAAATAAGAAGAATAAAAGTCAAGAAAAACGAAGCAAAAAGTACTAAATAAAATAAAATATAAAAGAATAAAGGAACAGAGAGAGAGAGAAAACAAATAAAACAAACGGGGAAGAAATGGAAAAGGCTCGGTCTCCTTATTCTCTTTCATCGAAAAGCAACGCTGCCTCCTCCTCTTACCCCTGCTGGCAAACCGAGTCGCGTGATCGGCATATCTTTCGCCAAAGAATATCCTTGCTTACGATTTTCTACGCAAGAACGTGAAAGGAAGAGAAACAAACAACGTTTTATCTATTTCTCTCTTTCTCTAATCGATCGCCCAACGGAAGTCTCTTTGGCCATAGGGGTGTGGGAGGAGGGAAGGGGTGGGAGTTTATCGAAGTTAACGGGCTAGCGTTTCTCGAGAAATCAATCCGAGAATGGTCTCGTTAATCTGGCGGCGGGGGTGGTTTCTGGATGCTTGGTTGCTCTTACATCACGTAACGGGGCTATCCAGCACTAGGTAAACCAACACTAGCAACAACGTCGACACCAACACACAGTGGCAACGGCAGTGGCGTTGCCACCCACTCCCCGCGACGGCCCCTTCTCTCCTACGGTCTAGGTCTGCAAGTGACTGAGTGGTTATTTAGGTAAGAGCCACCCTCCCCTGCACACGGAAGCTGCTCCTCCTCTATCCAACGCTAAGTAATGGTCCCGCAACATATTGTGCAAAAAAAGCTCGCTCGCTTATTTACGCGAGGCTAAGAGCGAGACGGAAATGGAGGAAGATGAGAGTGGTAGAAGGAAGAAACTCTTCTGCCAGAGATAAAACATATATACGTTAAGATATAGATGAACGGACACACGCACGCGGATCTTACCCACATTGCGAGGAATAAGAACGAAGGAAAACTTTAGGCCAACAACAACTTATATTACACGCAACAACAACAACAACAACAACGACAACAACAACAACAAAATAACGTAGGAGAGATGGGGAAGAGCAAATTACGCTTATCCCTGATATTCCCTTTGAAACTTCTGCAACTCCTCTCGTGTACCTTTTTCTTACCTTCCTCTATCATCCAAACAACCAATCCCTCTGTCCCAAACCTGCAAGTCCTTACAAATTCGAGATTTCGTTAATAAACGAATCGTATATCGAATAAATTGAAAATTCGACGACACGCCGAGATGTTTAGCATACAAAATTTAAGCCGTTGAGAGCGATTGGCGATTGTTCGTTAAGAGTTCAAAAGGCCAACGAAGATGGAAAATAGAGAAAGAGTGGAAAAATGAAAGAAAGAAAAAAGAAAGAGAAAAGAGCATTAAATCACAGCGATATCGTGCGCCTGTGAGGAGAATCCGTGACTCCTATGTCAGCGACGTAATTATGGATTAGGTGAATGGAAAGCTGCTTTTATCGCATACGGAGGGTGTCACTGAGAACCCATTGTTGCCGTCTACTGCTCCAAGGGGATGAATGGGTGAACGCGCGCGCACACCCAACTCTGATACTCTTACATCGAGAAAAAGGTCATAATCGTACTCAAATGCTTCCAATTTCATGCCTAGAATGTATATACACGACTGTGCAAACGAACGCGAAGACGTTTCTTGGACCATTCGGGGTCGGGAATACATTCTTTTCTTTTTTCTTTTTTTGGCAATTAATTTTCCAAATGTATCGAATTTATTCATTATCTTTCAAAACGCGATAACTTTTTGTTTCATTCTTTCGCCAGTAACGTAATTATTGCACACCGTATACATTAAAAGTGTCTCGCATTTTTGAAACTCCCAATACGTCCTTGTAAAACGAATACACTTTAATCGTGTCAAGAATTTTACCTTGTCAAATGCGTGATATCTAATTAGGGTATCGCCAAGCTAAATTAATGCTAATATTTATGCCTTCGTGAAAGGTTTAAAAATAAAAAGTTAGATTAAGAACGAATGAATTAATATCGGGAGTTCTCTTTTTATTTTTTTTTTTTAATTACTCTACGATATGTCAGTTTTTAAACGCACACAAGAGTATAACCAGATCCGATAAGTATTACCAGAGTTATGTTACCTTGAAGCCATTTAACAGAAAAATACGAAGAAATTTGTTTGCCCACCCTATATAAATATATTTATGCATGTATGAACGCATGCATGCATGCATATACGTATGAATTATGGAGGTTAGTGGTAAGGAGAATCATCTCTGTATATGAAAAATTTTCCGTCGAAATGTATGAAATTAGGGTGGCGCCACATTAGCATCAGGGTAAATTTTAAAAGAAGCGCCAAATATTATTAGAGTAGGATTGAGAAATAAACAAAGAAAGAAAAACTACCGCATACTTCAATTCGTCTACAATTGCTACATTCATGCCATACCCTTTGTCTGCACCAGCGCCATTCTGGAAAGTTTTCGAACTATTATTTTCAGCAAAAGCCGGACACTTTTTCAAATTTTCTCCCATAAGAGATGATTCTCCTTACCTCTACCCACCATAGTATGAATGTATGCGTGGCCATATTCTCCTACAATATAACGAAGGAATAAATATAATCCGTAGTTACCCCGATGTTCCATATATCTAACCGAGAGAATAATAAATAATAGTAGTTTGTAGGAAAAAAGCGGAATATCGCTTATTCGATGAAGAGAAACGAAGGGGGAATTTTTGGATGGTCGATTGAGATCTAAATGGTCAGGGATCGGGAAGAGTGCGCGTACGCGTGCAATATAGTTCGATGACGTTAAGATAAAGTTTTCGAATAGAACGATCGACGATCTGTACAGAAAAAAAAAAGAAAAAAGACAAAAAATTCGACGCGATTGAAGTGTTCAAAAGGGGAAAAGAAATCAGACGAGAAAGAAAAGAAAAAGAAAAAAAAAGAATAATACATTTGGGCAAATGTTTCTTCCGCGTTGTTATTGGTCTCGACGTTAAAAAGAACGGGCCGCGAGTTCCGCAATGTCATTTGCCAAGGAATAAACCCGTACCAACGGAGAAAATGTATTCACCCCTCCTCGGAAAAACGTGGTGCGGCTTATATCGAATAGTACGACGTTCTTCTCTCTCTCTTCGTGCATAGAAACTAATTTATGGTTTATCTAAGCCTACATTTTTGTCAGCAGGCTCGCTGCGAGCGGCTTTCGAAAGCTCTTTTCTTCCCCTAATGTTTCTCATCGGGGTGACGCGTATCTATTTGAAAGGATCTAATAATTACCGATGTTTAACCTTGCGTGACGTTCAGAGTTCTTCTCTCCCCTTATTTCATTGTCTATCGGGGACAGTTACGTTGCGTTCGAGATTAAATGGAAAATTTGTTCGTCGCGAGATTTTTTAGCGATCAATAATTCGTTGAGAATTTTACAACGCATTTTTGATCGATTACAAAATATTCGAACGAATGAAACAATCGTACGATGTCTGAAACAAATGCAAACAATATTCCCATGATGTTAATTGTCACGGTTGTTAACAAAATTAACCATAGTAGATATCGTCGAATGGTTAAAGTAAGCGAAACCAATGCAAAAATATTCGGATCCCACGCTTAAGCCTCACCGTGTCGTTTTAACAGAGAGCACAATAAAGAGCAAGCGTTTGGTAACAACGCTAACGCTTTGGACCGAATATTGGGGTAAGAGAGATGATCTGATTACGAAAGCATCATGGGAAAGTCAGACTTCTCAAAGCCGAGGGTAGAAAATGGGGGGGATCGGTTGCTGCTCGTATGCCATTGTCCTTTTGGTGTCGTTGACGAACGTAGATATGTTAAAAAAGGGATACATACGTTGTATACTTGTTCTTCTATTCCCATTATAATATTCCTTTATTATTCAAAGTCGATTAATCGAACTTATTTCCAATTGGATTTCTAAAGGTGAAATGAGAAATCAGTTAAGAAAGTAACGTTACGTTTAACGTTTTAGAAAATAAGGAAATGGTGGAAACGAAAAGAAGAAATGGAATGGAATGGAAAGGAAAGGAAAGGAAAGGAAAATAAAAGGGAGCGGCACAATGGGGCAATACGGTTTATCAGAAGTCGTGATACCAACGCGTTGGACGCGCCTTTTCGCCGCGCGGCTCCATCAATAAAACCAAGTGATTTAGCAAGTCTCCGGTGTCGGAGAAAGAGAGAGAGAAAGAGAAAAGAAGGAGAGGGTGGGTTGGGGTGTATGGTAGGCGAACACGAATTTCCAAGATAAAGGGGTCAACAATGGGCAGTAACCGATGGTTGGTGTTCGGCCACTGTCGAAATGGTGGCCTCAATCACTCGCCGATAACAATGCCACGGGTCTGGTTTATAAATCCGTGCATTGTTGCCAACTTAAAAGCTCTTGCGATCTAGCGGTAAGTAAAAGAGAGAGAATGATAGAAGGAAGGAAGGAAGGAAGGAAGGAAGGAAAGAAAGAAAGAAAGAGAGAATGAAAGAGGGCTTAGCAAAGGTTCTGGACGATGACAGCGACGACGTTGGCAGGCAGGCGCTGAGCTGTACAGCGCTCGAAGTAGTAGGAGAAGAAGGCGAACGAAAGTGGAGAGGATGAGGAAAAGGTAGTGGTGGTGGTGGTGGTGGTAGTAGAGAAGAAGGCGGAGGTGACGGGTGCGAGAACTCCAGCGTGCCAGAGAGACAGGAATGGGACCGAGAGCCTCGGAGGGTGGCAGCGGAGGCGCAGCAGCGGAGCTTGAAAGCCGTGTAAAAGCATTGAGAGCACTTTAATGAATACGATTAGGGGCGTTAACTGTGAAGGATTGCCAACCTGAAGAAAGTGCCGCACAAGGGCAGGGTCCTTCCGTCTCGAGTCTTTATATACTTTTACCTCGGCTAACTTACCGTCTTACCACCCCGAGTTACAGATCCTCTTCTACCTATCTATCTACCTACCTACCTACCTAGCTATCTATCTATTTCCACCGATCCATTTCCATCTTACTCCGTTTCGCCTTTCCTCCGAAAAGGACGCACCCTCGGCCCCGGTTGATCTTGCTCTTTTCAGCTCCTTACCATCCAGCTCCGACCTCGCTAGATAATGTAATTGCTTTTATTTGCATGGAAAGTCTTACCACGGCGCACTCTAACGTATTGACCCGCGAATAAGCAAGCAAGCAAGCAAGCAAGCAAGCAAGCTAGGAAGCAAGCAACCACAAGTCACATAAATATTTCCTCTGGTTTATCGACGTCAACGACATCGACGTCAATCGACGAGGTAGGAAACGTTCGATAATCCGCTAAATTACGATTTAATTACTAATCCTATTAAAAACTTCCTTTAGTTATTTCGAATCTTTCGAAGATATATATCCGCAAAAGAGTAAAGGGATAAAGTCGATTGAAGTCAGCCCATCGTCTTCTTCTTCTTTTTCTTCATCATTTCCCTTCCCCTTGCCGTTCGTGTTTCCTCCCTTTTGTTGTTATCGATTTTAATAATAACGGCTAAGCGCAAACGATGGCCGTCGGGACAGACGGACGGAGATAGAGAATAGAGAGAAGATACTGGCAGGGGGAGACGAGAGAAAGAGAGAAACAGCGACACGTGAGTTACGAAGTGACGGACGGGCGTGCTTAATGCGGATCGTATCCGGCAGAACGAGCGCATTCACGAGACACGTCAATTACGTTCTGCGTGCCCGTTGAGTTCGTGCACGCGGTATAACACAAGAGAGAGAGAGAGAGAAAGAGAGAGAATGAGAATGAGAGAGTATACGTCGTTCGTTTGTATACCAGATTCTATGCCTGCATCCTGCAGGTATGTCAATGCTCGTACATACGTCGATATACGATCATTACAGATGAATCATACGGTGCTACGATTTGAAGAAACTTCTAACTATCTCTTTGTGAGCTAATAACAAGGACACCCTATTGAATAAACTATCTACATTTACTTATAATATTAATATACAATTGATCTCTCTGTCTCGTTGATTGTGTTGCTTCGATATGCCTAATTGATTATTTTTTCTCATTTATCTCTATCTAATTCGATCGTTAACAATGTAACACACGGTTGAAATTGAACATGACGTTCGTCAGGCTTCCCAGTCGACGTTTCGTTCGATACGGCTTGCGTATCCGCGAGCGAAATTAGCCCCGAAATATTTGTCGGTAGGATGGACGGGCCTGACGGAATTGTCTACAAAGCTAAGTTGATGCCAAATTAATTAATTCGAAATGTGGTGAACCGGAAAGTGAAGATTACTCGAGCGTACTATCTCTCTCTCTCTCTCTCTCTCTCTCTCCGTTTCTCTTGCACGCATCGTTGTTGTTCGCATCACCGCGTAAATAGCCAGTAGTTATGCCAGATATGTAACGACAATAGTCGATTATGCAGATCTTGTCCCATGAGTCGCATGATATTCTCTAACAAATCGTATTTACCTTTCGCTAACTTGCCAAACACTAGGATCATCGATTAAGGATTACGTATAATCCTTTGCGATTCGTGTTATAAACGAAATAACTAAATAATCGCGCGTGAAACGTGTTGGCCAATTCTTTATGTCCGCGACAATTGTTCTTCTGATCGCGATAAAAATTCAACGTTAAATTCACAAAAACCTGCGAAAACACTCGACCGGTTCTCGTAGTCGGTCTTGGAGAAAAAGTCGCGTTTTAATATTATATCACGTTGAAATCTTGTTATTCGTTTACGACACAATCTGGAACAGTAGGAAAAGGTCCCGCGAGGACGACTACGTTTCTAATGGAAAAGATACGCCGACGACGAGAACAGCTCGCAGTGCGTTGCGAATCGTAAAACACCAGGAATGTTTGGATTTCAAGTCATGCGAAAGAATCCATCCCAGTCGAAATAGCCCAATCTTACTTTTTCTTATCCAGTTAGATATCTTATTGTATGTTTACTTATATACCAAGGCAACATTATTAATGATACCTTTAAAAGATCGTAAATGAAATACAATAAAGGATGTATAGGTCTGATGATCGTTAATTAATTATAAAAGAGTTAACGATAGTTATTTATTATGTATAACGATGAACGCATTTGACGTTTCCTGTTGGTAATGAGCCTGATTAGTTCATGCTTATCCAAACACTGACAAGAAGGGACAAGAACGTGCATAGGATAGGAAATAACGTTGTTGTGTTAGAGTTCTGATAACACGTGCGTATTGCGATATAAATTCATCTGTTGTTACTATAACAACCATCGATGATACTGCTGCTCTCATCACCACGATATCTTTGAACTTTCAACCAGAATCAAAAAGAAACTTTTGATAAAATATCATCATCATCATCATTATCATCACCTAGCCTTTCTGATCCACTACCGGACACACAAGCCTTCTATAATATTTTTCATTAGAATAGGTTTTAAATGAAACTGCTGAGCTTGACAGACGTATTAGCGAATTGGATAAGAAATGATGTAAATAGGATATGATGATTTCTAGGTAGGATTAGAGGTTAGGAAATGATCTCTCCTAATTTTTACAAGTGGGCAGGCTCGTGTTCCTGAAGTATCCCTTTTTTCGCTGGGATCACGAAAAAAGTCTACCCGCTAACCCTTTTGTTAAGATATATCATTGATAAATTCGTAAGCTAACTGTTACAAAGATAATATTAAAAATAATCAAATGTTGAACAATTGGTATTCAAGTAATTTTATATTCGGAATTAAGATTTTTATTCGACGAGACTATTTTTAGCCAATAAACGCTATCAATCTAAAACCTATTAATAGGTTACCGGTAAATGTGTTAAAACGAACAAATATCTTGACAGAAGAATCGAATACGTAGGACAAGGAACCGCATTCAAATAAAAAAGGGTAGAAGATAAATATGAAAATATCTTTGGAAAGGTGGTTAGTTATTTGGACAATCGTGGATATCGATTAATAGGAGTAATAGGTTTGATTTTTACGTTGACGGTAATGAACAACCAGGCGGCAGGAAACGCGTCGCAACGTAACGTTGCGTTGGCAACACACGACGACGACGGCTCTTCGGTTTTCGCATCGCGACATTGCAAGCTGCCACTCGACTCGACCGCACTAGCTGACTCCACGCAATTATAGATCCCCTAATTACAGAACCTCCACTTCCCTCCCTCCCTCCCACCCTCCCTCCTTCCTCCCCGATCTTCTCGCTCTAGTTCGGTTAATTAATTACTACCTCATTAACCGACACAAACGTACTGCGTTCTCTCTTCTATGGAAACTAAGAGAATGGAATCTCTCCCCCATTTTACGTTTTATACTTCGATGATAGTCCGAGACTCTGCTGCTGGTGCCGCTGCTGCTGCTGCTGGTGCCCCCCCCCTGCCATTGCTGCATTGTCTCCTTTACGACTGTTCGTGAAAATTTTGCGAAACAAATGAACAGAGAGGAGATATTATTGTTTATGACAAAGCCTTTGATGCCTTAAGTTCTTTTCAATTAGAAAAAATAAACTCCATATTTTTTCATTCTTTCTTTATCTCTCCTTGTTGAAGTTCTCGCGTCACGTCTCACGTGAGTTTCAACCGGCATCTTAATCCTCCTCCTACTCCTTCTCGGTCATCCTCGACGATGACGACTCGCAGTTGAAAAAATAAATTCTAATTAAGGGAGTCTTTTTATAAAAGACATGGGCAGAAAATAAGAGAAGCTAAAAAGAAAAAGAAATAAGAAGCAAACGAACGGACTCGTTATCGTACTATCTCTCGTCGTCCGACGATATCTTTTCTCTTTACATTTTTTTTTGTTTTATTTTACTTCCTCTTTCTTTCATATTATTGTTTTTCTTTTTTCCTCTCATCCTCTCTCTCTCTCTCTCTCTCTCTCTCTTTCTCGCTTACTCTTTTTCTCAGGCTAACCACGGTAAAAAAATATGACGAAATGCGCTACGGTTATTAATTACCGGTGTGGTCGGTTCATCGACCTATTTGTAATAGTCTCGTAAATGAACGAAACGGCGATAACGAGTGACGAGCAGGAAATGAGGACCTTGAGGGTTCAGGAGTCGCGATGAGAAAAATAATGAAATCGGGACGTATTAAATGCGATGGCGCGGCCGATGAAAAATAAAAATTAAAAAAAAAAAAAAAAAAAAAAAAAAAGAAAAAAGAAAAAGTAAGGGATGACGAAGGAAAAAAAGTATTTTTCGTGTCGTAGTAACGAAGTGCTAAAATCGTAGTTAAAAATATGTAAAATCACCTATATATATACACACAGATATATGCGTATCTACATACCTACATACATACATACGTAGAAGCAAGCAGTGTATACATAAATATATGTAAAATCACCTCTATATATACACACAGATATATACGCGCGCTCATATCTACATACCTACATACATACATACGTAGAAGCAAGCAGTGTATACATCGAAGAGGGTGAATGGATGTATCTCTCTTGCCCGATAGCAATCGATACTTTACATCCAATCTCATTATAAGCACTTTGTACAAATTAAAAAACGCTCGACTTCGACGAGAACGAACGGTTCGGTTCGCTAACTCTAATCGATTGGACATGAGAGATCTGCACCAGAAGCGTATCTAGTGTAAAATGAATTACGCGAGCCAATGGTAGGTAACTGAATTATATACTACCAATAGCTACACCAATAGATGAAGTAATCGGAGAAACGTGAGTCATCGTAAAAGCCCCCCCTCCCTCCCTCCCTCCCAGCCACCCTTTTTCCTCTTTCCACCACCATCGCTTCCATCTTTCTTATTTTTGAAAAATAAGATATAACTATAGTTGAGAGAGACCGAAATCACCGTCATAGTTGCGACACGTTAGTCGTAAAGGAAAAAGTACTAGCCAGCAGAGTTTTTACTCGATTTAATTAAACGCAATTAAGTGGAGAGTTTTCGTCCGTGGTACATCGGGCCTCTGGTCAAACCCCTTCTTCTTTCCTTCTTCTCTTCCTCCCTCCCTTCCTTCCTTCCCATCCACCATCGTTACCACCTCCTTCTCTACCCACCTCTTTCCGTAGCCCTTTCCAAGCACCCTTCCCTCAGCCCACCTCTGAACGACGACGACGACGACGACGACGACGACGACGACGACGACGACGTATCCAAGAGGGGAGGAGTGTGCCACCCCCTGCTAAGAGGGTTTGCTTGTATCCCCCGAGATGCGTATACGTCATCCGATTAAAATTAGTAATTAGTTAATTAACTTAAGCGCGCGCGGGTACTCCGGACTAAGTAAGTTGACCGCCTGATTATGATGCATCGCTCTTGACTTTGGGTTTATGCAAAAGAAGGAGGAACGGGGATGAAAAAATATTAAAGTGAATAAAAAAAAAAAAAAGGAAAAAAAGAAAAAAAAAAGATTAAGCGAAGAGAAACGCCCGAGATTTATCTTAGACTATCCACCAACTTTTATTACGTACGTTTAAATGATGACTCTGTTAATTAATTTGCGGTTTTGCTTGATTTCAGACAAAAAAAAAACCGGACTCTCAAAAATCGATGATATAAGTTTGAAGAAAAAGGAAAAGAAGAAAATAAAAAGAGATAAATCCGAACGAGACCAGGGCTCGTCTACTTTTGATTACATCAGGAAGTTCGATTTATCAAGTTTAACTCACACGCACCGATATACGCGCGGTCGCGTCCTGATAACGCTGTAGGAGAGTCCAGAGTCAACCCACTATCCTAATTTCGAAGTATCGCTAGGGACGTACGTCGAGGAGAGTAATCCAGAAGTGCTTTCCCGTGTTCCTTAACTAGCCGTTCGTCGTTGGACGATGCGCGAAGTGTGTGAGAACGAAAGCTTACGTCTAATGTAGAAACGAGAATGCCTTCAGGATTTCCTAAGATAATGCTTGGATCCGAAAAGATCGAGAGATCCGTGTATAAGAAGATTCTAACTTATTTCAGTGTGTTCACTTTTATTATTCTTTTCGTACCAATCAATCTCTTAGAAGGAAAATGGCCATAATGGTTGACCAAAAAAATGCAAGATTTTCTTTCGATCAGTTCGGTAAGTGACAAGTGAACGTAAACAAAATCGCGACCACTGGGAAAACTCCAAAGTAATGTATTATCGTTAAAGGACCGCAAGGGATATACGTTGAAGGTGGTTGCGGACCTTTACCTCGTCACTTTACTTTGAGAACTTGTGCTTAAATTAATCTTCTATCTTCCTCTCTCCTATCCTCTCGATATCCAATAAGAAGAAACTATCTCTTAATAAATGAATCCTTAAATCTCTGACACAAAGTAAATGAAGAGGGAAGGAAGGATATGATCAAAGTGACCGCGAGAAGAAACGATACAAAGTAACGGCCAACGAAAGATACCCGTATAATCGAGTCTTACCACACACACACATACACACACATATGCGCGTACATTTCCTCTCGTGTACCTTTGATTAGAATTTCTTTGGCCCCCATACTTGTCTATATGAGCGTGTCATTTAGGATGAAGAAGACCGATGCGGGCTCTCTCGTGGGTCACCGACGATTAGGCCAATTTAATGGAACCTTCAACAACATCGAACCATGAGCGAACAAGCAAGGATGATGATCCCACATGTCTCCTTTCCACTCTAATTAATGTCTAACATACACGGTTATACAATTACGTTTGAAAATAGCATAAATAATTAACATATCAATTGTCCATTCGCGTACTTCAATATGGTCCATATATAATCGTGCACCTCTGCTGCTAGAGGGTCATTCACCGATCTTTTGTGATAAGTCTAGACATCATAAATAATCAAGCACGATATTCGGGCTTTTGATTGGCTTTCGATCCAAGAGAGAGAAAGATTGAGTTGGGTATAGGCACGAGACTGAAACTTGGATCGATCAACGGTATCGCAGATGACTGCAATTAGTGCTCGAAACGCGGAGGGTAACATACAAGTAGGTGTAATACGCGCGTTAATTACCTGGCATGTTTAGCATGCATTACGCAGCCCAGGTGCACTATGGAGGAAATGCGTATATCTACGAACTCGCGCGACCCTTAGGTATTTGCACGTGCACCTACGGCTGGAATTTTCATTTCGGCCGTTAGCAATGTGCTTTTCATATTGAGCTGCTAGGTAGGTAGCCAGCCAGCCAGTCAGCCAGCCATCTTCGATCAAAGTTCAAATACACGCATTCAACCATACTTAACAACTTTCTCTAATTTCGATGATGGCCTTTAATCAATGTCAACTATTCAGATAATGTTGCATATTCAATTTATGTACCTACTACATCCATCTAACGGATTTCATGCTTTTCTCTCTCGACAGCTGGAATTTCTAAATTATTATAAATGTCCAAACACGCGTTGAATCTATCTTTTTGATATATCAAAGAAATATTAGATTATTTTACAACAGGAAAGCAATCATTTTCACGTATCCTAGAAACTAATCGCAATGGTAATCTTTGTAAGGATCAATAAATAAAGTTAGTAAAGCCGAATTGCGTGATAAATAATGTGTTAATCATTTGCCTATATTGAATATTTAATCGAAACAAGAAGATACGACTGGAGATTTGCGGAGCATAAAATTTCGATGATGACCTTTTGCTGGAGTATACCGTCGAGGAAATACATGGAGACCGCGCATCATTTCCGGCCACAAATATAATACTACCAATTCAGTGGTCGGAGAGCATAAGTGGGATAGAGATAGAAAGAGAAAGAGACGGAGAGAGACAGAGAGAAAGAGAAGCCAGGGTCGGTACGACGCCAATATTTGCACGTAAACGGTAATTTGTTTATGCTGGTTTCCCTGATGGTAAATTTACGTTCGACCCAGGACGCTTTCGTTGCGCACGAATAAGAAGGAAAGAGAAATAGAGAGAGAGAGAGAGAGAGAGAGAAAGAGACATCCTTTACGAATCGAATCCTCAAACAAATTGTCATCTTCCGTTATAGATCGATGCAATTCTCGCATTGCAGCAGCGAGTCCTGTCTGAAATGAGAAAAATAAATGAATTAAGAATTGATGACATTCATTTTAAAGTTTTGACAAACATATACTGGCGAGGAAATCGAAAAGAAAATAATTCATTGAAACGCGGGAGAAATAGATGAAAACGTGTTTTTTAGCCCTGTCATGCGGAAAAAGTAGTTACCATTTGCTATTTAACCAGTTAACTATAGTGATTTCTCGATGTGACAAGTATCAATCAAGTCAATCATAACTAACTGATTAAAAAACGAATGAACGAAGAATTTCTAAAGACGGATCTTGCGGAAACGCGATGCAGAGAAGAATGATCGTGCGCAAGCGCTCGTGAATGGAGCAACCGGAAGTAGTGGGAGGGCAAGTTTGAGAAGGGTGGGAGGAAAAGGTAGAGGAGAGTCTTCTAATGGAGTCAACAAACAAAAGCGAATCGATTTGAAATAATGGCACGCAGACGAATGGCATAAGGCGTGAAGTGGGGAAGCGAAGGAAAGAGTGAGAGGAGGAAAAGGATGAGACAGAGGGAGGGGAGGAGGAAGAAGAAGAAGAAGAAGAGATCCAAGAGAGAGTTAGAAATGGAGTGGAAGGAGGAGAAAAAGGACAGTGACGGGCGGCTTGCGAGCAGCCGCACCGCACCGTGCGACAAATAAAAGCACTCAGCTTGCGAAGCTTTATCCTTATACAACTGTCAGACGTCTTAACACCCGTGGCGTCTGTTCTTTCTCGCGAGAAACTCTACTATGTATCTCGAAAAAACTTCCCTGGAAGATATCAACAACAGACACCAGGTCATACACTCTGATTAGGATCCATATAATCATCGGGGATAAGAATCATGAATTAAACAAAATCATAAAGGCGAATAATAAAAGCTAGGAAACTCTTCATCGAACGATGATTTAGATTCTTATGGGTTGTATTGGTACACGCGCGAGAACATGGTCGATAATCTTATTTAAAATGCTTACAAAGAAGCTATAATACTTAAAGAAAAGATGATGGTAAAAATCTCGAAAAGTAGTCTGATAGTAAATGGTATTAAGAAGCGCGATACGTTCCAAGCCTTCTATGAACTAAAGTAATTAAAATCAAACGCCAGGTCGCATTAGAGATGAAGAAAAGCAAAGTGAAAGACACGCGACGATGAGTAGAAGGTGAAGAAGGAGGATGGAAAGTACAGATGAGGGAGTGTGAGAGATAGTGCTGGTTGATAGTAGTGGTGGTAGGGTGGTGGTTTTGAATGACGAGAGCGGTAGAGGTGGAACGGGTAAACAGGGCGCAATTAACGTGCAACCGTTAAATATGTACGCGAACGGGTTGCTGCGCCGGCGTGCATGTATGGAGGGTGGCATAAATGCATTGCTAGATCGGACATTCGATGCGTTGCAGTAGCAACAGCAGCAACAGCAGCAGCAGCAACAGCAGCAGCAGGAGTAGCAGTAGTAGCAGTGGTAGCAACGGTAGCAGAAGCAGCCATCTCTTCCTATAGCCTGTTGGCACAGCCGCTTGATTAGCTCCGCCATATTTACATATCATTAGCCGATTGTTTGCCCGCGTCGGGGATTCCGGCGTTCCCCAGGCTGCTGGGTAACGTCGGTCCAGTGCCAACTACCCCTTCGTATTTCTCTCTCACTCTCTCCTTCACAACGATCCTACGCTAAAGTATTCGCGTGCTGCCACTCGCTAAATTACGACTATGTATACTTATCCATTTGCAAAAGCTTGCAAACCGTCTTCCCTAATTCTCTCTCTCTCTCTCTTTCTCTCTTTCTTGCTTCCTACCGAAATTCATCCGATGCCTTGGGCGCCAGAAGGAAAATATAAGCATCCCGTTGATTCTATTTGATCCACAAACTAGCAATACTAACCGATTCGCTAACGTGTCCTTTAAATTACATGGTCACCAAACTTCGTCGACTTCCCCTATCTCAGCCCCCACACGGTCCTTGACCTCTCGATACACCGACCAAGCGCGATACTACTACTCTACCCTGGTCTGGTCTAGTCCGTGATATTTCCAAGTGAGAACCCCTCGAGTTCAAAGGGAATTAATTTTCATTCGGAAGTAGGAACGATTCAAGCTACGGTTCTAGCGAAAGAGGAGATACAGAGAGGAAACGGTCGGTCGTTCGTTCGTTCGTTCGTTCGTTGGTTCATTCGTTCGTTCGTTCATTCACTCACTCACCTAGGGAACGCTTCAGCAAAATCTCTTTGGTGCCTCTGGAGAGATTGGTCTGTAACCTGTGAATCCTTCTCGGTACTATCTAATTATTCCTGTATACATATGCTTGATAAATATGTTCGTTATTTCGATACAAAGGGAATATTATAAATGTAAATAATAAAATTAATCTATGGATGATGATAATAATAATAATAATAATAATAATAATAATAATAATATAATATAGAGGGAAATAAAATTAATAAATTTTTTTCCAATTATTTCTCTTTCCTAATGGAATCGATAACGTCAATTAGTAGGAAGAGGGAATAACGAGGAGACTTTGTTGGTCTTATCTATGTATGCATACTTTATGTAAGAATGAGATTACTAGAGAGATATATATACAGGGTGTTCTATAATTGGTGATATAAACGAGCAGAGGATGACTCTACGTGAAAAACTAAGTCGAAAATATAAAATCAAATTTGTTCATATAAGCCTTTTTGGGGAAAAAAATAAATTGGAAAATTTGTCAAGTATGCGTAAACTCGATTCAATTTCAATTCGATGGATTTCACTATCTTATTCTCGAATATTTCCAAAAGCATTTTTATGCTTCTTAATATATTTATAATTATTCTTAGTATGATGAAATCTCTTGTATCAATTTTACTCGTATGCTTGTCGAATAAGTTTCTAGGTTGTTTAGTTTCTAGGGTTGCAAACTCAGCCTTTCTCAAAAACGAAGTCTTTTATGAACAAATTGTATTTTACATTTTTATGTAAAATCACCCCCTACTCGCTTAATACACCCTGTATATAGTAAGAGTTGAAAGACATAAGCACTGGTAACAAGATGTAAATCAATATATTATCCTGTATTCTACAAATAAATTATAACACCACAAAATGTACTTAAAAGAATGATTTACGAAATAATAGGATCAACATTTTCTTTTCTTTTTCGTTATTTTTCTTTCTTTCCGCGAAAAGCATTTCTAATAAACATTTAATATTTCTATAATATTTATATTTATAAGAACTACATGTTTGTTCACTCGAATTGACGGATAACACGTCATATATTTACATGATTGTTGTTTTTTTTATCGTTACATTTGGTACACACATGTATACGCATAATATCCAAACTTTAACTGTGTAGCACAAGAAGTTCTATTAATATATATAATGATCAAAATATAATATTAAAATAAATAACGAACATCTCTTAGAACAATGATAATAACATTGGTTAAAGGTATAAAGAAGATGTATTTCTAATCCTAGATATACCGTATATCTTTCAATTACCAAGACGACTAACAATGAAAAAGACGGGGATTATGCCACATTATTTATTTCATCACTCTCTACCAAATATTTGAATGTTTATAATTATTAACGATCTTTATTTTTATCTAGTCATCTATTGTGATGTAATTATCCGCTTCTTTTCTTCAATAATTTAAGCAACATAATGATGAGAGTAATATCTGAAAACCGTAACAATCCGTATTACGAGTTTATCTGTAAACGCAATAAACAGTATTTATACAAGAAAAAACCGTGGAAGTAATTTCGTACAATAGTCTTTTTCCAAATATGATCGTTTTTTCATCTATGAGAAAAATTGGTTTACATATTTCACAATGTTTTTTTTTTCCTTAGATTATTAGAACTTTATATATATATATAATAATGAAGGTGGTCATGATAAATTGTATAATGGTACAAGCAAAACTAACTAATTGCTACAAGCAACAAAATCCAGTACAATATTTTGTTAATTATTATGAATAATGTTGTATTTTAATTTACATTGTAATAATAATAATAATAATAATAATAATAATAATAATAATATTAATAATAATAATAATAATAATAATAATAATAATAATAGTAATAGAAATTCCGTAAACTCTGAAATAAGTTGAAACGCTGCCGCAAAAGGGAGATAACATCCAATTCTCTTAAATATACAAAATTATCTATATGATGTTCTTAGAATAAATAATTTTTTTTTATCAATGTCATGCAGTGAATCAAGCACATGATCAACAAAGATAACACTAACTGCTACATTCACTTATATCTAAGTGTAAATTTAGTGTATTTTTTATTCAGTTGTTAACGTTCCAAACTAAATTCCATGAGACAAGCTTAGAACGGTTATAGATGCTGCCATTGCATTGTCATAACATTGTTTGAAGATTCAATGCCCCTTGTTACAGCCTCGTGTAATCCATGTCCAAGCCACATCTGATTTAAATCTTTATATTTTTCTTTGCATAGCCGAAGCGGGTTCCCCCTTCTTAAACCTTGATCTGTTTCTCCATATTCATCGAAATAAGGTGGACAAACGAATGATCCTCGATTTGGACTTCTCAAAAATAATATCTCACATTCGCGTACTCGTAGGAACATTCCAACTCCGGCACCGCATTTGGTCGCATGATAAGTACATGCACCTACCATAGTTTTATTCAATTCTGTCTGACAACAATAGCTTTGGGAACATAACATTTCTCCGCAAACCAGGCACATGGTAGGATTCCTCGAGTCCTCTCGATCACTGTTAGGACAAGTAAATAATGATATTGTATTTATCAATTCACTATAATCCTCGGGAAGTTCTACCAGTTTATTAACTCTCAATGGTTCTTTTATGATCTCGATTGGGCTTCTACCAGCAAGATGAGCTTCAACAGTTGGATGACTTTTCCATACTTTTACCAACCGCATGACATTTCCCATGTTGGGAGCTATCAATTCGTTGCATGTTATTGGTAATCCAAGATATGCACATATATTCTCATACGTATCGCCGCCTAATTTAGTTAATTCCTCTGGTGCTGGAACATCTGAGACAAAGTGATAATACAGTGCGTAACATCTTAAAAATGGTAAGCAACCTTCCTTGATACGTCTCCATAATTCACAAGAAGTTTCATTCATGATGTTCATTCCAAGAGCTTGAGCTAATGATACAATGGTATCACAACTCTTATAATCTTCTTCTGTTACTTCGCTATCTACTTCCATACTCTCATTAAAATCAGTTGTCAATATAATTTTTACTATCAAGGATAAGAATACGAGTGTCAATGCGTGCAATTCAAATATACCTCCTGTTATTATCTGTGGCGGATTATTGCTTTTTGTTTTGAACAAAGATGGAAGAGAATTAATCAGCGGGATCAAAATACCTAAAGGATCCCATTCTAAGATAGATGGACCATCATGAGGATTTTCTAATAGTATTGATAAAAGAGGAAGTGCATAATTGCGGATAGTTTGTTTTCCTGGCCATGATGGGCTTCCGCAAGCTCCTTTTTGAATTGTAGCTCCTAAAATGGCCGAAATTCTGGCAAGGCCTTCTAAGCAATCTCTTTGTCTGGAAGGTAAAGCACCTAACAAAGGTTTATCCGTGTCACGAATAAGAAATTCAATAGCATGAACAGTGTATGCTGTTGATTTCCAAGCCAACAAAGGTACTCTAGAGTCAGATTCATGTGGCTCAGCACCGAGACCTTTTGTATATGTAGTTTGTGCAAATAGATCTATCATTGTTACAAGATAATCCGAGAGACATGGACCAGGTTGCGAATAAGTAGATTCAAATATAGCACCAACAGTACCAAGTAATTGGTGAAATGCTTTAATAGGACATGAAAGTGTCGTTTGTTCTACAGAATTATTATTAGAATTATATACTCCAATAACAGGAACTTCTTCACCATTTGAGCTTGTGCAATATAAACAAGCAGGATCATGAAGCTCCTCATGAAGGTAAGGCTCTTTTTTCATATAGCTTCCAAAAAGTTTACAATCTAACGTTAGCATCATAGCTTCTAGCCACATCTCAAAAGTCAAGTTAGATTGATTTTGAGGACGAGATTGCAATACGCCTAAAGGTGGTATTAATGGCATAACAGTATTACTCAAACCTTCGCAAAGTGGACAAAGATACTCGTGTTTCTCAACGTCAAAACTTGCTGGTTGTCGTAATCGATATGGACGTCTATTTTCTTTAGCGAGTACATTGTCAAAATATTCTTGCCAACAATATGCGTGCATTACGTGACCGCATGTGCTGGTATGTGGCGATGCGCCTAATTTACTTGACAGATATAGTGGATCAGGTTCTTCTGTATTTCCTCTATGTTGACATAATACGGTTGATTGTTGAACAAAAGCAGCGAGTACCATCGCTGGACCAGTTGCCGTTACAGCTTGTTCTTCTTGACATAAAATGCATGTGTAGGTTTTTTCTTCTGGTAAACTACTACTCGCTTGATTATTACCACTAGCAACTGGCGATGAACTTTCGGAACATTCTGTTAAATCCATAGCCGATCCTTGTTCACTCTTACTTGCATCTGATGATGTATTTTCAAATAGCTTAGCATTCTTTTTCATGAAAAGCTTTTGCATTGCTGCCATTTGCGTCATTATTTTCGCACGTTTCAATGCAGCCATCTTCATTCTCCATTCTTTACCATTTTTATTAGATTCTGCATCACTGGCATTTTCTGTGCTAGTTACTGTAGTAGAAGCAGTGGTAGATTCTGCCATACTGGAACCAGCTACTTCTCTGTATTTGGTAAGAACCCAAGTGAGTAAATCTTTATGTGCCTCTATACGTGGACTATTTTGTAAATCTTCAAGTAATTTATAAATGTTCCATTTAGTAGCTCTTTCTGTGAACACAAGAAAAGGATAATAACCCGATTCTTGTTCTTGAAGCGCGTATCCTATAAGATGAAGTACTTTGTGGACTTGTGGTTCGGAAAAACTTCTAGCTACAAATGTTAGGGCACGTTGTAATACAGTCTGCATAATATGAAGCATTACGTCACATTGTAATAAATTTGCAACTAAACTGAACGCCTCCGTTAATTTTGGGAGTTTTGGTGGTGGACAACATTCTAATTCACCAAGAGCTTTCCTTCGTTTTCTTTGAGCTTCTTCAGATCTACTAAATTCTTCCTTTGTGTAGTGATAAAAGAACACATTGTATTCCGAATATAAATGAGGTTTCAATAATTCGTATACACCTTTACCAGCAGATGTATTTGGAGATTTCTTAAAATCTGCTACATCGTGAATAACTCTTTCCATGCCTGTTTCAAGATGGGCATCATCTGGTAAAGTCTTATTTAATTCAGAATGAGAAAGAGGTTTTATACATAACTGTTGTATTATTTCCTTTTTTAAACGATCGTCAGCAGTAACTTGTCCGACTCCAGGTACGTATCTCTCTCCTATAATGATTATAAGCAAATTAAGAAATTCCTCAACCAAATTAATTGTTTGTCTGATGCTATCTTCTTCTGGATTTTTTAACGCATTAGTTTCAAAATTTGGATCTGCCCAATTGAGAAGATTATATTTGTTCAAAATATGAATAAGAAATTCATTGCTCTCGATAAGAGACGCCCCGGCTTGTAGTAAAATAATATCTCTATCTAACATCTCGCTGCGACACTTAACATTGTGATAAAAATACAATTGATTCAACAACGAATATCCATTTCTTCTCCACATTCCAGCATGTACTTGTGATATCATAGCTTGTGCTGTTAATACAGGTTCAATAATTTGTTCAGGTGTTGGTCTTGGTTCATTTATAAATTCAGGAGATTGAAAATGTAAATTGTGCTCTTCGAGATAAAGAAACAATCCTGCTAAAAATCTTGACAATGGAAGATGTATAGATACTGGTTCAGAAGAAACATCGTATTGCAAACATGTAGCACTGTGATCTGCCAGCTCTCTAACTTGAGTTATTGCAGATTCAATTCTTGGTTGTTCAGACAGCTTTTTTAATGTTGCTCTAAAAGCTTTAATTAAAACAATTTTATCAGAACCACACCATTCAAGAGCTAAACTAATAACTGGTGCAAGTTTAATATGCAAATTAAATGCAGATTCCCATTCGGGCTCGTATTCCATATGTTGTCCAACTTGTCTTAATACTGCATCCATACATTGCATACTGCAAAATAATTTTAACAATAACGAAATTCCTTGCAAAAATCCTCGTCTTAATTCGTCGGTCCAAACGTCCGGTTTGGCGCTGAGTAAATATCTTAAATCGTAAAGTATATATTGAGCTCTTTTAAATGTTGTATTGGGTGTGTTCCTTTCAAATTCTAATTTACCCGCCGAATTGCACCTACGCGAACTTTCCGAAATAAATGTGTTCAACAAAATAAATAATACATCGTTATGCGCTATAAGATGATGAGCTAAAGTGGGAACCGTGAATAATTGTACGGACAAAGAAACTATTGAAAACGAATGATCGTGATCATCTCTAATAAAATCTTTCATGACTGAACCATAATTATAAGTGAATACAATAGCCAAAGATTTTTTACTTTCATACTCCATAAGCATTCCAGATATAAACAATCTGTGCCAAGCTGTTCTAGCAGATTTCCATAATTGCGAATCTCTCATTAGTATACCTTCGACAATTGATATCTCTGGTAATTTTGTGTTAAGTGCGACATTGCTAAAAAGTATTCTAAAACCTTCACATACACTTATAAATTGTTGTAACCAATTCAACAATTTCATAGCAAAGGTTTGATGAGCAATAACGTGAGCATGAACAACAAGAACTTTTAATGCCCGAGTGCTGTTTCTTGATGTAAATCTTTCTATTTCAACTTTCAGCTCCTTGCAATGTTGAAATCTTGAACACTTTACAACTGATCTACCTTCTCTATCGACATTCGTCACATATTCGACGGCATCCCTTTGAGAACACTTCAAGACACGTGTTAATGTATTTATAACTTGTTCAAAAGTATGTGTCTCATCATTGAAAAGGACTGTGCAATAAGTATCTGTAGTGGCTAATAAGAATATAGGATCTTCGTCGGTTTCTTTAAAGCATAAATCTGATGGTAATCCTGGTGTATGTTCTAACGACAATAATTCATAGCAATATTTCAGTACGGATTCAAAAGTAATGACTGCTCTTTCTGCGATATCGCCGGGCAGTTTATTCCCACAAGCTTCTTTCGATTGAGTTCCCACTAAGTGTATCTTACAAAATGGTTCATTTTTCCATGCTTCCGTATCACCACAATCACAGCAACCTCCACCATTCGAAGTTCCCATTTTATATTTATGATTACGATGAGCAGACTGCTTGAAACAGTCAACGCACAAAACACACGTTGAATCCATACCACATTCTCTGCAACTGTATGTTGGTTCACCTATTTTAAATACTTTACCACATATGGACGGAGGGTTATCCATTTGACTAAGCTGTTTCAATACAACTTGCGGATCATCGTTGCAAATGAATTCTTCTAATGTATTGTAAAGTACTTTTTGTGCTTTCTCCTCATCAAAACTCCAATCCAAACAATTGCCATTAGGTTCAGGACTGTAAATCTTAGGAACCCAAATTCTCCAATGTTCTTTAAAGTGAGTTAGTGAAAGTACACCTTTATTCATTTTCTCCATCCATACTTTGACGCACGATTTAACCATTTTGGGAAAGACAGGCAACTCTGATAACTCTATCGTTTCCATATTCTGATCGGAATGACTTTGAATATTATCCCCACTCATCTTGCATACTTTATGTTACCAAGAGGAAGAATACTGAAACATTTAAATATTCATTATTTTATTTAGCCAAATATAATCTTGGCGTAAGTTTAAAAATTATGTAATACGCCTAATATATATCTTCTGCATGCACGTTTTAAATACAAATACTTTATTGTAACGACGAAGAATAATATTTTGCGTATTAAAACTTATTGATTAGAAACTCCCCAAAAAAATAATATTCTAAATAATAAATTTTACAACACAAAGACATCTTATATGTATCAGTGTGATCAAATGATTGATTACGCTATGATTAATCAAAATGGCACGAAAAGAAAATATACTCTCTATCGTCGTAAACATATATTTGTTAGGATTATCGAAAGAAAAAAAAGAAAAAAGAAAATAAATTAAAATATATATACATATATCACACATCAATCAACGTGTATAAATAGCTATAATCATTCAATTAGTTACATCAATGAAACATTCATAAATTTCAACAAAAACTTCCTATACACGAAATCGTAATTACCAGCTGGTAAAAAGAAAGTTATCTCAAGTGCATTGATTATTTTCTTTGTTTTTTCTTTCTTCAATGGACACTACATATTTCTCGTAACACTTATTTTCTATTTGTTCTTAGATTAAAAGGTTATTTATAAATTAGGCCAATGGTATGGTCAGTTTGACGTACACATAATAAATGAGAAATAATGAGATGGTAAAAATGGAGTGAAAGAAAGAGAGAAAAAAAAAGGAAATAAAAATAATTCAAGGGAAATATGCATACATATATACATACATACCTACGCGTTACTTTAAAAGTAGAAGCGTAATTGTTTAAGTTAGATATTAGAAGATGTCAAACTATATCGAAATAGGCATTTACGAATTGTTCAATAGATAGATGAAAAACATTGCAAACATATATCTGAGTATATTTCACCATCGTCCGTAGTATCACGGGATTTTCGCTACACCGAACTATTTATAACTTTATTCTTCGACAATACTCACTATTATGACGTCCAGGCCAAGGTTAATAAAAGATATCGAAGAGTAGTGTTCTTTGTTTCGCGAAATAATTTCGATTTTCGCGAATCCTTTCGATGTTATGGCATTACAATTTGATCCCTTTTTTATTAACGCACACGCATTTGGCGCACATCTTCCTCTTCGCCCTAATTTATAGATTATCACGCTTTGACATTTCACTGAAATATGATTAAGTTATATATTTTTGCACAGCTGGCTTTAACAACGTACAAAATGGCTTGCGAACTTTAAAGACTGAGATCACTTCTATATAAGATACGTTTTCGACTAATCTTTCTTTCTCTCTTTTTATTTAATATGTATACATATATATTATATTTTCTTAAGTCATGAACTACGAATTATAAAGAGAGACAATTTCTAAATCAATTTCAAAATGAACTCTTATACATACCCTGTAACGTCAAAAGTAAGGTTAATACTCGTTACCGAAAGATCCATTACAAAAGATTTATTAATTTTTCGAATTATAAATATTTACAAAAGAAACAATAACAAATAATATTTTATTTCAATTATTTCTTTTTTTTGTTTTCTCTTGAAATTCAAAATGGCCGCCTACGTGATTGGAATTATTTTTCATTCTCGACCAATGGGAACGTAGAGATATTCGAGTGACTGACGAGGAATCGAAATTTTGTTCTCTTTTTTTTTTCCTCTTTTTATATCTTCTTTTTCTTTTTTTTAATTCAATTGATATTCCCTCACAATGCGTCAAACGAGAGGAAAAGAATGTTAGTGTTAAATAATATGATAGATTTACGAAGGAAAGATGAAATTCTTTCAAAATTTAATCGCACGAATAGTACTTTGATTTCCTTTAAATTGACTTTGATGAATTTCCATTACCAGTGGTTCCTGTTCACCCGCTGTGGAATGTCTTGAGCATGGACAAGGAAGAAGGGGGAAAAAATGGCGAGGACGCCTTGCAGTCTCCGTACTGTTTATGGTGTTACGTTTTTAGGAAGTGTCGTGTGCGTTTTAACGAGGAATAATGATTAATTTCATTTAAATCATTCTCCTTATTTGTTTTATTTGCGATTAAGACGCTATCGTTAGAAATGTGATTATTTCAAATTGGTTCTAAAATATCAACAAGAATAAGCAAATTTTTCAACGTATTTCTGTTTCGAACAAGGGTAAGTTATCATTATTATAGCCGAGATAACATGTAATTTAAATAAATTTTCATATTCTAGATAAATATCTTAGATAATTTTTTTTTTTTTGTTACTTTCCATTCGTATAACCTATATACGGATAACAATTTTAATCTCCCAATATTTCTTAATTTGATCTCTTTATAGTTTGCTTTTAAATGAAAGTATTGTTAAAATATTATTTATTTATTTGTTTTCTTTCCTTTTCTTTATATTTTCAGCTGTGAAAATGTCTACTGAATACAGTAGATCTGTTTTAAGGATGGTTGTAGCTCAAATTTGCCAAACCATCGGATGGCATTCAATTAATTCAACACCATTAGAATTTATGGTAGATCTTATGGAAGAATATATCTTGCGTATATCAAAAGTTACACACCAGTATGCAGAAGTTTGTAAGTAATTTTTAATCTCAAATGAAGTCTTTTTAGTAGAATTAGAGTTTAAAACTTGACAGTTTGAGTCCCAGGAGTCTTTAAAAAAATGCATTTCATTAATATGGCACTTTTCGATAAAAAATTTGAACACCGCAATGGTACTGCTTGGGACTCGAACGGTTGACATTTGTTGCATATAAGTATAAAATATTATAGGTATTCAAATTAGTTTACACAATTCTCTTATTTGTGGTTTTTACATTCTCTTCAATGTTTACATATT
Organism: Polistes fuscatus; assembly: GCF_010416935.1. Classification (NCBI taxonomy): domain Eukaryota; kingdom Metazoa; phylum Arthropoda; class Insecta; order Hymenoptera; family Vespidae; genus Polistes; species Polistes fuscatus. The sequence goes on along the minus strand of NW_025113095.1, from coordinate 2,911,485 downwards.
TTCAGTGGGAAGAACGGAACCTAATCTTGATGATTTAGGATTAGCTTTTAAACATATGAATATTGATATACAAGAATTAGCAGAATATGCTAAAAATGTAGATTCAGTTCCATGCGCTATCAATGTACCAAAATTTCCTGTCAAACGTGAGAATCATTTAAATTTCTTAAAGCCAGGTAGTCGTGAAGTAGTTACTAGACCTGTACATATTCATGAACATTTACCAGCTATGTATCCAGATACAGAAGGTAATTACAATTCTTTCTATTTGCCTTGAACTAATATATTGTATTTAAAAAAATATATACATATACATGGTATATATGAATATATATATATGAAATGTATATTTTTTTCTCTGGATTATTAATAACAAAAAGTGTTTTGAATAAGAAATTCTAATTACAGAAGAGTACATAACAGATAAGCCTGAAAGTTTAACAAATGGTGTACAGGATGTATCATCTTCAAATGGAACATCAACACCGAGTTCAGTTGATGTTTCTCCTCATAGGATGTCTCCACAAGTAGTTTTTAAACGACCAGGAGATCCTGTTTCTTTTGAAAGTCCTATAGTAAAACGTGCTAAGATATTAGAGGAAGGTAGACCATTACGTGAGATACACAGTGTAATGATGACCACGTCTGGTTTTTTATCACCCGCACGAGAAGGGAAACTTCCAGAAGCGAGAACACCGCATCAAACGTGCGCAGATTCCCCTCAACCAAGTTCTTATCCTATGGTTCCACCTGAGTTGAAATGTGATAAAAAGCCAAAGAAGATCATAAAGAAGATACCGGAGGATCGTAAACTTGACAAAGAAAATAAAAAGAAAAATAAAGCTAAGGAATTGTTTAAGCCAGATAAAATCGATGACACTAAAATTAAAAAGTTAGCTGGTATGAAAGAATTGGCTAAATTAAAGCCGTTAAAGCCAGGCGGTGGTAAATCGCAAACTAACTTAGCAGGTCCTTCGAGTAGACCGCCTACTCCAAAATTAGTACCAACTAAATCTACTAGTAGTCCTAAATTGCCTAAACCTATCCAAGTTAAGGCTAAACCGGAAAAAGTAATAGATTTAACAAGCAGTCCACCATTACCAGAAAGAAAAGATGATAACATTGATAAGCTACCATCGGAACCCGATAAGCAAAAATTAAATATATTCAAAAAGATATCTAAACCTAGAGAAGACAAAGAAAAGGAAATACCAGAACAACACAAACATAAAGAGCTTGATTCGCGAGAAAGTTCACCTGGTTTAATCATAGATGAAAATCTTGAAAAACATGCTCATAAAAATGATAGCGAAATTAAAAAAGAAGAGAAGAAAACGCCACATACACCAGACGTTCATGTTCACCCAGAGGGTGACTTGATTGATATACAGAGTCCATCTTCGGATGTATATATGTTTGATGATATGTCACCTCCTGGGACTCCTAGTACACCTAAAACTCCAGAACTCAATGTCCCTACTTCTATCGATCAGAAAAAGAAAAAGAAGGAAAAGAGTAATAAAAAGAAAGAATCTAAAATAAGGAGTCCTAAGCGTTGTGTTAGTCCTAAAAAGGTAATTTTAAATATATCTATAAATATTTTTGTATGCATGTACAAGAGAATAATTCAAAAAATAATGAGTGCCATTATTATATTTCAGACAAAGATTTCTAATGATACAGTGGAGGTAGATGTAATGGATAGACCAAAAACTCCTCAAGCACCTGAACCACCGGTGCATAGAGAACCAGCTCTTCCGCCAACATTACCGTTTCCATTTTTCCCAGCATTTCCATCTGCTCCTGGTTTAATACCTCATCCAATAACACATCCAATATTTCCAAGGTTTCCATTACCTTTGGGAAGAGCTGGACCAGGCCCACACCCAGCAATGCCGAATTTACCTTTACCACCTCGTTTTCTTAATCCAGCTATAAAGCCAGAAGATTTTTCATTATCAAAAATAAAACCCATGGAATGTGAAAAATCACCTAGGGAATTAATACCTCCTATCGTACCTATTATGAAATATGATACGATAGAAAAGGAAAAAGCAGATAAAATTAAGGTGGTTAAACAAGATAAAGAAATAATCACACATATCTCTGGAAATATAATTGCACCGCCCATTGTTTCTGCACCTGTTGCACCAATTGTATCCATTGCACCAGTACCTGTTGTGCCATTGTTACCTTCAAAGAAATCTAAAATTGATAAAGCAGATAAAGTTGATAAGGTAACAATTATATTGGTGTGTATTGAAATAGTATAGAAATTGTAGAATTTAATTCTACAATTCCTATAAATTATTTTTTTTTTTAAACAATTTATTTTATCTTATAATCGTATTTACGAAATTATACATATTATTAATTTTGCAGAAATCAAAAGAGCATAAAAAAGAAAAGAAAGAGAAATTAAAGAAAAAGAAAGATAAAAAAGAAAAACATAAAGAAAAAGGAGAAAAAGTTAAAGAGAAAAAAGATAAAGCTGATAAAAAGGAAAAAGTAGAAAAAATCAAAGAAAAGAAGGAGAAAAAAGAGAAGCGAAAAGAGAAGGAAGTAAGAGAAATGCATTTAATATTATTAAAAGAAAATCCGAGAATTATACTTCATATAGATTAATGCAATACATTAAAATTATCTTATTATAATATAAATTTTATTATTCTACACAGAAAGAAGATAAAAATGCAGAAGCTGTACCAAAAATTACATTAAAGTTAGGACCTGCATCTCCAAGACCACCAACGCCAGACAGTATGCTAATGAAGAAGATGTAAGTTAAAATAATATTCAATTTTCTACGCATATATTTACAATAATACATGTAATATGTTTGAATTATTTAATTATAGAACGATTAAGCCATTATTGAAAAAACCAGATGAGGATACGAAAAGAGAACCTAGTCCAGAATTGGCCAAAATATCAGCATTGGTAACAAGACCACCGAAGCAAAAGTCAGCAAGTAAGAAAATAGAGGAGGGAACATTAGATGGCAGTCCTGCTCTTCCTACAGATTCTTCTTTCTCTCTCAATTTTGCTACTGTGCCACTTGCAACAGTTCCTCGAGCAAAGAAATCTCTGTTTAAAAACTTACCCCAAAGAGAGCCAACACCTCCGCCTCACTTTGATCCAACTCCTAAACTTCCAAGTCCTTTAATTACGCAACAACAATCACCGCCGTTTTACTACGTAAGTACGCTTATTATGATATAAAATAAAAAAAAATATAAAAGAATATATATATATACAATATGTAGTATCGGAGACATGATAAAAACAAAGAGTTTATTAATTAATTAAACATAAACAGAAATTAAGATTTTCTTCAAAATTATGATTAAATCTAATGCAAAAATAAGTTTTATTTGTATTATTTTTGTAAAAAATTACATTGAATATTATTTAAAAGAATGTTTTCTTTAAATAATTTATATTTTATTTTAATTTATATTTTATTATTATTTATTAATTTATATTTTTTATTTTTCGTATAAAATAATTTATATTGATATATTCTTATTATTAAATTACTGTTATAAGGAATATATACACATTAATAGTAATTTTTCTTTATTTTTTTTTTTCTTTAAAAATATTTTATAATTTTATTAATTAAAAAAAAGTTATTCCATGTCTCCATACTAATAATAAGTTAAATCATTACGAAATTTTTTATTTACGTGGAAAAATTAACCCAACCCATCAGTATTATCTCAATCTTAAAATAAATTCCAAATTTCCTATTCCTCTCTTACTTTCTATCTCACTCTCTTTCTCTTTCTCCTTTTCTATGCATTTATGACTTGTGGTGAAGGTATAATTTCTCATTTGGTCATGCTTTTGTCACACTATGACATTGTTTCAAAATATAAACGTAGAATATTATAGTCTTTTCTCTCTATAGATTCTCATTACGTATTTTGTATGTATGTTGCTATTTTATGTGATTTCCTTTAAAATTTATTTTTTATTTTTTTATTTACTTATTTCAATAAATTTTTATACTTCTACATATAATTTTATTTTGAAAAAACTTTCTTTAAAGATTTTGAATTTCTCTATTGATCTATTTTCTTTTTTTGTCTTATCTTCTTTCTTTTATAGTAGATTACAACAAAAGTAGTATAATTGTATTTCTTAATTATTTTTTTTATTTTATTTTTTTTTTCCTAGTAAATTTAATGTTAAGTGTGTCTTGTGTACAATTGATTGCTATATTATTCATCTTAACTCATTTCTATCTAATAGAATCAATTATTTATTAACAGAATAGACAGAATTTTAGGAAATAAGTCAAACATTCACCTAAATGGAAGGTTTACAAAGCTATTTTGAATCATTATTCAACATTCAATATCCTCCCATCTATACATCATCATATATTTCATTGTATCTGCAATTTGATATCGAACATTTAGCAGTCTATACTTGTCTCTTCTTCTATTAATCAAAGACAAAATATTTAATGCAATTGTATAATTCATATTAAAAAAAAGATAATAAGAGATATTTACAGTTCCTTCGTCTTATTAGTGTTGACAATTTTTTTATCGCGTTTGTATCATATTTTCAATCACACGAATATGTAAGTTTACTTGTTACTTGGACTAAACTAATTCCTTGTTTTTTCTTTCTTTCTAATAGGATTAATAGTTATATTGTAACAAAATTATGTGTATTTATATATATATGTATACAGGGTGTCTGAGATTTTTTCACGGTATAGTGGCTGGAAAAATCTCGGACACTCTGCATCTATGTATAAATGCATTTTTATAATAATTTAAATTCTTCTTATTTATATACAAATGCACTTTTATAGCCAATTATATATATGGGTGCAAACTTATTTATATTCTAATCTAGCACTTTACATACTTGTTCATACCTTTTATATTCTATTTAGGGATGGTATGAGTATGTCTTTCAAATTTCTAACTTAGTTTGATCAATAGTTTCTGCAAATCACACTGAATGCTTTCACACAATACTTTATATGCAGTATAATAGTATCTTTTGTAATACAATGTGCATGATTGTTATAACTCTCTCTTTCTTTACTGAAGAAAGGGCTGCCTTAATGCATCGTGTAGCAAATTATTTATGTTTGAGAAAGAAGAGCAAATTGAAAGCTTACGAGTGTTTTAAATTTCACATTTAATTTAAAAATAATATATAGCATGTATTAAATATAGATTTAATACAGTATGAAGAAAACAAAATTTATAAAACTATGAGAACAAATTTACACTAGCAAAAATATTACAATGTAATAGGATATACAAGAAAATATTTATATTTTCTTGAATATATGACAATATACACGTGCACACACAAATGTGGATATCGCTCTAAAAAGATTTTAAATTAAATACGGCTAGCCAGTTGTTGCATGCGGCTTGTACGATATTATAAAAATTAGCATGAAAGACAGTTAGGAATATAACCGACGGTTTTAACAACACAGAGGCGAAAGCAGATGCAGTTTCTAATAAGGATGATGCTAAAGAAGACAAAGAAAATGGCAGTCTCTTGTTGGCTACAATAGCAACCACCACAGTGGTGAGTATATTCACTCACATTTTAAAACAGCTCTTGCAATGTTTGTTATGCACTAGAAGTATGATGTGCTCGATAATTTTATATAAATAATATATATATATATCATACATTTTATGATACACTGATATATTTAAAATAAGACAAGGAACACGTATAATATTAAAGAAATATTATTATAACAATAATATAATTTAAGTAGAATAAAGAGAGAGAGAAAAAAATTTTTGGGGAAAGAATTTTTTATGAAGAGAAATTACATTTAAATGAACAAAATGAATAGTCATTGATAATATAATTACTTTCTATTTTTTTTTCTTTTTTTTTTCCATAATTCTAACGAGGATAAAAAGTGCATTTGAAGTTAGCAAACAATCTAACTGTTGTTAAGTAATTATATTACCTCTGATTTCTCATATTATTTAGTTATTATTAATCGAAAAGAAGAGACAAGTGAAAAACCTTATTACATATCATCATCTATCATTTCATCCTTTATGTAAATCAACTGTTATCGTATTTCAAGCATTTTAACTAACAAATCTAGAAGTACTTCTAAAAAATAGAACCTAATACTCATAAAAATTCCTTATAGGATTATTGTTTTATTCAAAAACAATTGATTCTTTAGATAGAAAGATAATATTGAATAATAAAAACAGTACACAATGAACACGACACAAATTCTACTCCATAAGAGAATGAATATCTAAAAACTTTTAACTGATTATTAAATGTTTCCATTATTTTTATATTCAAAATTTATAATTACATCTCCAAGAGATGGGTTGGGTTATCTTGTGTTTATCTCAAGTTTCGTCACTGTCATGCAATGAGTTTTACAGGATCAAGGAGGTCGTCAAGTATGGATTTGTCCTGGTTGTAAACAGCAAGATGATGGATCACCCATGATTGGTTGTGATGACTGTGATGCATGGTATCATTGGTAAGTATAATCGTATATATACATATTTATATTTAAAAATGAATATCGCTTTTTTATAAATTTATATTTATACGCAACATAAATTTACTATTTATAATAAAAATTTTAGGGTATGTGTGGGACTACAAGTGGAACCAGCTGCGAATGAAAATTGGTATTGTAGATCTTGCATTACCAAAAAACAGGAGCTTTATCATGATAAGAAAAAGAAGAAAAGGAAGAAAAAAGTAAAAACGGCAGCCTAGTACAAGCTAACCGGATCTTCTATGAGGTCCGGTATGACTGTTGCAACTAGTACCAAAGTTAAATTGAAAGAGAACAAACTGAAAGGTTTAAAAAGTAAAAAAGTGTCTAAAACAGATGTAAAAATGCAAATGAAATCTCTTAAAGGTAAGCCTATAACGGCTAAAGGAAAAGGAACTAAAACTTTAATTAAAGCCAAGGCTGTTAAGAAGAAAAATAAAAAAACAAAAGATGGTGCAATTCAATTAAATTGAAAATAATGAAACTGAAATTTTTCAAAAATAATAGTTAAAAAATGATGTATTTATTAGAGATAAATTTAATAGTTTTCTTTTAAATTTCATTTTCATAATAACTCTTCGTAAGTACTTTTCTTATAATATATTTATTTTAAAGATAAAAATTAAAATTAAAATTGAGAATCTTCTCAAATCGTTGTTATAATGTAAGATACTTTTCGCACACCAACAGTAGTGTTTGTTTAAAAAAATTAAACTAAATATTTGTATAAATTCCATTAAATTTACGATTATCATGTAACATATAATATTTTTTATGATTTATCTATCTTCATTGTATTTACATTATAGGATAGAAATCTTTGCAAAGTAATATATACTGTATTGTTACTTCTCATTTATAAAATTGTTTGTTAATGTATTTCTAATAAGAAAAGAAGTGTGTGCATATATATAAAATCTGAACATAAAGCTTAGATAACTTATTTTATATTATTAGCTTTTTGTTATAATCTACACGCAAACATATATATGTTACAGTGAAAGACCAAAGTTGGAGAATTTCAAAATTTGCACGGTGAAATGTCAACACATACCAAATACGTCTATGAAAGACCGAATATTTGGGTTTATTCTTATACATTAATATTTCAGACATATACCAAGCGACCATGTGAACATTCTCCAATTTCAGTCTTTCATGATAACATATATATATATACATATATACATATATATATATCAAATATTTTGTACAAAGTACGAAGAGTTTTCATGATACCACAATTGTTTAAATAGACACTTACAAGGAGTGGAATTTATTAAATTCCATTTCAGACTGGTTAATTAATATAGGGGTAACATATGTAACATAAAATTTGAACACGTGTAAAATAAGAGTCCAAGAGTGGATATAGGAAAAATTGTTATATAAATAGAATAAATCAACAGAGTATAAATATCGATTGAAGAAATTATATATATTGACATATATATATATAGGGATTATAATATGTGAAATGTTTCGATATTCTAGCTAATTTTATGATTTATGAGAAATAATGAAAAAATAACATTATGAAGCAAGTTATAAAATTATTTGATGTGAATAGCGATATTTTTTGTATGAACATTTCACATATTTTGAAAGAAAAAAGAAAAAAAAAAAGAATTGATATCATTAATGAAGGAGTATTTAATTAAATATTCAAGTTATTAACACTTCATACAAAAGAAATAGTATATGTTGATATTTGTTTGTAATTTTATATGACTGAGAAGATAAATAACAAAGGTATACACATATATCTCTTTTTACTTACATTACAATAATGGATCTGCAGCTTTTTTCAATTCACATTAATTTATGAAAAAAAAAACAAAATAAAAAAAGAAAAATAAATATTACATATATTCAATGTAATGCCATTTCACTCACTCAGTCAACTTTTATAATACTAACATAAGTCTAATGTGAGGAAAAATAATAGAACATTGATAAAAAAAGAAACAAAAAGAAGACAATTATGCTAATGTGTATATAATACAAATAAATAAGATTTATAAAAATGAGCTCGGTGCAAAATGTAATTACCTCTGTAACACTTATTTAACCATTTGACTGTGAACAGCACCTATAACTCCCAATGCAAAATGTCTGTAACGGACAAATTACTATTGCCACGTTTTGTTTCTAAGCTATCCATAGTCAAAGAATTAATGCTACTGTTATTCATTTTTTGATTCCTCTTTTATTTCCCCTACATGTAAGAAATAATACGTAACTGTATACTATATGCATTTTTAACAAAATAATCAATCTGATTACCTATAAGTTTATGATAGTTATTTATCTATATACATGATAAATATTATTATATCTTATTATTATTAGCTAGCGTTAGGAACTCGAAGCTTATTGTTGCAAATATTAAATCCCACCAATGTTCCCGTCTCTGCACAAAATGTTTCTTCTCTATTCGCGATTCTCCCCATTTTGTTGAGATCTATTCTAATATTGTATTATATTCCATATATATAAAATTATTGACCTTATATTGAATTGATCTTTTAAAAAAAAAAAAGACCTCTAATGGTGTAATTTTCATTTAAAATTGTATACTTTTCATGGTTCGAATTTTAAAAAACATAATAGGTGTTTTTCTGAAAATTTATATTATCATAAGTATGTACATCCTCAGTGTAAAAGCATAAATTTCTCAGTATGTTCAAAATATCATTGTACATTTTATGTATTTAAAAAAAATTGTCTAAAAGAACAATTTATGATATACAAACAATTTAAATTGTATTGTAAGATACACACACCACATCACATACACACACACACATACGCGCAAGTAATATATAAAGACATCTATTTAATAATATACAACTGAGACTTGTAATAGTCGAGTTAAAAATATTCTAAATATACAAACAGTAATATAATTACTATTTGTCTCTAAGAAGAGTGTACACTTTGTTCTCATTGAACATCATTGTTACGTAATGGCACATATGTATTTTGTACATTATTCATTTTTGAGTGATAGAATAATATATCAAATAAAAATCTAACTGATATGCTGCCAGTATAAAATAGAGAGGTATTCCCTCCTTTTTCTTTATTTAATATTTAGAAGTAATTTTTTTAACGACAATCAACTGTACCATACTTATTCACATTTTTTCACATGATTAAATAAAAATATTTTTTTTAAATATATAGAATTTAATCACAATACGATAAGGTATCTAAGTAAAAATGATATTTCGTCGCTTGGAAGAAGTATAATAAATAATTATATAGATTTGTGCATTAATAGTATACAAATTCTCTTTCTCTCTCTATAAATTCAAAAATTCTGTGAGTATGCTACTTTTAAACATATCTCTCAAAAACATGATTTATATATAATTCTTTGATATAATAAAAATAAGAAAAAAAAAAAATAAAAATCATATCAAGTTAACTAAGGGAGCAAAAATATATTATTAATGGAAGGGCATCATCTTAACACATATCTATTTTGCTCTTTGTAGGAGGTGCATTTAATCCACCGATATCGCCCGATTCAAGTTGTTTCAAAAGACGGAATAATGCAGCTGCTTCTCTAATGCGACTAAATTCAATACAAAATGCTTGCACCTCGATGAATAACTCTTGAACATTAATGATTTTATTCCTAATTAAAGATTGGAGAAATACACAAACTAAACGTACTAGGCGATTTTGCATGTAACGATCTTTTATAGTCTCGCAGGTGGATATACAATTGCTAATATATAAATGAACAAATTCGGTTGGCAAATCCACGGTGGTTGTCAACCTATTTACAACTTCCATAGAATGAAGGGACATTTCCATGTTTACCAAGACGCTAAAATATTCCGTTATTTGGCTAGATTGCATAAGTTTTAATAAAACTTCGATAGCAATTAATGGATTATTTTCAACTAAATCTGGCAACTTTCCAGGTGTAAGACCTATATGATAAACCAATTTAGGATCCCTATCTAATTCGTTAACTAAATGTTGTTGTTGTTGAAGTGTCAAGACGCTTTTAAAAGCTTTGCCCATTAATCTACGTGCCTCTGCTCCAGCACAATAAGAAACGCACATACTGTTATCGTATTCAATAGTGAATTCAGAAGGATCGGTCATATTATACCATGTTAATTCATTAATAGAATGAAATATAGGTGGAGCCAACCTTAAAAATTCAGGACTATAACTTTGAGCACATAATGGTGGGTCTCCGACAATAAGATTTTCTGCTACATTTCTCAACATTTTTTTATCAGATCCAGTTATCTTAGAATGATCCATATCTGGCAATATTATTGGATTGCCACATTTGCTTATGGAAGGAAGTTCAGAATGATATTCAGCAAGTTGCAACTGTAAGTTGGTTAAATCTATAGAAGGTGTCGATGCAAAATAGAGATCGTCAACAACTAATTGACGTGGTGTTTTCTTCATCACTTCTTTCTGATTATATCCTAGCAAATTAATAAGTAAATTTTTCTCGCATTCAGAAAGTACTGGTATGTGTCCTGAGAAGTTATTTAACAAAACACCATTATTACTATCTTCTTGAGATTTCAGCATTTGAACAAAAACTGTAGCAAAGGGTGTCGAAGCTAATGGCTCTCCTTTGTACAGATCGAACAACATTGTTAAGGCCATTATTCGTTGACCATGTTTTGATAACAAATCAACGTGCTGCAGTAAAAGAAGTAATGTCATTCCAACTTTAAAGCGATCTTCCTTGGAGAATATTTGATGAAGCTGATTGCAAAGATTTTCCAGGTTAGTGTCAATATTATCTTCATCAAGAATATCTAATAGTTTGGTTAGGTCCTTTGGTGCCAGTGCCATTGTGAACTTTTTTATATGATAAATTATAATAATAATAATGATTAATATTCTTCAATAATATACATTTGACCAGTGATTTCTCCAAAATTTTAAATATACATCGAATTATATATATATTTATATTTTCGTATCAGTTATAAAAATAAATTTCTCAATCTCCATTTTTAAAACACACTTTTTCAATTCAAAGTTACAATCACGAAACTATATACAAGGAGAACAAACGCAGTGTTATAAATGTGTCTACGTATATGCAGTATGAAAAGATGATTTTTATTACCACTAGAGAGCGCGTCGATTCGATGGGTCAGATTTTTCAAATATATATAGTTGTACCAACACAAAAAACAACACACATACACGTACTAAAATCTGAACTCCCGAACACCACCGCCGCCCTCGTGGAGAATTATCGTGTTTCCTCATTTTTAACAACACAAATTCTACGAGAACGCGTATCGCGTTCATTCTCCTTATATATAGGCTTCGTGGTTACAACGTTAACATTTACTTTCATGGAAATAATAACGAAGCTATATATATGAAAATAAGGAAATACCGGGTACGATAATTCTCCACAAGGGCGGCGGTGGTGTTCAGGAATTTAGATTTAAATACGTGTGATTTTATAAATAAACAAATGGAACAAATAGTTCTTTTTGATGTTTTTGTTTTAATCACGAAGCCTTAATTTGTTTACAAATGTGAATTTTAATTGAATTTTCTGTTTATGATGGTGAAATATTGTGTTGTGGTGGATTGCATCAACAATAAAGAAAAGAAAACAAAAAAAAATAAGTTGAAACTACAGAAAAATTCTTTTTTTACCGTACCCAAAGTAAGTGTAACTTCAAAACTTTAGTTTACTTAACAAAAAAGAAACAGTTAAATAATATTTTAACATATTTACAATTAATACCAATATTTTTACTGCAGATTTATTTTGGATTAAATCGTAAAAAATAAACATTTTGATTGCAGGAAACTCAAATTATAAGGCAATGGAGTGAAATATTGAGGCAAAATTTAGACTTCGATCCAAAATGTCGCCAATTTATCTGTGATGAACATTTTGATGAAAAATACATAATTAGAAAAGATATAATAACAATACCTGGTGAACAACCTTTTGTATCTGAAAGACAAAAAATTATCTTAAAGCGAGATGCTATTCCAACATTAGATAAAAAAACTTCAGCGAGTGAAAATATATGTGAAAGTATGGTAGTTGCTGCAAGTGAGGAATTTGTAGTTAAGGAGGTTTGTTTTTTAAACCAAATAATAATCTGTGATAAAAAAAAAATTAATAACTTTATTAATAAAAGTTAATAATTATATTTTTCTGTAGGAGCCAGTTGATTTAATGAGAGAAGATGGCATTATTGAACCAAATATTATTGAAGAAGTATGATTCAAAATTTTCTTTTCTAGTCAATTCTGTAAATTTGATATTGTAACAAAATTATTTATGCACTTCAAAATATTTATTTCTATAAGTTATCTCCTAATAACAGCTAAAGCTTTTAATCAAAATTGTATTTGTATCTTTAATAGGTGGAGTGCATAAATGCAGAATTATCAGAGTCACATACAGATTTTTCGATAGATGACCTCATTAAGAATTTAGAAACGCATAAATTACCAAAGAAATGGGGTTGGGTTGATGATCACCTCGATGCACCCGCAGTGATTCTGTGTCATTTGGATTATGAATCATATGATGTCAAATTACGTGTAAAAATCGATAAGGTTCTAAATGTAATTGTAAGTGCTTTCTTCTATTTTTTTTTTATTTTCTACAGATGTACGTTAACAGTATAATTTTTTAGGTAACAAACGTAAAAATTAGTAAATCAGTAAAAAGTGAATTTGTTATTTCTAGTATGAATAAATTGTGGGAATTTCTAAAAGAATTAGAGAGATCTCAAATGTGTAGTGGTAGTGGATTTGACTGTCCAAAGTATTTATTGCAAAATTAAGTTTTTCTTGTTGCGCTTTATATTTCAATTATAGTACTCATATTTTAATAGGTCTTCAGAAACATGCACAGTTTTTTTGAAAGCTGATGAAAAGTATAAAATACAAGCAGCAAAATATAGATGCAAAGCATGTAGACGACTGAGAAACAAATTACACAATCAATTATACCTACCAAAAATGGATGTTGATGAACATAATAGAAGATTAAAACTTAAACTTAATGCTGTGAAGAAAAAGTGTATTCGCCTTAGTAATAAGGTACGTTTATCTCTAATGTATAAAACTAACTGTTATCGTGAATCCAATAATTTCGTTTTGTTAAATAACTTTAATGTTTGAATTACAATATTACAACAATATTTACTATCATTGAGTATATGCTACTGATTGATTGTTTAGAATGAAACTCTGAAACAAATCATTAAAGAAAAAAGAAAAAAATGTGCTGATGCTAAACGAAACTGCGAAACTGTTATACAGAAAGAAATACTTGCTCTACCGCCAATTCAACAAGAAACCATCAGAGCATGCTTTGCTGCGACTAAATGAAACAATTGCAAACAAAGAAGATACAAATGAAGATAAATCTGTCATGTGAATAAGAATTAATATTACCGAAAATACATAATAATTAGTATAAAAAATAGCGATAAAAAGAAAGAAGAATTTTGTCAATAATTTAACGATTATGTAAAATATGTATAAATTATTTATGTAAAATAATAATTATAATGAATATTTATTTATATACTCTACAATATTTAAAATAAAATCACGATATATACAAACATCTGAGTTCATTTCTACAGTATTTCCTACTACTATTAACAATAATAATAATAATAATAATAATAATAATAATAATAATAAATTTTTGCTAAATATATTGTAATGTATAATTTTGTTCGAATGTGGACATCTTTAGGATGCACATCCCTCGTGATTAGACCCGGGCAATGGTATTTTACTTTCAATGTAATGTTTATCATATTTTATATGCTATACATTCCATTGCAAGTAAAATCCAGCTAAAGACCGCTTACCATAAATATTATAATGGTAATTAGTTTCTTTTATTTTCCTAATTAATATCATATTCTCATTCCTTTCATTGTTTTTCCCTAAATATTCCCTTCATATTATATTTCATATTATAATACTCGATATACTTTTTTGAAAACTCTAAAGATAAACATTCTTTCAGTTAGTCACGATAAAGTAGTCACGGTCGCGATAAAAAACTTGCTTATAGTTTTTAATTGTACAGTAAGTTAACTGTGTAGTATGTATTTAAAAAAATCGTATTCTTGTCAAATAGACTTGCCGCTACACAATGTAATATTTTTATACGATTATATTTAAAATTAATATCGATTTATCTAGTATATTAATATTTTTATATTATAATGGATAATAAGTAATGAGAGAAATAAAGAATATAGAAAAAAAGAAAGAAAGATGTTATGTTCTCAACGGCGTGTAATATGGGCGTCTCTAAATCGCACAATGACCAAGTGGTCATAATTACAAGAGCAACGTAGTCTCTTTAACAACTTCTCGCGTGCATTCTTCGATGTATTCATGTATTTATTTGTGCGTGTACGTGTGCGTGCACGCATGTGAGGGTGCGGGTGAATTAAGAACGAATGAGAAGGGATCTCATCTCTTCATCATGAAAGGAAGATCCAGTTTGTATTGAAAAGTCTAAGAGATCGCATGCAAGATAACATCGATTATTATACAAGTGCAATTTGGTTCTTCTTTTATTATTATTATTATTATTATTATTATTATTATTATTATTATTATTATTATTATTCTTCATTCATTTTCGATATCATTTCGATCGAGAATGATACCAGTTTCTTGGATTATTTGCTTTCTTGCTATAGGTGAGTTTAAAAGATAAAATTATTTGTTTTTTAATAAAATAAGGGTGCGTTATTATGTATATATATATAAATGATTGTTCATTATTAATACCATTCGTTTAATCTGGTGTTTTATTATTAGGAGTTAACGCGGCAATGAATCAAGGTCTCGCGAACCACCCGACGGTTGTAAAGGTCTTCAGAAACCACACGGTTTTGCTACCCTGCTATGTGCAAGATCTTGGTAAGTAATAAGCGTGAAATTGCTCGTTGTAATTCTAACACAAGCCCGCATATCCGCGTAGAAAACTACTCAATTGATTTTATTCATAAACTTGCAAATAATACCAAAAATACACCAAAGAATTGTTCATTTATACTAAACTTACAATTAGAGAAATAATTAAAAAAACAACAAATGATATATACTCTCTTCTCTTGTTAGAAAATAAATATTTAAATTACCATATACGTTAATATTATTTTTGAATAATATTAGAAGATAATTGCAAATTCAATAGCATATTAATTATAAAAACAAACGTAAAAATATTGAAGGGGTGCCAACCAGAGTAAAATGGTGGGGAAATGGGATTCCCTTGGCTGACAGCGATGATCCCCATCTGATAACACCCGAAAAAATTCGACTATGGTCTAACAAAAGCTTAGAGATTTCTAACGTTCAACCAGGAGATATGGGAGAATACGTGTGCCAGGCGTCTCGACCAACTCCTTGGGGATATGTTACGCGCGTCTACGATATCCAAGTTATGTGTGAGTACCAACCATAATACTGTCATAAATAAATATACCTTCCTACCTATCCTTTCAAATAATCTTACATTATATAAGCTTACTCCTAAATTATTTTCAATATCAATTTGATTCTCATCATTTATACACTTGCTAAATTTACCTACTTATAATCAAATTTATTCCATTCATATATTTAAACAAACAGCATTTTATTAGAATATTTGTTTTTTCTTATATCATTCGGTAATAGAAACGCAGGCGAAACGATCGATTTAAGTAAAAGAACATTTTTTTTTCTATAGAAAATTTGATTTTACAATAAAAACCACAGCGTTTAGATTAGGAGAATTTTTGATAACTTCTTATGTGCGTACATAAGTACACACACTAGTTTTTTTTTATTTAATTTTACTTAACCAATTAATTATTGTCTCACCTCGTAAACCCTTGAGACTACCCCTATTGAGAAATGAATTAAATATATATGAAATAATTCAATGATTCGGTTTGAAACGTTTTATTGATACTTCCAAGAATGATCCCGTATAGGAAGGAAAGATAACAAAAAGGTCCATCCTCTAGAGAAATTCTTTTTCTTCTATGTCTGACAATGAGTCGATATATCAAATAAATGCTTGATATTCGTAATCAAATATTAGAGAAGAACATGGAACAATCCTAAGTCTTACACACCTCGTTTTTTATATTAAACAAAATATTCATATACATATATGAATACATACATTTTTCGATTTCAACGAGTAGGCAAATACGATATGAGAATAGATAACATATGTATCTTTGTCACGCTCTAGAAACTTCGGGTGCCTGGCACTGCTTATATTCCCTAACCAGTTCCTTTCGTATATACTTCCAGATCCAGCGAGTATTCGCACAATACCGGAATCCGGTGTACTGGAAGTCAATTTAAAAGAGGAAGTCAACATGGAGTGTGTCCCAAACGGTGTCCCCACGCCAGTCATCTCTTGGTGGGCCAAGGTAATAATAGAAAAACAAATAGAAAAAATTCCTTTTCTCGACAACTTTGCAATTATTTACAGGACGGTGAGATACCATTGTTAACCAACAGACCACAATTAAGATTTTACGTGGATCATCGTAATCGTTCAGGGCAATACACCTGCATCGCCAACAATGGTATCGGTGATCCAGCCTCGGCAACGATTGATCTTCGCGTAAAATGTGAGTCTTCCGAACAAAATTAAAAACAAATAATCAATCAAACGAGAATCCAAATAATTGCAAAACCCAATGAATTAAGTTATAACTAAACATTTTGGATCTCTAGAAGAATACAGTCAATCAAATTACAATCATTTCAAAAGCCCCTGGCCGCACTATTTTGTCCTTAAAAAAAGGGAAAAAGAAAAATTACGGTATGGTAGGTAGGGTAGAGGAAAGAATAAAGGATATTACGAGATGTACGGAGCGATATTGTGCATGCATTTCTCTATTATCTATTTCCTTTTCTAGTTTTTTATCTAATTTTACTAATTTCTATTCCCTAACTCCACCTTTTATATCCCTTTAGGTATTTATCCTTAAGAAGATTCGAGGCTACTTTATAATGAAATATTCTAACTCGTATTCAGATGCAATCGTGTCAAATTGTATTCGACGATTACGAGTGCGTCGTAAAACGATTATAATTAAATTAGCAAATTGCTGAGTGAGCGCGTTTATCCTTCTTAGTATTCCAATCGTATATACAAGCGTACGTACATTTATACATTAAGTACAAACCAATTGCTCTCATGACGGATAACATTTAATATCGTTATGCAAATGTGAATAATTATTTACATGTCCTGATCAAAAGAAGATCCCAACTTTATCGACCTAATCTTATTATTTAATCATAAATATTTCATTCTAATCAAACGATACGGCGCGCGTATATTATTATATACGTAACCAATATGGAGAACTGTATGCGTATTTGCAGATAAGCCTGAAATTATTGTACAGAAGCCATGGGTTCATGCGTCCCCTGGAATTCGTACCCAATTGGATTGCAATGTTATTGCTTGGCCCGATCCTGAAGTAAGTTGGAAAATCATTTTTCTTCCTAAGATTTATCCTTTCTTTTTTCTTTTTTCTGTCGTTGAAATATCAAAGTACATGTGAAATTAATCAGAATGACAATAACATATACAATTGAAATAATTTTACAGGTTGAATGGTTCTTCACGAACACAACGGTACCCTATTCAACGAGAATACTGAAGCATAGTACAGGACATAATCACAGTTTAGTGATAAGGAACGTGATAACGAAAGATTACGGATTTTACTTATGCAGAGCATGGAATTCCTTGGGAATAACTGAGGCAGTTATCCAATTGTCGGGAGCCGCGAATCCTGCGGTTTTCAAAGAAGTTAAGAGTATATCAAAAACTGCATACAATTTTATTTGGGAAGTCGATTGTTATACTCCTATCGTTGAGTATCGATTCTCATTTCGACGATACAGAGTAAGTATTATTTATATACAGGGTGTGTCTCCGAACACACTGAAGAGAGAAATGTAGTTTTATTAGATAATAGGAAGCTTTTATCATTTGCTATAATCGTCTGCAACCAACCACTATCTATCCAATTTATCTAATTGATATACACTTTATGAATATATAGAAATACATACGCGAAGATGAAGATTCTCATACGATTACGACATACAAGTGGCACAGACTTTACATACCGAGCGGAAGCAACGCTATTGGTCCTGTACATGCTCGATCCTTTAATCTAACAGGATTGGATGAAGCCACTCACTACGAAGCTTTCGTGGTTTCAAGAAATCGTTACGGTTTGAGTAGGGCATCTAAAATCATCAAATTTGCTACGGAAGGTGCTCGTAAGTTAAAAAGAAATGATATAATTCCTTAGAAATACAAATCTCAAAATGGAGAATTCTCATCTTTTGGATCTTTCCTTTCTACGTATGTTGTTTTTCTGCAGCTCCTGATGCTGAAGACTATTACAAAACTACCAAAGAAGTCCCAGAAGAAAAGATCAACACTGGTATACCGTTTATTACTAACATTATTTGAAAAAAGATATTAAAAATTATTCGTTTTTTTATCACACCAAATTGGAAAATAATTGATCTTTCTTTTGTTCCACCGTAGTCATACAAATGGCCTCGATCTCTCAAAAATCCAGCGTGGATAACAAAAATGGATGTACTTCTATGATGAAGAAAAACATTGCTCTTGTCGTATCTTTCTCCATGTTTTGTTCTATTATAAGGTTATTATAGGCTGTCCTCTTTCGATGGACAACTACTGAGACTTATCTTCCTATTATTTCTACAAAAATGAGAAAAGAGACGAAGAAAAAAGTTGACACTAATAGTACGAAGCGATAATTAAAAAAAGAACCATAACCATCTTCATCCTATATTAGGATAGATAACAATCACTTTTATAAATAAAAATAAATTAATATTATTTTATATCTACAAACTTACATAAAAATGTATTATTATTATTTCTTTGGAATTAAAAATAAAAGATTTTATTATTTAAATAATAAATCAAATTTATAAAGAAAACTGTGTTACGACCACATACTCGTGTGATATTGGTAAATTATCATGGAATAAGTTCCACGAAAGAATACAGAGGTACACAAAAGAATACAGTATTCTTTGATAATATATATAATATAGTTACATTGTAATAGAATTTTAAATAATTATATTTAATTTTTAATATATTAACATGTGTGTGCCTTCAGAAATGCATTTATATATATATATTTTAAAATGAAGCAATTTAAGACACTCAAATAAAAAAGAATCCAGAAGGTTTGTTGTTAAATCCAACGATGATCACCTGTAACAAAAAGCAAACTATATTAGTCATACAGTCAAGTGATACAATAGCCTAACATATAAGTGGTCCAATTCACAGATGCACTTTTCATTTGAATTCCTTATTTATTTTTTATCAAATCTCTAATTACCGTTGCAATAAAATTAAATTTAAACGCGTGATTTTACATTTATATAAAATAAATAAAAATAAAGAAATATAGGAAAAATTAGAATACTAAATTACTAAAAAAAAATAATATCTATTAATTATTATGAAATACTTTTAAACTGCATTATTATTAGAAAAAAAAAAATTGCAAATTTAATAAAATACGATCAAAATGAAAAATTTTAAAGACGAAACAAGAAAAGAAAAATTACTATAATATTTACCAAACGTTATTTAAGCTTCAAAATTTAATAATACAGAAATCTTAATATTTCTGACTCTAAATAAACACATATGCATCTTTTGGACGATATGGCACACAGATTTGATGTGCCAAGGAGATGGAATGGTCCATCATCTCCAATTACAACTAGAAATTAATGACGAGCAAGAAAGTAATACAATAAAATATAAAAAATAACTAAAGAGCTATTTTCGAAAAGTTCGAACTTGCTGTTGAACTTTTGAAAATAACTCAGTAGCCTCAATAGTAGTTGCCCTCTTCAGCCACAATTAAGTGGGGGCCTCTTCGGCAATTAGCCTCTTCGGCATTTAGCCTCTTCTTTCTTCACTCCTGAAAACTGCAATTGGACATTTTCCACGTACAAGCAAGATAAGACCTCTTATTCTTTTTTTGCAAATAAACTCATATTTCGTTAATACTCAAATTCTCAATTAATAAAAAATTAATTTACATTTTCCGTTAATTATACTAAAACTCGTAAACCATCAATGAATTTAGAGTTCATTGACCATACACGTATACACGAGCACAATTAATTAAATGTCCAAGCAGATAATTATAGTCGATGACCTAAAAACACGTCGCACTTTTCATGTCAAGCAATAAAATGAAATTGAAATAAATAATGCAATAAATGTAAGGCATTTTTTTGCAATATTTTCATTTCATTCATTCTTTACATTGAATTATATATTAAATATTTTTAATTATAAGAGAAAATCGCGATTGTGCAAAGTGTTAGTTACAAAACTTAAAACTAAGTATCAAATTCATCAAAGAATTTGCGAATTTGTTCGACTCTATCTCGTTCGAGATAGAATCGAAATAGAAATGAATCTTACAAATCGTTGCAAATCCCTTTGAATCATGATACATAATGAAGATTACAGAAGAGTCACAAAATAAATTTACAAAGCAAACATATTAGAATAAATACAAAAAAAAAATTTTTGTAACAGTTCTGTATAAACCAGGAGGCGAAATTTCCACTCCGGAGTGGAAGCAAACCTCGTGCCTTTCCTGGATCCTACCTACTTAAAATTAAAGTTTTCACATTCGCTCAAAGAAATATGCTACCTGCCTGCCAATTACCCGTATTTAAAAAGTGCAAACATACATGCGTACCCACCCTCTCACTCCACGATTCTCTCACATACCACCAGGGTGCAAAAGCCTAAACTAGAGAGCATGCCCCGGGGCACCTCCGACACCCTAGTTCAAACACGTGTTTTCTAAACTTATGGGAGTACGTACCAATGCTGTAATCGACTGCCAAGGCTAGTGGTTATTGCAATAATGACTAAAGCACAAATACTGGTACATACTAGTATATATGCATACCAGTAATATACGAGTATATCAAAGTTTCTGCAAATAAATGCAGTAACTCTACTATGCAAAACGATTATCAAAAAAGAAAATTAGAAATATTTAATAGAAATATAAAAATAAAGAAACACACACGCGTGTATTTTTCATATCACACGTGATATGTAGAAGTAGTGCTCTCAGTATTAAATGATGTATTATCTAAAAAATATCGCGAAACGATGTACAGAACACACTACCTAATACGCACACACAGGTGTAAAGTACATCGTGCAACCACTAACACAATAACAGCCGCCAATAGGGGAAAAACTTAAAACTAAACCCACACTAACTGTTTCTCACCCATACGTGTAACACCTGGGCACACGTATAAATGAGAACGCAGAAAGTATGGGGGGGAGAAACGGGAGATTAGTATATTAGAAGCTGAAAAGCCTGATCTAAAAAATATGATTAAATACACATAAATACATAACACATAAATATACATTTTTATATAAATTCATCTAAGCGAGGCTAAGGACTCTACAATTTATTTGATAAATATTAACTTTTAATATCTTTTAATATCTTTTAATATCTTTTAATATATTTCAAAACCTCGGACGACTCCTTTCATTAAGTTGGCTGTTCTAATAAAAGAACTGGGCTTTGAGCCACCACTTAACTGCTAGAATCTATCCGTCGCGAATGAGTTTGTTTTCTTGCTCATTTATTTGTAATATCAAAGTATCGATATATCAAAATTAATCGCGATTAGATAAACTAAGTACGAAGCAATGCATGTAAGACATTTATTACATGCTTTTCTGGACAAAAACGAGTAAATAAATGCTCGATTTCACCACTACTAACCACGAACAAAACACGTAATAAAAAAGAAAGTGTATTTATTAATTGCATTATTAATTAAATGAATTTAACCGGTGAGACAAGAAAACCTATCCTGAACTAATATAAAATATACAATACAATATACAATACAATATACAATTTTCATGAGTAACTCCTAGAAAGGAATTACTCATGTGCTCGTCACTAATTTATTGGAATAATTACAACCAGTAACTCGTGCCGATTAGGACCTTTCATCCTCGACATGATTGAGCACCGGAGGGACTTTAAATTTTAACTCACGACATAAGAAGTTCTACGATGGCTCCAAAACACTCCTACGTTACAGCAAGTATTGTAGTCTGCTGATTGAAGATCCATCGAAGATCCATCGAAGATCCATCGAAGATCCATCGATGATCCATCGATGATCCATCGAAGAATTCATCCCACATCTTTGATAAGGTAGAAAGTCCGTCGTCATATCTGTAAAATAAAATAGAACAAAACGATAAGTTATATGTAATATGATCCAAAATTATAGCAAACAAAAACGAATAAAATGTTAATAAAAATAGATACTTACAATGCATTCCAATGGGATGCAATTCAATTGCACCATGGCGATGCACCTCGCGTGAATCTAAAAACGCGGTATAAACGAAAATAAGAAACTATAGATGAGTTTCTTATCGCGAAACCGAAATTTTATTATACGACGAACAACACTGATTCTAATTCGCGTTTGATTTTAATTTGTTTTACGCCCGATCACTGATTCTAAACAACTAATTCAAAGACTGCTTTGCACACAGTCAATGCAAGTAGAAAAATCTTCATTGATGCACTGATTCTAATACGCGAACAGTCTGTGCGACTGTTTAAAGATAAAAATACAACTTTACTCGAACAAACTCTAATGCAATTACTGCCTTGGTCGCAGTTAATTTAATATATATATTTCAAAAATTGTTCGCGAACGCGACGGAATTGAAATTAACGAACGAACGTGCTTCTAATCCGTGATTTTAATTATATTTAACGATACAACACTCCCGTATATTGCTTCGCGCACGATGCAATGCACGAACACTTGCAACACTTCACAAACACAATTCACAAACACTTCCAACACTGATATATTCCCATGATGATCTGAAACAGAAATAAAAACAAAATTATAAATATCATTGTTGTAAGTAAAAAAATTATTATAATTATTGAGAAAGTGTTTAAAATAAAAATTGACTTACGTTTATTCTTCATTGATGAATGCACGATGGGTATCCTACCCTTAGGATGACGATGAGCACACGTTTAAACCGAATAAAAGAAACTTACGGAGTTTCTTAACCGAGCAAACGAAACTTTAACATGCGACGATCAACACTGACTTTACTTTCCGATTCTTTTGTATTTTATTTTTACGATGCAACACACGAGTACCTCATTGCCTACGCGCTCGATTGCAATGATGTTCTGAAACAGAAAAATAAAAAGAACAATTAATGTCATCGTCGTAATAAAAAACCATTGAAGTTATAATAGAAATTTTTGATAGAAAAATATACTTACTTTTAGTCTTCATTGATGACTGCAGGATGGGTATCCTACCCTTAGGATGACGATGAATAAAATAAAATTAAATAAAACTCTGAAAAGCTGAAACATACTAAAAAGATTATAGAACAATATATCCTGTGAATCATTCCTGAAGGCATTGCACACTTTTAAAGATATTTTATCATAAAGAATCAATATAAATTCAAGCAATATTAATTGCCTTTATCTCACTACTTGTATAAAATTACATATAAAGTATGTAATATCAGTAAAAATTGTTAATAAAAATCGATAACGTTATATATATATAATAGTTTAAACGTCACGTTAGTTAGATCTTAGCTCGTTGAAGGACTGATCAGGAATGAACACGTAACCGCGTCCTTCATGTCGAACGTTCGGCTGTCTTCGTTTTGTTTTCGGCTGTCTTCGTTTCTTCTGTTCTCACTTCCAGAAATTCCTGGAATATACGTACACATTCGTTATTGCCCGTAGATAGAATATTTTGTTTTCTTATTTTCTCTCTCTCTCTCTCTTTTTCTCTCTCTCTCTCACTTTCGTTCTCACTCTTTGTATACATTTCTGTATGGTTTAAAAAAAAGAATAACGCTTACCTCGATGAATATGAAGATAAAAAAGAGTAAACACAATTGTTAGACTGAGTATATGTATTCCTGCTGGACTCTCTCCTAATGCTCGGTACCTAAAAAAGGAAAAAAAAAGATTACATTAGTATAACATAAAGAAAATCAAAAATATGAGTGTATGTGTACGAGCTACCTATACTTGTGAATATATGCTTGTATGTGTGTGTATGTTACAGGAATCGAATTTAATACGAAATACGATCTTTGAATACATAATTATGAAAAATAATTAATTAGAGCATCATTAGAGATGGTAGTAATTATCGATACCATGAAAAAAACTGGAAATTAGAAGAAATATTGTTAAGTAACATTGGTGAGATTTGGCGGGATATCGAGATATATCGATGTTATATTCTCACAGATATCTATCGAACTTTTCAATATTTCGTTTTGAAAATACTCACGTATGGAAATCTTGCTTATAGCTATCGTTTGATATATAATAGAAAGGTGTAAAATACTTTTCCATTACCTGAGTTAAACGGGATGATGCAATACGCTGGAACATGTACAGCTGACAGAAAATGGCGTTTCCTCTACCTTTCCCCTGCGTTTCCCCTTGCGATGCCACTGCGTTGCCTCTGCTGCGCATCTGCTGCGCGCGGTAGTATGCGCTGTAGTCCACTTTCAAAAAAAAGTAGCGAAATCCGTTGACCAATGGCTACTTGAGATTTTGCATTTTTTACATCTATTATAGAAAAATATCGAATAGTTAAAAATAGGATATAGGAACATAACAATTGTTGAAATGTATACTTTATTAATCCAAACAATAAAAATTGAACATTATAAGTCGATATCCTGCTGTATGTCGATATGCTGTAAAACAAGATATATATATGATTGCGTAGAAAAATGCATACAAATGTACATGGAATTTTTTTCTACGAAAATATTTTTTATCCTCGACATTATCGTAATCTTTCGATTATATCATTTGAAAGTTACTTATTAGAATAATCGATTAGTATATAGGCAAATTATTTACGTTAGAAAATATTTTTTAATTACCTGAGATTAACGGGACGACGTATAATCCATCCGATCTCCAGCACCGACGCCGCGAAAAGAAAGAAAAATGATCAGCAAAGAGCCCTGATTGGCTGATAATTATTGCAAAAGAAAAAGATGACCAATCAGAAATTCCCAATTACCATATAGAAATGTATTTTACGCACACGTACGTAACTCGCCTTTATTCATGACCACTCTAGTCAAGCTTGATATGATAATTTATTTATTAAATAAATAAAAAATTTATTCTATTTTACTATTTAAGGTACACGTATCTTGTTAATATTTAAAAAATAACGAAATGAATAAAGACAATATGCACTATAAACCTTATCACACCGTACAAAAAAACACACATAATTTATTTATCTAATAAATCAAAAATCAATTTTATTTTCCTATTAGGTGTACACGTTCCTTGATAATATTTAAAAAATAAGGAATAAAAGAAAGAAAGTATATACTAAAAACCGCACAGAAAAACACACTCGTATAGAAAAGAAACCTCGTTGCAGATATTTTTAAAACAATTGACATACAGCACTGCAGCCATCCTTAAAGAATTAAAATAAATTGAAACAAAACAATTGACATCTCTCATGCCAACTAGGAAAGTATAAATTCCCATATTCTGTATCAATATGGAAAAATTCTTGTTATTTAAATTCTTTAAGGGTGGTTACAGTGCTGTATGTCAATTGTTTTAAAGATTTCTATAACGTGGTTTCTTTTCTATACAATTGTGTTTTTCTGTGCAATGTGATGTCAATTGTTTTAAAAATATCTACAACGTGGTTTCTTTTCTATACAATTGTGTTTTTCTGTGCAATGTGACAATGTTTTTAGTGTATATTGTCTTTATTCTATACGTTATTTTTTAAATATTAACAACAAACGTTTTACAAGTATACAAAACATTCATATATATATAATTTTCTTTATATTATACCAATGCTATGTTACTTTATACTTTTTTTATGTTTCCAAACATTGGTAGAATACAGCATGAATATATCTAATCATTGTCAGTCTAATTGTGTTTACTTTTCTATCTAAATAATAATAGTGTTTACTTTTTTATATTGATATCAGTTCTGGTAAGTTTATTTCTTTTCTTTTATAACATAAAGAAGAGTAATATAAAAAGTATGAGAAGGGGAAAGAGAGAGAAAATGACGTCTTATACAAATATCATAAATATACATATATAGATTCCTTCAGTTTGCTTGATACTTTACTAATATAATCTTACGATTTGCAGATGTGCAAGTATTTGAAGATTTGGAATTCCACAGCATCAGTTAGGATTTCTCATTGTTTTATGTATCAAGTACATACATAAGAGAAGAACTTACAATATTTTAAAATGTAAAAATATTATTATTATTATTTGTTATTATTTTTTTTCTTTTTTCATTTACATATACGTGTACATTACGTATTAATTAACAATTATTTTAATGCACTAATGCACTTTTCTTATATTGCAGCTAAATTTTACCCTCGAAGTCCTTACTGCGCAGGAGCATTAAAATAATTACACAAAATAGATAAAAATACGAAAATCATAACGTTTTAATCTTAAAGATTATGTATTAGAAGTATGACACCCTTTATACACATGCTCATCGTTTGAAAGGTCTTATAAACAACATTTAATAAAAGTACTTTCATAGAGGACAACGTCTCATTTCAACGGTGGATTTCGAAGGGGACGGTACATAGATCATATATTCCGATCTTTTACACAACAATAGACGCTTGCATCGATTAATTAACAATTATTATAATGCACTAATGCACTCTCTTTAAGTTACAGCAGAATTTTACCCTCGAGGTCCTCACTGCGCAGGAGCACTAAAATAATTACATGAAATAGATAAAAATACGAAAATCATAACGTTTTAATCTTAAAGATTATGTATTAGAAGTATGACACCCTTTATACACATGCTCATCGTTTGGAAGGTCTTATAAACAACATTTAATAAAAGTACTTTCATAGAGGACAACGTCTCATTTCAACGGTGGATTTCGAAGGGGACGGTACATAGATCATATATTCCGATCTTTTACACAACAATAGACGCTTGCATCGATTAATTAACAATTATTATAATGCACTAATGCACTCTCTTTAAGTTACAGCAGAATTTTACCCTCGAGGTCCTCACTGCGCAGGAGCACTAAAATAATTACATGAAATAGATAAAAATACGAAAATCATAACGTTTTAATCTTAAAGATTATGTATTAGAAGTATGACACCCTTTATACACATGCTCATCGTTTGGAAGGTCTTATAAACAACATTTAATAAAAGTACTTTCATAGAGGACAACGTCTCATTTCAACGGTGGATTTCGAAGGGGACGGTACATAGATCATATATTCCGATCTTTTACACAACAATAGACGCTTGCATCGATTAATTAACAATTATTATAATGCACTAATGCACTCTCTTTAAGTTACAGCAGAATTTTACCCTCGAGGTCCTCACTGCGCAGGAGCACTAAAATAATTACATGAAATAGATAAAAATACGAAAATCATAACGTTTTAATCTTAAATTTTATTATAAAGGTTTATAAATCTTTTTATACACATGTTCAACATTCGGAAGATCCTGTAAACAACTTTCACCAAAAGAACTTTAACAGAGGGTAATTACTCAGATTAACGGTGGATTTCGAGGAGGAGGGATCACAGAACATATACCCCGAGTTTTTAAGCAACAATAGACATTTTTATCGATTAATTAACAATTATTTTAATGCACTAATACACTCTCTTTATATTTTAGATTATTTAGACACATATATGTACTAGTATAGGTATTACATACTTATTAACATATTTTTGAATATTAATCAATTTTAATTTAATATTCTTTTAGATAAAAATTTCCCCCTCCAAAGTCACCACAGCACGGAAACGTTTAAAAAAAATGTACATTAGTTTAAACAATTACATAAAAATTAAAAGAATATTAAAATGAGAACGTTATAATTTTAATTTCTATTTATTATAATTAATTTTCTCGTTACATACATAAGAAACTTTCTCAAAGCCATGTAAACAACATTCAATGAAAAAAACTTTTTTATATAATAACGTGTCAGTCTTACAGCAGATTTCGTAAAGGAAGGTACGGAAGAAGATACATCCCCATTTTTAGATTACAATATACATTTCTATCGATTAATTAATAATTATTTTAATATTCTAATACACTCTACTTATATCTAAGATTAGTTTCAACGCATATACATTGTTTTAAACATTCCATACCTATTAAAGTACTTCAAATAGAAAACAATTTTGATACGTTATAAATTTATGATTTTTCTCCATCACTGTCTTTACTTACTTTCTTTCGTAAACATAATTTTTTCCCTTTACTTTTATTGTTTTCTAATTAGTTTTCTGTTAGACTTCGACGAGTTAAAATCGATTCATATTACTGGCAAATTAAATTTATTGAATATTTATTGAAATTTGGGTCTTCGGAAGCGGTTACCTCCTCGTGGTTAGACCCGGGCAATGGTGTTTTACTTTCAGTATAATGTTTAACATATTTTATATGTTATACATTCCATTGCAAGTAAAACCCAGCTAAAGACCGCTTACTATTAACATTATAATGATAATTAGTTTCTTTCATTTTCCTAATTAATATCATATCACAATTCATTACATTGTTTTCCCTTTAATACTACCTTCATATTATATCCCACATTAAAATACTCGATTTATTTTCTAGGAACACTAATCTTGTACATTCTTTCAGACGTTTTTGATGTGCAGTGCGGTCGGTAAAGCACGTCTCGGTCGTGTTCGCGTTCGCGTTCGCGATAAAAACCTTTTTATAGTTTTTTATTTTCGTTACCGTCCACCCATCGTCATCCTAAGGGTAGGAGACCCATCGGGCATTCATCACTGAAGATTAAAAGTAAGTATAATTTTTCTATGAAACATTTTCTATGATAAATTTTCAATAGTTTTCGATTACGACGAAGATATTAATCGTTCTTTTTCATTTTCTGTTACAGAACATCATTGCAATCGAGCGCGTAGGCAATGAGGTACTCGAGTGTTTGCATCGTTAAACAAAAATCGGAAATTTTTCGGGTAAAGAAACTCCGAAAGTTTCTTTTATTCGGTTTATACGTGTGCATCGTCATCCTAAGGGTAGGAGACCCATCTGGCATTCATCACTGAAGATAAAAGGTAAATTAATTTTTCTATTAAATATTTCCTTAATAATTACTTATAATTTTTAAACTATAACAATGATTCTAATCGTTTTGTTCTTTTCTCTCTTTTCAGAAGGCTAAGTGTTAGTGCTAGTGTTTGATATTTGAACTGCGTGCAATGCAGTTGTAAAAATTAGAATCAGTGTCGTGGCCGCGATAAGAAACACGTAAGTTTCTGATTTTCGTTGGAACCGTCTACGACATCGTCATCTTAAGGGTAGGAGACCCATCGGGCATTCATCAATCAAGATAGAAGGTAAATTCATTTTTCTATTAAACATTTCTTTAATAATTACTTGTAATTTTTAAATTGTAACAATGATACTAATAGTTTTGTTCTTTTCTTTTTTTTCAGAAAGGTAAGCAAGTGTTGGTGTTTGATTTTTGAACTGCGCGCAATGCAGTTGTAAAAATTAGAGTCAGTGTTTGTACGAATAATTAAAAAATAAAATTTTTATCGCGAAGTAGATTCAGTGTTCGTACGAATAATTAAAATAAAATTTTTATCGCGAAGTAGAGTCAGTGTTTGTACGAATAATTAAAATTACAATTTTTATCGCGAAGTAGAGTCATGTACGTACGATAATTAAAATACAATTTTTATCGCGAAGTAGAGTCATGTTTGTTCGAATAATTAAAATAAAATTTTGATCGCGGAGTAGAGTCAGTGCATTCGGTCATCGTCACCCTAAGGGTAGGAGACCCATCGTGCATTCATCAATGAAGATTAGAAGTAAGTATATTTTTCTATGAAACATTTTCTATGATAAATTTTTAATAGTTTTTAATTACGACGACGATATTAATCGTTCTTTTTCATTTTCTGTTTCAGAACGTCATTGCAATTCGTGCGCGAAGCAATGTAACGGGAGTGTTTGATCGTTTTAATATAATTAAATTCACGGATTAGAAGCACGTTCGCTCGTTAATAATAAATTCGGTCGCGTTTCGCGTTCGTGTTCGCGTTCGCGTTCGCGTTATTTTTGAGATATATATTAAATTAACTGCGAGCAATGCAGTTAATTGCATTAGAGTTTGTTCGTATAAAATTATAGTTTTTTAATTTTAAAACAGTCGTACAGACTGTTCGCGAAGTAGAGTCAGTGAAGTGCATCAGTGAAGTGACCGCCTATCGGGAGTGAATTTTTGTGTTTGCATTGACTGCGTGCAATGCAGTCTTTGAATTAGATTGTAGAATCAGTGTTTGTACGAATAATTAAAGTAACATTTTAATCGCGAAGTAGAGTCAGTGACCGGGCGTAAATTAAATTAAATCGTATCGCGTATGTAGATTCAGTGTTGTTCGCCGTTTAAGAAAAATTTCGGTTTCGCGATAAGAAACTCTTTTATAGTTTCTTATATTCGTTTACCGCGATATTAGAGTCACGGGAGTGCGGGGAAAAGTGCATCGAGGAATTCCCATGGGTCTGATGGACGAGGGATGCAGCTGGACCATTTGCTACGAAGTAGGAGTGTTTTGGAGCCACCGCAGAACTTCTAATGCTATTGTTCATATTGCATACATGTGTCATTTTATTTTAAAATGCCATATATATGTAATATAACATTTAGCAGGTCGTGAGTAAAATTTAAAGTCCCTCCGGTGCTCAATCATGCCGAGGATGAAAGGTCCCAATCGGCACGAGTTACTGGTTGTAATTATTCCAAAAAATTATTGACGAGCACATGAGTGATTCCAAAAAAGGATTAGTCCTTTTTTGAAATTGCTCATGAAAATTGTATATTTTATTGTATGTTATATTATTAGTTCAGGATAGGTCTTCTTGTCTCATCGGTTAAATTCATTTAATTAACAGTGCAATTAATTAATGCACTTTTCTTTTTTATTACGTGTTTCGTTCGCGTTTAGTAGTGGTGAAATCGAGTATTAATTTACTCGATTTCGTCCAATAAAGCATGTAATAAATGTCTTACATGCATTGCTTCGTACTTAGTTTATTTAATCGCGATTTTATTTTTCGATATAATCAAAAAATGAGCAAGAAGACAAACCCATTCGCGACGGATAGACTCTGGCTTAAGTGGTGGCTCAAAGCCCAGTTCTTTAATTAGAACAGCCATTTAACGAAAGAGTCGTCCGAGATTTTTTTTTATTTTTTTAAATTCTTAAAATCTTTTGAAAGTCATTAAAATGACTTGTAGAGTCATAGCCCGCTTAGATTATAGAGAACATTTTTTATATTAATCAATTTAGATTAGGATTTTCAGCAACTAATATACTAATCCCCGTTTCTCCCCCCTATACTTTCTGCGTTCTCATTTATGCGTGTGCCCAGGTGTTACACGTATGGGTGAGAAACGGTTAGTATAGGTTTTTAGTTTTAAGTTTTTCCCCCCCATTTGGCGTCTGTCATTGTGCTAGTGATTGCACGGTGTACATTGCACATGTGTGTGCGGTTAGGAATGTGCATTGTACATCGTTTCGCGATACGTAATACCGCGCTTATTATTTTTTAAAGTTATTGAATAAAAATAACTTGTAGAGTCACGCGTACGATACGAAATTTTCTTTTTTAACAATCGTTTTGCATAGTAGAGTTACCGCATTTATTTGTGGAAACTATGATATACTCGTATAAAACTAGTATGCATATATACTAGTTTATACTTGTATTTTTGCATTAGTCATTTATGCAATAATCACTAGCCTTGACAGACGATTACAGCAATTGGTACGTACTCCCATAAATTTAGAAAACGCGTTTGAACTAGGGTGTCGGAGGTGCCCCGGGGCATGCTCTCTAGTTTAGGCTTTTGCACCCTGGTGGTATGTGTGAGAACCGTGGAGTGTGTGGGTGGGTATGCATGTGTATTTTTTTGAGCGAATGTGAAACTTTAATTATAAGTAGGTAGGACCCCGGAATGGCACGTGGCATACTTGCACTTTTCAGTGCGAGTCCCCACCTCCGGGTTTTATACGGAATTGTCACAAAATTATATCTTTTTATTCTATCTTGCTTGACTTGTAAATCTTTTTTGTGACAATTCTGTAATATATTATGTATCATGATTCAAAGGGATTTGCAACCATTTAAGAAATTCATTTCTATTTCGATTGTATCTCGAACGAGATAGAGTCGAAATCAAATCCGCAAAACCTTTGATGAATTGATACTTAGTTTTAAGTATTATAACTAGCACTTCGCACTATCGCGATTTAGTCTTTGAAATGTTTCATATAATTTAATATAAAGAATAATTTAAATAAAAATATTGCAAAGAAATGCATTGCATTTTTAGTATTATTTTTATTTCAATTCGATTATATTACTCGATAGTAAAAGTGCGAAGTGTTATTAGGTCATCGATTAGCATAATTAACTGCTCGGACATTCGATTAAATGTGCTCGTGTAATATGTGCACAGTCGATGAACTTTTAAGTTCGTTGATTGTCCACGAGCTAGGATAGCTAACGGGAAACGCGAATGCATTTTGTAATAATTAATAAATAGAGTCACCCCCTTAACGAACATCGGAATTATTTGCATAAGATGTATGATGAAAGAAAATAAATGGAATTATTTCATATATATTGTAATGTGAAATGTATTTCATTTATATTAGTGTTATAAGCAGTTGAGAGTAATTGGGTGAAAATGTCTTGAAGTCGTTTCTAAATTGTACGACCATAATTTGGCATATTATAACGGTTTGGTATTAGAATAGAATCGATACTTTACATGGTTAATAATATTCCTTTCGGCGATGAGATATCTCTCGACCAAAAGGTAATAATTATTTTCTATGTAAAAAGCTCAGGATGTTTTACTAATCACATTTTTCTTTTTCAGGGTTGTGTTAGGGTCGGTTAGGTTTTTTTTATTATATAGAATCAGGGACGATTCTAATTCTATATCATTAATCGTTGTAATATGCCAAATTATGCGAATACTTTTTGGAACGATTGACGTTTTTGGTCAAAGATTCTTTTCGTGCTCGCACGTAGGGAATGTCCGACAGTAGGCTTGAAGAAAGAAGAGGCTAAAAGCCGAAGAGGCCCCCACTTAATTGTGGCTCAAGAGGGCAACTACAGACTTAATGAGTTATTTTCAAGTTCGACAGCATGGTTGAATCTTGAAAATAGCTCGTTGGTCATTTGATATTTTTATTGTTTTATTTTTTGTTTTGCTCGTCAATAATTTATAATGGTTATTAAGAATGGTAATAATTGAAATAGTATTCTTTTTGTTACAGGTGACCATCGTTGGATTTGCCATGCCACCCACCAAAGACCAAACATAATTTTTCCTTAAAATAAATCGAGTATTAAGAAAATTTGATTTTATAAATGATATTTCATTAAAAGATAGAAAATACTTTAAAATCATGATAGAGTACAATACCATTCCCGAATTCCCGCTCCAATATCATATCATTTTCTAATTTCCTATTACACACAATTTCCCCACTTTTCATTCTTCATTTCATTCGTAGAAACTAATTATCTTATAATGTTTTTTAATGTCTCTTTTTTTGTTTTAGGTATTAAGATTTATTCAATTATTATATTATATTTAATTAATTTTCGTTTATATTTTGTTTCAGGATGTGATTAATTCCAATGCATTTGTAAGTATTGGATTTTGATCTAGAAAAGGAACATGCTTTCGATGCATTCATTGGTTCTTCGCAAATCTAAACTAATCTTTCTGTTTTCTGTTTCAGGTTCGTTTCCAGTATTTTTTTTAATGGGTAGCGGGTAGATTCTTTCTTTCCGAAGAAAGGTCTACTTCAGGGATGCGACCCTGCCCACGCGAGCCTTGATTCTATCTTACTCCCAAGGATAGAATCATGTCCTTACCTAAAATTCCACCCACACCGAACGATCCTATTTTTAATATTTTGTTGGCAGGATGAATTTAGGAGACAATGCAACACTCCGTCCAAGAGAAGGGAGAAACGAATCGGAAGAGGACTGAGTAATGGTAAATGGTAGTATGACATAATTTTTTTTACAGATACCATGGAACAGTACAAAATCACGGAAAGTTCTATCTTAAAAGTCTTATTCTTTATCTAGTTTTCTTTAGCAAGAAAAACCATGGAGACGATGCAAAATTCCGTTCAAGAGGGGGAGGAAGTGGACTAAAAGAGACTAAGTAATGGTAAACGGTAATACAAGATAATTATTTCAGAAAGAACACGATGTATTTTAATCCGTTTATTGTTTTCCTCGTAGCATTGCACATGTATGATAGATATTTTTAATGCATTTACTTTTTTACAGATACAATGGATCAACCTATAATTATATACATTTATTTTTATTGTAGTATATTTTAGTTAGATTGAAAATTATTATCTATGAAATAAACATAAAATGTAATTTTCGTATGTGCATTTATCAAAATTATATTGAAGTGTGTTAGTTTTTAATTAAAATCATCGATGTTACTTAAATTCTTTGCAGATGCATTCCTAGTTTTATGTTGATGTCAGAAAAATTATTGTTAATGCACTTCCATGTTTTTATAGATATCATGAATCAGTCCAAATTTTTATAGATACCATGGATCATTCATTGCATATATGCAAATCTAAAATAATCTTTTCTTTTTCTTTTCCAGGTTCGTTTCCAGGCCCTCTTTTCTTCTTCTTCCCTAACCCTTTGTTCTTTTTTTGCAGGTTCAATAGGAGGAGGACCAGAGGAGAACCAGACTAGAACTTAGTTATAATAAAATATTAATGTGTAATTTAATGTTTAATTTTATTTGTTAATTCTTCTCCCCTTATAGCATCGCACTCGTGTGATAATTATTTTTAATGTATTTTTAATATATTTGTAATGTATTTTATTAGTATGTAGGTACTATGTTATTTCGATTTTATTGATGTTTAACACCCCGTTTATCATTTTATTATATGGTATTAAAACTTTTCTCTCAATTCTCGATAATAATTGCAAGGATTTTCCGAATAAAACTCTTAGGGTGGGGCTTAAGAGTGGGGCTCATTAAAAAACATAGTCGGGGTTTTCATTTTCTTTGGTTTCCATTTAATTCGGATGGGGACATCTTCAGGATGCACATCCCGGGTCTTCAGAAGCGGTTACCTCCTCGTGGTTAGACCTGGGCAATGGTATTTTACTTTCAGTATAATGTTTAACATATTTTATATGCTAAACATTCCATTGCAAGTAAAATCTAGCCAAAGACCGCTTACCATAAACATTATAATTGTAATTAGTTTCTTTTAAATCCCTAATTAAAACCATATTTCTTTACTCTCCTTTCCTTGGTTCCTTTTATTCATTTAATATACAGAAACTAATTACTTTATAATGTTTTTTAATAACTTTTATACATTTACAGATACCAGGGAATAGTCCAAAATTGTTGAAATTTAAGTTGCAATCTATAAAAGAGATTGCATTCGATGCATTCATTGCATCTTTACATTCGTAGAATAACATTTTTTTTTGCAGGTTTCTTTTTTAAATCATAGCTGCAATGGATAGATAGTATACTCTTTCTTTCTAAAGAATCATTAATAAGATATTACTTTATACATCATTGAGAATGTTGCTTACGAATTGATAATATATTGTTTTTAATGTTTTATATCTATTATCATATTTTCAACATTACATAATTTTAATCTTATATTCTTTTAAACGAAAATTTTTACCCTCGAAGTCATCAATGCGCAGAAACGTTAAAACAGATTTCTTTTTGTTGAAACAATTACATAAAAAATAATAGAATACTCTGAGCTGACACACACACTTTTTAAATCATCAGCGTTATATAAAGAAAGTTCGTATGTTTTACGTAAAGATTCCTTAATAATTAAATTATAATTTTTCATAAAAATATATTGTATATACTTATACTTTAACATTTCACTTAAATATGATTGACTTATGAAGACGATTATTTAATTAAAACGGTGAGCAAGTAAGCTACTCGAGTGAGCCACTATAGTGGCCCATCGACCTGGAAAAAATAATCGCAAAAGCCACTTTAGTGGCAGGCCGGCTAAGGCGATATCGGTAATTGCAGTGCTCTACCTTTATCCATCGACCGTCGGTAATTGCCACTGTCGGTAACTGTCACGTCGGTAACTGCCATGTCGGTAACTGCCATCGTCGGTAACTGCTACCGTCGGTAACTGCTACCGTCGGTAATAGATTCCTATTTATAAAACATCGACCGTTTTTAATGAGAGTTTGTACTTTAATAATATTGACCGTCAGGAACCTAAATACAAAATATTATCGACGTAGAATAAAAAAAGTTTTTAGTTTACTATTACCGACGGTGGCAGTTACCGACGGCGGCAGTTACCGACGTTGCAGTTACCGACGGCGGCAGTTACCGACGTTGCAGTTACCGACATGGCAGTTACTGACGTGATAGTTACCGACGGTCGATGGATAAATGAAGAGCACTACTATTACCGATATGCGCCTTAGCCGGCCTGCCACTAAAGTGGCTTTTGTGATTATTTTTTCCAGGTCGTTGAGCCACTATAGTGGCTCACTTGAGTATATTACTTACTCACTGTTTGAATTAAATAATCGTCTTCATAGTCATTCATATTTAAGTGAAAAGTTAAAGCTTAAGTGTGTATATATATATATATGTACAATATTTTTTTAAGAAAAATTATAATTTAATCATTAAGGAATCTTTACTTAAATCATTCGAACTTTCTTTATATACGGCTAATAATTTTAAAACATTTAGATAATAAAGTACTGCTTTTATATACGGTAACTGTTTAATAATATACTTCGCATTAGAAAAAAAAGAAACACACTTCTATTATATTTAATTATTTTATTAACTTTCATGCAAATTCTCGTTGTAACAATTTGTCAATTCGAATGTACGCCGATGGAGTTACACGCGATACATTTCAATACTCGATATTTGAAATTGGAACAAGCATTGCAACGGTGTCATAGTAATTGTTTATTTCATTAAGATATAATGTCTATATTTGAAAATTAACATTCCAACGAGTTAAAATAATGATTGCGTAATTTATTTGAAATTTGTCATTACATTTCTTTGTTTTTACTTTTTTCGCAGTTGCAAACAGCACCTAATATTTTTTTGGTTTACATCTTCTGTTGTTAGGTTAATTTTTGTTGATTAAAAATTGAACAAAATTAAAAAATATTAATTATGTATAAGGAATCATAAAGAACAAATATTTATGTATATATTTTTTATTTATATAATTTTGTACATTTATTTACAGATTTAAAGATGAATAACGAACAAGTATCGTGTCCTATATGTCAAATTGATTTTTCATCGTCTTTAATTGAGTCTCACGTTGTTAAATGTTTATTTTTACTTGATTCAAGTAAAGCCGGTATTTCGAAAGAATCGAGTCCAAGTCCTGGAAGTAATAAATCACTTAAATCAAAAAGTTTTTCTACCAAAAAGTCTGATTATAGGAATACAAAAAGAAAACTTAGTTCAGGACAAACATTTTTAACTGCTAAGGGTGATTGTACGATACAAGATAGTTCGAAGGAAGATGATACAAAACAAGATAGTATTAAGCAAGATTTGGAGACGAAAGAAAATATAGTAACTTGAATATAATAATTATTTAATATATATAAAATTCTAATTTTTTGGAAGTTTAAATGGTTACTATCATTTGATTTAATTTGTAGGTAGAAAATCCAGTTAAGAAAGCTCGAAAGAATGATCATGTACCTCTCGCTGAAAGAATGAGACCATCTAATCTCTCAGATTACGTTGGACAGGATCATATTCTTGGACCTCAATGTACTTTGTTTCAATTACTTCGTAAAGGAGAAGTACCTAATATTATTTTATGGGGACCGCCTGGATGTGGTAAGGTAATGTATATTACATATAAAAATATAATAATATATTTTATATATATTTATATTGTATTATATCAATTATAATAAATTTATCTTCTATAGACTTCATTGGCAAATGTTATAGCACATATATGTAAAAATAATACAAAGAATAGGATGCGATACGTAAAGTTATCAGCTGCCATAGCAGGAGTTAATGATTTAAAAGAAGTGATTAACATAGCTGCTAACGAATTGAAATTTGGTAGACGTACAATAGTATTTATGGATGAAATACATCGTTTTAATAAAACTCAGCAAGACGTTTTTCTTCCTCACGTTGAGTCAGGAACGATTACTCTTATTGGAGCTACCACTGAAAATCCTTCGTACAATTTAAACTCTGCATTGTTGAGTCGTTGTAGAGTGGTTGTATTAGAAAAGTTATCTATATCTAATTTAGTGTCAATATTAAAATGTGCATTATCTTCATTAGGAGGAATAATACAAATTTCATCAGAGTCTAAAAGTAAAGACAATTTTTGTAACAATATTAATTTGGAAGCAAGTGGATCTAATACATCGTCGATTCCAAGATTTATTGTAGATGAAGCAACCATAAAATGGTTAGCAGAAACATGTGATGGTGATGCTAGAATAGCTTTAGGTGGATTAGAACTTGCTGTACAATCTAAAACACCAAGCAAAGAAGAATTTGTAGAAACTGAGCCTGTACTGATTACATTAAATGATGTTAAAGAAAATCTAAAAAAAACACATATGTTGTATGACAGAAAAGGAGACCAACATTACGACATGATTTCAGCTTTGCATAAAGCGGTAAGAGCAAGTGACGAAAATGCTTCCCTTTATTGGTTAACTAGAATGATTGAGGGTGGTGAAGATCCAGTTTATATAGCAAGAAGATTGGTTAGAATGGCAAGTGAAGATGTTGGCTTAGCAGATCCAAAAGCTTTGAGTAAGAAGATATTAGTAATTTAATAAAAAAAAGAACAAATATGTTTGTTATTGAAAAATGTTACATTGCATAATTATTATAGGTATTGCCGTACATACTATGAGTGGTTGTAAAATGATAGGCATGCCAGAATGCGATATTCTTTTAGCACAATGTACAATTTATTTAGCTCGTGCTCCAAAGTCTAGATTGATGGAAGATGCGCTTAGAGCAGCTCAGAAAGTAGTGGCAACTCATAAAGGCCCTCAACCAGGAGTCCCGTTACATTTAAGAAGTTCTCAAACAAAAGTTTCTAAGAGTCTTGGTAATTCCAAAATTTTCTGCTTCATTAATTTGTCAAAATTATTCTTTTTTCATTTATATATATATTTTTTTTTGTAGGGTATGGTAAGGGATATAATATGTTGCATAAAGATATATCTGGATTGAATTATTTACCGGAAGGATTAGAAAATGTTGATTTCTTTGCAAATAATAAGGATTTTGGGTCTTAAGGTCTACAAATATTTTTTTCTTACAAAGTTGGTATTTGTTTTATAATTTCAGATATAATTATTATACATTATAGATATACGTAAAAGTATTAATAGATAAATATATATATATATAGATTTAGGTAGTAAACATTTTTTTTTCTAAATCTTTTTTTAAAGAAATATTTGATATATTCTTATATATATAAGTATATATAAGTATTATATATTGTATATTAATATACGATACTTAGTGTCAAATAGGATTTAAATTTTTTTCCAAATAATTACTTTGTTATTAGAAGGCATATCAAAGGTTTCTACAAGATTAATACTGTTTTCTTTTGCTAAATTTTCTAATTCTCTCAACTCTCTAAGACCCCAATCAGGATTCATAGAATTTAATGATTTATTGAATTGTATATTACTTTCCGGTGTGATAATACCATCAATAGCATAGGGCCCATATGTAAATAAAATACCATTAGATTTTAATAATTTTCCAACATTTTTAAATAGACCGATGGAGCACTGATATGGTGCACAGTGCATCATATTAGAATTGTATATGTAATCTATACTATTTTCCGAAAAAATACCATTACCCCATAATCGATAATCAGTGGTAATGTCTATCTTTAAAGGTTTTTTTATATTAGAAAATCCATTAGCATGTGCGGCAATACTTTCTAATAATCGTGTTTCATATTCTGAAGGATAAAATGTAAGATGTGGAAAATGAGGAGCAAAATGTGCTATGTGTTGTCCTGAACCGGAAGATATTTCCAAAAACTTCTGAGCTGTACCAGGTTGTATATATCGTCGTAAAACTGATAAAATAGGATCCTTATTACGTTCTGCCGCTGGATATATCAGTTTTTTAGCAGCCATACTTGTTGACCTACTTTTTCATAAAATAATATTTATAGCCCTTTGCCATTATTTTAAAAAAATATGATGTTTTTAAAATAGAATAGACAAAAGAAAATATTTTTTTAGAATAGAGGTGTTTTCTCACCTGTGATTAGCAGCACAGTGAATTATGTTCATTGCTGATTATCACATTGATGCAAACATATATCGGAGATATTTAACAATCTGAAAAATTTAATAATTTTATATAGGATAATGAAATATAAAGAAGAAGAAGTATATCTGTGGAGAAGAAAATTTATTTTTATTTGCTAATAAGACTGAAATCTTTTTTTTTTTTTATAAATTATTACAATTAATTCTCCTACAATTTATTAATTTACTATATAACAAATTGTTAGAAGTTTTCGTCCTTTTTAATAATTTCTTTTATCCAAATTTCTTTTAGATTTAGATACGTGTTCTTGATTTTTTTTATTTTTTAACGAATCCGGTATATAAACCGAATGACCTGTTTTCTTTAAATGTTCAAACAATTTGTTTTTGCTAGAAAATTCAGCTCTGCAGGAAACACAAAAATGTGCTAAATCTTGAACGTCGGCTATCCTAACATCTTTTTTATTTTTACTTTTGTTTTCATTTCCTATTTTATTGCGTAATTTTTTGGAATCCTTTCCTTTACTACTCTTTATTTTTTCATTGGAAATTTGTGCTTGTTTTATCACATTATCAGTACTTTCAAAATTCATCTGAGTCATTTTATTCTCCAGACTTTTTAAATCGGTTTCATTAGTTTCATCACTGCAATTTTGTCCTTCTACTTCTTCGCATTTTTCTAATTCTTCATTATTCATAGCAATTTTACTTAAGGCAACTTTACGTTGTTGTTGCTTTTTGCGTTGTTTCTTTGACAACCATACGTGTTCATCCAAACTGTTATCTTCTTCATCACTATCATTTTCTACATTTTGTATATTCCTTCTCTTCTTTTTCTTTTTCTTTTGTTTAGTCTGTACTATCTCTTCTTCATCTTGATCTGACATTAACTCATCTTCAGAAGTTAAATTTTCCTCTTCATTCTCTTTCTTTATTATTATTGATTCATCAAACATTTGAGGACCAGTAGCAAGATTAATTTCTTCTATGTTAGATATTTTTGCCCAAGCATTTGGAGGAGGAGTTTTGGACGTGTCATCTTCGTCACATGTTAATTCACCTTCTGAAACCTCATGTTCATTATCATAGCTAGTAGTATTGCTTATATTAGAATTTAATAAAAAGTCAGGTAATTGTGAATCTGTTGCTAACTTAACTTCATCTCCTGGAGTATTGTAAGAAGTTGTTATAGTGGACATTGACTCTGAACTTGTATCAGTTTCTTCTGTATTTTCTTGAATACTTTTATCTTCCTGTACCATAGATTGTTTCATAGTAGCTATGTTCTCTTTATGCTTCTTTGAATTCTCATGATTGGCAAAAGCTTTATGCGTTTTAAAGATTTTATTGCAGGCAACACAGTAAAGAGTATTATCGTCTATATCATTTTCAGTTTCTGAATCTCTGTCAGAAGATAATTGTTCCCCAAATTCAGCAGCAAGATTAGCTTCAATATTTTTAAGTTCCGCTTCAACATTTGAAAATTTCGACCACTCAGATACGGTATGTTCTTTTAAATGTTTCTGCCTCTCCAACAATTGCATTCTTTTACGCTCTTCTGTCTTTTTTAAATTTTCTTTGGCACGTTCGAGAAGCAATGCAGCGTGAGCTTGGACTCTCTTATCGCGTTTTCTAATAAATGCAACCAAATTTCTAACTTGTTCGTTCCTTTCACGTTTAGCTTTTTCGCGTACTTTTTTATTTTCTTTCTCAGCAAGTCTAACTATTCTTCTATTAGGTGCATGTCGAATATCGTGTGGATCTAACCAAGCGAAAGATCTTTTTGTACTGTAACTTTGCCAATAAGCAT
This sequence comes from Polistes fuscatus, assembly GCF_010416935.1. Classification (NCBI taxonomy): domain Eukaryota; kingdom Metazoa; phylum Arthropoda; class Insecta; order Hymenoptera; family Vespidae; genus Polistes; species Polistes fuscatus. The sequence continues at coordinate 2,868,488 of NW_025113095.1, read as the reverse complement.
AGAAAGGATGAACTACGTCTTCATAAGAACTCTGAGAATTTCCAAAATTAGGTACTTCTTCATTGGAATCATCTTCCATCACAAATTCAGCATCTTCTGCTACTAATTTCTCAAAAACTGTTCTGTAGACGGTGTAAAAACCTTTTTCATCGTCATTATAACCTTGGAAGCAAGTAGTTGTAAAATATTGAAATAGATCAATCGAATCATCTTTATAATCTTCTCCGATACCACCTTTCAAAATAGCATCTCTGTGGTTATCGTACCATGCTCGTTCATGAGGGTCGCTTAATACCTCCCATGCTTGTTGAACCAATTGAAATTGTTCTTTAGCTTCTTCTGGAGCATCTAAATTTTTATCTGGATGCCATTTGAGTGCTAATTTTCTATATGCTTTTTTTAATTCATCATCTGTGACATTTTTTGGGACACCTAGTACTTCGTAATGACACTTCATTTTAATATTTTGTCTTGAATTTAATAATAGTAATAATATTCGTAGGTAATATTAATACTTTTTGTTAATAATAAAATATATATATATATATATATGTGTATGATATTTATTATATATTATTCTAACAATGATATTTTTCGGAATTAAATTTTTTTCTTTTATATTTTACATTGATCATTATGCACATATTTGATGGATTAGAATCTTACCGAATATTAGCGAACAGCAATCGATCGATCGTCTTCGATAATATAACAGACAATAAAATAAACTTTTTAATTGTAAATACAATAATTGTTAATTGTTACAATAATTTCTTTTACATTTTTATGTAACGTATTTTAGAATCTTGCATGCTCTTGCGTTAATATTTACAGCTTACATTTGTTACTATGTTCAGATTATAGGGTTAAAATTTTATGAGCTTGAATATAGTTACAAGTGTGACTAGTTCTGGAAGAGTTTAAAAAAATTTTTACTTCTTAATTTAAAGTGTCATATTATTTTAATTTCGAAGGAAAAGATTATGAAACAATTGAAAAGGTTGACTGTGATTTAAAATCATTGAAACATTATTCGATATTACTAGAATCAATTGAATTATTTCTCGTTAATTATCAATGTCTCAATATTTCTAGGGATCTTTTGACATAGAACAGCTGATCGTAGGATCCACTCAAGTGATATAGTCTTCACGTCAAGATGGCCGCGATCGTAAAAGTGCAGTAAGGAAGGAGGGATTTTCGGCATATTTGGCCAATTTTGACGTTTTAAGTAGCTGTCAGTGTTAATCGGTTTATCTGGTAAATATTATCAACATTTTTATACGTTTAATTTAGAATGAAATAAATGTAAATGGTTTTAAATGGTATCGAAAATAAATGTCAAGATCATTGGGGGAATTGTCAGTGACATCTTGCGAATTTAATATAGCAGACGCCTTCAATTCAATTGCTTTTGATAATTCTTTATGATTATAAATGATTATTGTTTCAATATGATACCAATGACATGAACATTATTTTCTACAGTATTTATTTGACATAACCTAATTTCTTTAAATTTAAGATTTTATTAATGTCAATGTGAGTATGTCAAGATTAATATGAAAATATGTCATTGGTTTATCGTTTATTTATCAGAGAGTTATCTTTTTTATATCTAACGGTAGTTTGTTTGTTAATCATGTTTATTACTAGATTACTGGTTTTTCTTTTTTAACAGAAACTTTAATTAGAACATTAGAAGCTTTTTTAAATTCTTAATAATAAATACAAATTGATATGACATTCAAAAATTTGTGTACCAGTAATCTTTATTTCAATAAAATGTGTCCTTGAAGTTTAATTGATTATTATTATTATTATTATTTATATAAATTAAATTTTCAGATAGAACATCAATATGACAGCGGGTACAAGTTTAGTAGTCCCCATAGTATTATGGGGTCGAATAGCACCAACTCATTGTATTTCTTGCGTTTATTTATCACGAGATCAAAAAACTTTAGTTACGGGATGCTATGATGGTCAGATATGTTTGTGGCAAGTTGATCCTGAAACGCTTAAGGTAATTATATTATTTTGTTGTCATCGTCTTTCTTTCATTTAATTTATCCTAAACATTTATTTCAATTTAATTTATTTTTTAGATGACACCAAGATGTTTACTCGTTGGTCATACTGCTCCAATAATGTGCCTAAGTCGTGCCAGCGTTATTAAGGAGCAAAATTATATCGTCAGTAGCAGTGAAAGCGGAGAGATGTGTACTTGGGACTTGGTCGATGGAAAATGTCGGGAAACTGTTAAACTTAACAACGTTCATACGCAAATGTTGCCTTATGTTTCGGCTGGAGGAGAAGATGTTAGATTGTTTTGTTCAGGGTATATAAAATTGATTCCTTTTTTATTTGTTTCTCTATTTCTTTAACTTTTCTTATGAGCCAGACATAGGAGTGGTAAATTATAATGCAAGAGATTAAGAATGTACAAAAAATTAACATTTTGTATTGTTTTTATATGTAGGAATTATCCAGAAGTTTTAGTAATGGACCCGTTTAGTTTGGAAGTTATATTCACGCTGAGTTCTCAAGTGAATCCTGATTGGATTAGTGCTTTGCACGTTCTACGGCCGGCCAAACGGAAAGGTCGGTTCTACGTGCATACAAGTTAGTTACACTTCATCACACCTACGCTTATACCATACAATGCTATCTTATCTTCTACCAATCTTTTATCAATTTGTATTATGCGCATATTTGTTTATTTCTTTCTTTACTAAAAGAAATAGAATAATGAAGAATGAAGTTGGTATTGCATATACCAGTTTCATTTGTCTACAATATTACATTAATATTTATTATTATAATTAGTCATTTTAAAATTGACTATTTATTTAATCGCGCATAATACTTTTTGGGTAACTTAAATATTATTTTATAATATTTCTCCGTTGAGTAAGAATCTTTTTGAATTCATTTGTCTTTTATATTTTTATTCTATTATATATATTTTTTCTTTTGTAATGCGGAAAACATCAGTATAACAGATCTAAGAAAAGCTTTGTGCTTTGGGTATAATACATATAAATAGATATGATTTTGATAAAATTTCTTTTAATTTAGAAATTTGTTAAGACCGTCGAATATAAGGGTATTTCGCGACTTATTTGATTTATATATTATTTAATCTAGTACTGCTGAATTTATTACATAATACAGTTAGAATTTTAATCTAAATTACATTGTTGCAGCATGTAAATGCGAGTGGATACAAGCCAGTGTTAAAACACTGATGTTCAACGCTATAAATCACTTCTATCATCAATTACTTTTCTTAATATTATATTTTTCACGAATTTTCTCTCTTTCTCTCTCTCTTTCTTTATCTATCTATTTTTCTTTTTGCGTTACACTTTTATGCCATTGGTAGAAAATGAGTCAATATCATTAATCCTCGCACTATTACATTAACACACACTATTCATGCTTCTTTTCATCAAACGTGACATCTTACATCCTAGTCTATCGGTAGATATACATTACATATATACTGACATGCATTGACTTAATTCTTCATACTAATTTGATATACTGTACCTATTTCGTAAGTATATACTAATAATATATATATACATATTTTTTACGCGTAAAACTTATCTGTAAATATATTTATTAAACTTAAGGGATTGTTGTCTTTGTTAGGATTTAACCGTTTGAGTCCCAAGTAATGTAATTGTGCTATTTAGACTTCTTGTTGTAAAGTACCATGTTAGTGAAATGCAAAATGCAATTTATTCATGATTTGGCATTTTTCTACATGATTTTTCTAAAGACCACCAGGACTTAAATGGTTATGTAAGCATGTTTAATATCTCATTTTATTTTCTCTTTTTTGAAATTCTTTCTTATGATAATATACTAACATCCTAAATTAAATAGGGAGCTTTTTTTTCACTGGAGTATTCTTACACATATGAAGTAAATAGGTGGATTATTAAAAATAATATCTTTTACAGATATGTTTATTTGATTCCATTTAATTTTATTAGCTTTTATTATTTAGATTTAATTTTGTATATATATATATATACATATATATATAAAAAAGCATGAAAGGGAATATAAATAAAATTTTTTTTTTATCAGTAGAATATATTAATTTCTTATTTTATTTTATGCATGAAAAAGCATGAGAACAAGTTTGTCGATTATGTACAGTCAATAATGTTTATTTTCAAATTTTGATTAAGAAATGATCTGATATAAAATTAAGATCAATTAAATAACTTGTTAAAATTTGTATTGTTTTAAATGCTACTATAATAACTTAGAAGATTTAGTTAACGCGCAACACAGGCGCTTTAATTCATTTAAAGACGACGTTGTGTTGGCTCTGACAACGACGGGTACAGTCAAGGTGTGGACGCTTTTGGGGCACGAAAATCGTAACAGCGAACCTCTTTATGAACACGAGAGCAAACAAATACGATGTTTGAATGCTCTTGCTATGATCTGCTGTCCTTACAATCAACGTACAGTTCTTATTGTATGCTCTAAATATTGGCAGGTTCGTTGTCATTTTAATCCCAATTATAAATGTAAATGTATAAATTGTTTTACATAAGTTATTATATTTTTTCAGATATTCGATGCTGGTGATTTTTCGGTCCTATGTTCCATAACAGCGCCTCGGGGTGAACGTTGGATGGCTGGTGATTTTCTGGCAGCAGATCGTGTTATTCTCTGGAGCGACGAGGGTCATGGTTACCTTTACAAATTACCAGCTAAGTATGTTCCTGCAAAGAATAATTTTAATTGTTTGTTTTAATCGCTTAGATTGAGATCTTGATGAAACCTTATAAAAATGATTGATGTTTTATCCATCTTTATTATAATCATGAATATATATTGATAATACAAATGTTTCTAATTTCTAATTTATTCCAGCAACGAAATTTCTTAATCTACTCTTTTGCACCTTTTTGATAAATGATTTAAAAACTAGTTAAACATTTGATAGAATACAAATAACGTATACTTAATTACACGATCTAACTAATATCCTATTATTATACATCTAAGTAATTAGAATGCCTGTTATTTTGTATCCAGTATGTTAATCCTTAAGCTTATCTTTTAAATTTATTTAAAAATATCTTCTTCCTTTAATTTTAAAGTTGGGACTGGGATATTGCTCTCGTAGAAAGAAGCACTTGCTGGCAATGCACAAATTTAATATTTTATTTTCCCAATTTGTTTCTTCCATTTGTCATACATATAACAGCGTATTAGAGAAATAATAATTTAATGTCTAAGAATAATCTCTTTAAAGTCGAATAGAATAATTATATGTCTAATAATATAATTCCATTATTAACGTAGACGTTATTAAAAAAAATCAATATTGTTTATTTCATAAAGCCCATCCGATATATTTAAACATAATCATTTAATCTTTTTACCAAATTAATGATTCTTTTCATTTCTATTTCCCCCATTCTTGACCGTCATTAGATTTCTTTGATTATATATGAATACTTGAATATTTAATTTCCATTCCTTCACAAACATTCACATGCCAATTAACACAATGATCTGTTTTACGGTGATGTGTCTTTTCTACATAACATACATCTACTGCACTCCATGGGTGGTCTGGTCTTCTAGCAAGCTGAAGGGCAAGGCTCTCAGCAGGTAACCTCCTGTATAATCACTTTACAACGTCTCTTTTTCTTATTATAGACCTATCTTGATTATCTATCTTAATCTTATTGGTTTTTGATAATTTCTTTTCATATGGTTATTATTATAGTTATTATCCTTCCATCTATTCCCTCTATTTTGATTAATTCTTATATATTTTTTGTCTATCTTCTCTTCTTCTTCTTTTTCTTCCTTTTTCAAACTTTCTGCTGCTCATAGACTCAAACTATTGTTTTTCTTTTCTCTATCACGTTATATGCATCTTTCATTTCATCATTATTCATTGATGAAATATGATTAATTGGAAGTAATATAAATAGATATATTGTTTTATAATTTTGGAAATACTATTTTATTTTACTTGTATTATATATAGGTTTATCGTTATTATTAATTATATTTTTATTGATTTATTGTATGGAGTAATTACACCCACTATTTTTAAAGTATTTCATTCACTGTATATTACTATGTTACATTTGCTTGAAACTGCTTCGCATGCACCACAAATGCACACTTCTTTTTTAATGAGAAATATAAAAATATAATTAATTAATATACATGTGAAAATTAATGTTATAGACAGTATATCTAATGCTTAAATATTATAAAACATTACTTATGGATTGCTTATTAATACTTGTTAAAAAATTAAAAATATACTTTTGTATTAATTTTGAAAAATATATTTAAATATGATATAAATAGTGTCATAAGTAATGTGTAAATCGAATATATTTGTAATTTTTATTTTGTATTTTACAATCTCAGTAGCGTAGCAGATAACAAAAATTTTCATACTGCTGGAACAGAGCATGATCAACCTTATCTCTATTGTATTCTAACTCAACCAGGAGATAGGGTAAGGAATTATTAAATAGATCATTACTTTCCTCATTTCATTATCTTTTATTCATATAATTGTTTTATTTTTATATTAGCCACTGTCTTGCCCACCCGCAATGAGATTGGTTACAGTTCAAAGGCAAAGTAAAACATTGAAGTATTTACTTCGTGGGGATAGCGAAGGAGTCGTCGTACTTTGGAAAGTACCTGAATTAACAGCTCAACAATTGGTACAGATATGTCAGAACGATGGTTCCTCTACACCTACATTATCACCGACAGTTAAAACTAGCTTAACAGCTGCTTGGGAAGCAATGAAACCACCTCCCGTTGGTATCCTTGATCAATTGGATTCTGGAGATAAGAATGGTATTAAGTTGACTGCTAGTATATACCTACCACAACAAAGTCGTTTAGTTGTTGGCCGCGAAGATGGTAGTATTATTATCGTACCAGCCACACAAACAGTTATGTTACAATTACTTCATGGCAATCATCAGCAATATGATGGTACAATAATCTATATTTACTTTATACATATTTTTATTTATAAATATTAACATTTAAAAAAAATATTTTACAGATTGGCCACCACATCAGGTATTATTAGGTCATTCAGGAAGAGTTAATTGTCTCTTGTATCCACATGGAGCGGCACCACGTTACGATCGTACACATCTTGTTTCTGGTTCTGTAGATTTTGCTGTTTGTCTTTGGGATTTATATGCTGGTACATTGATTCATAGATTTTGTGTACATGCTGGTGAAATAACACAATTGATGGTTCCTCCTGATAATTGCAGCGTATGTGTTTTAAGTTCTAATACTTTTTATAATTAAATAGTATATTTTTTTCCCAATGCTATTCATAATAAAAGTTAATTATTACAGCCTAGAATACAAAAGTGTATATGCAGCGTGGCATCCGATCACAGTGTGACTTTATTATCATTAGCAGAAAGAAAATGCGTTGTTCTAGCTTCTCGACATCTTTTCCCTGTAGTTACTATAAAATGGAGACCATTGGATGATTTTATGATTGTTGGGTGTTCGGATGGTGCTGTGTATGTCTGGCAAATGGAAACTGGTCATTTGGACAGAGTATTACATGGTAAATATCATTTTTATTATTATAATTTTAAAGAAATCATATTTACATATTGTATCTACTATGCATATGAAACGTTGAGAACACTTAGGGAATTATTTTTCAAATAATTTATTAATTATTTTCACATTGCAGGTATAATTGCTGAAGAAGTATTGTTCGCGTGTGACGAGAATACAATGACAGCGGCTGGTGGAACTGCTGCTGGTGGTGAACTAGGATTAGCTAATCCAGCAGTACATTTCTTTAGGTAAATGAAATCTTGCAGCACGGATGGTGAGAACCTCATGTGAATTAAGAAATAGAAACATTTTAAAATTAATTTAATGTGCTATGATTACTGTTATGTTACTTCTGTAGAGGTTTAAGACATCGGAATCTATCAGCAATTAGACACGCGACGCAAAGAGGTTTGCATCAATTACAGCAACTTCATGGTGGGCATGGTACAGATCATGGGAATCAAATAAAAGCTAAGGGATCGCCATTGATGATTCAAGGTTTTAGAAGCAATCCTAAGGATCCTGAAAGTCACATATTATTTTTTGATATTGAAGCACTTATAGGTACGTTAAAATTACTTAATATGTGTACAGCATAAATAATTAAATTAATAATTTACTTTTGATATCATATATTTAGTGCAATTGTTGAGCGACGAGTATGGCACTATGTCACCAGGATCGTTAGAAGCTCAAGGATTAATTTCAGCATCGGAATATCAAAAGGTTGCAGCCCTGACGCAATCGGCTAGTCCAGATGCTCATAAAAAAATAGCAGGTATTTATTTGTTACATAACTTTATGATCGTAACATGAGATTTTTCTATTACTCTTGATCCTTAAATTAAACGGAGGTACTTCACCTCGTATATCTTTATAGATTTTTTCGGTCGTGTCAAGGATAAGGCAGGTGACGTTGAACGAATTTTAAAGGAGAAGGACCGTCACGGTATCGTCCTTAATATTGTTTTTGTCTTTTCAAATTGTGCTTTCTGTTTATCCCATTATATATGAAATATCCTTTTTTTGCCACACATTCAAACTATTGTTCTCACATTAGAAGTGTGCAAGAGGAACAATGTCGTAGATAATGATCTACCTGGAACGGCTATTCAATATGCCATTCATGATACTTCCTTTTTGTATCTTTTTTTAATATTTTTCTTTTTCTAATAGACAATGTATTAGAAATTGTGTTACATGCATATAATGATCGTTCAAGAGTGGCGTTGCATGTCGTATGAATGAGTTCATGAATATTCTAGAGTTCATTTTCCTATTTTACCCATTAATACCAGTTTACACCAGTTTCAATAGAGAGTTCTTCGAACTTATTCAAATATATTTCTTTTAGCTTTCATAAACTATTATTTTAAAAGGCGTGTGCGTGTGTTTGTGTGATTAGATTATGACACCTGAGATATAATAGATAGAATTAATTCATCATCGTAGTTAAAATAGATAATCCAAGTAGTAGGTGGTTCGTTTAGATCATCATTTCCAAAAGTAATAAGTCTAAAGGGGTTTATTTCTATAGGTATATTGGCTAAGATGAAGGAAGGGGCGGAGAATGTGCACACTAAATTACAAGCTAAGGCAGAAAGTGTAGGCCTCAAGCCATCCACTCTTGATGGCAAAGGTTAGCCAAAATAATAAAAAAAGGTGGCTTATTATGTCACTCATGTTATTGTGCATGGGTAATTTCCGCCTTTAGAGTTGACAATTTGCTTTATTATGATTTTCTTTTTTATGTATGTAGTGACAACGCATTACTTGTTTCTATTTTAAAAAACAATATAATAGGATTCGATAATGTATTCGCTAATTATTTTAGCTAGCTCGCACGTGTGGTATATGATTTGTATTTTATGCACGCAATTATTAATAGTTATTACCAGAGTTCTTCGTGGTAAGTTAATAAATAATACGAAAAAAATAAAATAAAATGACAATATAGAATGCAGATTAGTTTACACGTTTAAAATAGTTGATGTGTTACCGAGCTTATTTTTATTTGCTTATTACAAATAAAAGAAGAACAAGAATAAAATTCATTAATATTACTCAATCACACACATATTCATTTGTGTATGCCTATAGTTCGAACTAATTACTTATCAAAAGTGATAAGCAACACATATTTCGTTGTGCACACTACGAGTGCATTTTCGCTCTCTCTCTTCTCTCTCTCTTTCTCTCTCTCTCTCTCTCTATCTCACATAGCTTTTCAATTTTATTTATTTCTTACATTCATGTGTGTTATGCAATTATATTATACAACATTAGTAAGAAATTATTTATTTATTTTGTGCTTTACAGCATTGAAAATATATTAGGATATATTTCTTCATGTATTTTTTTTTTTAATCGATTCGTTAAAGTAATATATTTTATAGCAAAAAATAGTTAGAGATATGCCTTAAAACTTGACACGGTATGGGCGGCCACTCGCACGCATTCATCGCGTCAACGCACATTTTTGTATATTTTTTATAATTACATTATAATTTTCAATTAACACCTCCTCTTATGTTCCACAGGTGACAATTGGAACAGCAATGATGTCGCAAAAAACAATCTTAAAAGGAATGGTGCATTTAGTGAGCCAAATGCAACAATGGAAGTAGCACAGTTACTTCTAAGTCTTTTACACGCATGGGGAATGGATCCAGACTTGGATAGAGTTTGCGAAGGAAAATTAGGTTTACTGAGACCTATGGTACCAGTTTCATTTGGTGTTCTATCTAAAGGAGGTACGAACGATGATATTCCGTAAATTCTATAAACAGGAATACATGTTTTTAAATGAATGTTTCTTACAGGCTATATGTCGTTGTTACTTCCAACTTGGCAAACTCATTTGGAACCTGCTGGTGAGCCTGCAACACAATTGGAACAAAGATTACCTGTTGAATTAGTAAGGCAAGAGAGACTTACTAGGGCCTTTACCGCAAGAGCCCATTGGGAATTATCAACAACCATAACTAGTAACCATTTGTTGGCTGTGGTAGCATTAGCCAATACTTTAATGTCCATGAATAATGCAACCTTCGTACCTGAACAGGAACGTAATCGAAAAATGCATAGGTACTATTCAAATATCTATAATCTTAAAGAAAAATGATAGAAAATTATTCATATTTTTGTATTTTTCGAAGACCTGGTAATAGAGCAACAGTCAATTGGAATAAAGCTGAAGAGGAAAATGAAGAAATTTATACAATCCAACAGGCACAAATTAAACAGGGTTGGTCTCTTCTAGCTACGTTACATTGCGTACTTTTACCGGATAAGGTAACTGCACAAGGTGGAGCAAAAACATTTAAACGGCCGCAAGTAGAAATGATGGCACGCAGATGGCAACATCAATGTTTAGAGGTTCGTGTATTAAATTTAATTTTCTTATTTTTTTTAAATAATTTATTTTAATCATATTTTTAGATACGTGAAGCTGCGCAAGCTTTATTACTGGCTGAATTAGGTAGAATGGGTCCAAAAGGTAGAAAAGCTCTAGTCGACAGTTGGTCACAGTATTTGCCAATGTATAGTACCCAGGAACCAATTGCACCTCAAATTCAAAACCAAACTCCACCGATGTCAGGTAGTCCAGTTCCGATGAACGAAACTCAGGGAGACGACGAGGACGAAGAAGAAGAATTAGCTGAAGGTGACTATATAATTATAATATATTTTATTTATTTTTTTTTTTTTTAATACACAATATTATGATGGTCTATATTTTAATAACTTTAGAAGTAAACGTAGCTAGGAAACCATCAAGCGTAGCAGAATTGAAACGTAAACAGACGACTGCGGTTGTATTATTGGGCGTAATTGGTGCTGAATTTGGTCAAGATGTTACTATGACTAACCAAAGAAGAGATAGCGAACAAAGGCGGAAAAGTTCAATCGTGGAAGGTTTTGGAATTGGAAATAATAATCTTGCTAGACACACCAGTATGGCTTTGACTCATCTGTTACTTGCACCACACTCTCCTAAATTACCTTTGCATACCTCTCTACGAAGAGCTGCTATTGATCTCATTGGTAGAGGTTTTACTGTGTGGGAACCATATTTGGATGTGTCTAAGGTCTGAGAAAATTAACAAAAATAAAAGTCTACTTTTTATTTAATTATCATTAAATTAAAATTTGATTACAGGTACTTTTAGGGCTCCTTGAAATGTGTTGCGATGCAGATAAATTGGTACCAAGTATGACGTATGGTCTTCCCTTAACTCCTCAAGCTGATACATGTCGTACAGCACGTCATGCTTTAACTCTGATAGCTACTGCTAGACCAGCAGCATTCATAACAACGATGGCACGAGAAGTAGCAAGATTTAACACTGTGCAACAAAATGCACAAACTTTGAATGTCAATCTAGGAGCAAGTGTATTGACTAGGGCAAAGCCTGAGATACTCAGAATAGTAGAACAATTAATCGACAAGATGCAAAGCGAAATGAGTGATCTTTTGGTCGAAGTACGATCTATTTTTATTTTATTTTTAATGTCTAATATTAATTACAGTAATTTTTTATAGGATATTATTATTATTCATATATTTTCAGGTCATGGATATAATATTACATTGCTTAGATCCTGGTCATTTGAAAGCAAAATCATTGTCCGAAGTATTCCCAGCCGTTTGCAGATTCAATCAAGTTAGTATACATTCTTGATTTTAATATGAAAAGGTGTTATTAGTTTTTAAAATTCAACGTGGTACTTTTTAGGTCAGTCATTGTACGGCAACACGCAGGATAGCTGTAGGCGGTAAGGGTGGGCAATTAGCGCTTTACGAACTTCGAGGTAACGTCAAATGTCAAACGGTACCCGCACACCAAGGCCCTGTAACTGCATTAGCATTTTCACCGGAGGGCAAATTTCTGGTTAGCTATTCTTGTTCTGAGAATAAACTTTGCTTTTGGCAAGTAAGTAAACATAAAAATCTATAAATGAACATAGAAAAAATATATTCTATTGGGTTGTAACATATAAAAAAAATATATATATATATATATTTAAAAAAATACAGGAACATAGAAAAAAATATATGAAATATAGAAAAGAACGTAGTTTTGATATATTTTTAAATCGATGTATGTTACAGCCCAATTATTTGAACAATTATATCACACTTGATAAAATAATAAGCATAACAATAAGTAGAGATATTAAGAAAGAAAATTTATTTTTTAGCAAACAAGTAGTGGTATGTTTGGCTTGGGTAATTCACAAATTCGTTGCGTTAAATCGTACAGTACCGCACCGATAAACGATGTATCGCGATTGAATCCTATGCGTTTAGCTCGACTTGTATGGATTAATAATCGCACAGTTACATTGATGTTAGCTGATGGTTCGGAGACACGTTTTAACGTTTAAAATTTTCATTTAGTAGGATTATTATTCTTTTATTTAATCGTTCATCATCATCATCATCATCATCATCATCGTTGTCACCATCATTTGACAAGCATAAAATGGTATCAAGAAGTTAGTTGATTAACGATCTGTATTAAACAGAGAGAAAGAAAGAAAGAAAGGAAGGAAGGAAGGAAGAAAGGAATGAAGGAAAATGCAGAAAAGAGTGCCATTGCGGTCGTAAATGCGCTTGGTACTTAATAGAGCTATTAAATATTATTCAGAATTAAACACGAACGAGATAGAAATGCGAATTTGAATATTTCACAGCAGCAGGATGATGAGAGTTATCGTGAAAGATTTCTTGATAATCTGTAAACGACATTGACGATTTTGTTTTTTTTTTTCTTGTTGTTTTAAAAAACTCAATCGAGTTGTCTTAATTATTTTATTTTATTTTTATTTTTTTGAGATCCCACACGATAACGTTCTATTCGATAAATCGTATACGTGTATGTACAAACGCCTAGAATTTTGTTGTTGTTATTGTTGGGCTTTCCTGAAGGAAATGAAAGAAAACGAAAACCCACCTTTGGAGAAAAAAAAAGAAGAAGAAAAATCCTATAAATACGCTTTATAAAAATTATAGTTTATTATATATTAATAGTAGCATAAATCGTACGTTTCTTTACATTAACAAAATACACATATAACGCCATATATAGGTCTCGTATGTAGATAACAAAAAATCATTTACAATGACAGAATTAACAGAGCGAAGACGTGTAGTTAGAATGCAAGAGGATTTGAATGCGTCTTTTAATACCGAATAGAGCCTACATACAAAAATACACGTCGTATAAAAAACATATTTACCGCAAGTGGTTTGTATATACACCAGTGCCGAGATATAAACGATGATATATTACCGAATTTATATGAAATCATAGTTCTCTCAAGCAAGCTTTTTAGTTTTATATATTATTTGAATTTTTGTTCTCGTGCAACTCTTAGACCATTTATATTTGATGCTTTATACGAAAGAAACAAACAAGAAAATATCATGATTATATGCTGTACGTTGTTTTTTTTTTTTTTAATAATGTGTTTCGTTTAATTCTTGTTAATTAAACACGGATTTTTGACAGATTGTAAACTGTTCGATCGCGTGCATTCCTTTGGTATATATATATGTAAAAGTGATCAGAAAGGAAACAAGAATTTAGATCAGGGCTACTCAAACTTTTTCCATTCAGTGATCCTCGTTTACTCGAGCAAATATTTTTATTACACTGGATATAGATTTTATATTATTTTCTCTTTTACTACCATAAACTCATGGAAGTACTGTACGCGTAGTATTGTCTCAAACTGATTTTTGATGAATTTTTAGTTATTGCAAACCCCACATACTTTGAAAAGCTCTGATTTAGATCGAAGTCCTTAGTTAAAAGTATTTTATATATAAAAAAAAAAAAAAAACAAATTCTTCCTTTATGATTATTTCTATACGGTCTACTTGATTTTATTAAGAGTATAGAAAAATATAAGTATATTAAGAGTTTAGAAAAAGAAGAAGAAGAAGTGGAAAAAGTATAAAAGATGGAGATAAGTAAATAGTAGTATTCATTTGTATTGTTGTTGTTGTATAAATGTTTAGAAAAATACGGCTATCGTTTGTTTATTTCTTTTTGTTGCAATGCATAAATGTTTTTCTTCTTTTTTCTTTCACAAAAATGCACACCGGATATTTGCGTAAAATATTGCGGCAAAAATGATTATTATTTATATAATGAACATATATATATATATATATATTTACATAATCTAATTTATTATATTGTTATCGTCTCGTGCAAATTGTTTGCAATTATTCGTGCACGAAAACGAGTTAATCGTTTTAGGACACGCACATTTTATCCGTGTAATCGACAATGTGCATCCTTTAGTAAATAATAGAATTAAAAAACAAGAAGTCAAGATTTTTGTTATTAGCAACAATATAACGATAATGTGCTATACTAATTTGTGCAGCTATTATCGTTGCACTTTTTTTTACAATCAATGTAATTAATTGGTATTGCACAAAAAGTATCCCGAAACTTTGAACGCTTTCCTTTTCGACAATTACTACGTGCGTGTAATTTATTTATATTAATAATAATAATAATAATAATAATAATAATAATAATAATAATAATAAACGATAAAATAAATAAGAATGAATAACAATAAAATGCGAATGGGACGTTAGTCGAAATATTAAAATATTATACTTATATAAATTGTATTCTTATTATGGTCGTTTTCGTTGCGGATATGTCGTCGTGTCGATAAACACAAAATAATGTTAATTTTGAAAAAGAAAAAGAAAAGAAACAGTACCGAACTTCGATCGTATCGGCAATGAAATTTAAGATTTCGTATGTGAACAAGAAAAAGAAAAGAGAATAAGAAAGAAAAAGGGCAGTAAAAAACTTCGGATACATTCGGATAACATTCACTTTTGCAATTCGTATAAAGTATTCCTTCTTTAATTAATCATTCGTCGAACGTATTATCTTAGTAATCGACGCGATTGAGATATATGTTAAGTAATTAAAAAATGACGAAAGTATTTTACGATTTAACGGTTGATCGCTAATTACAAAAAAAAAAATATGAGCCGTTCTCAGGGTCATAACGATTAACTTCACTTTAAATATTTCAATTTCAGTATCAACAAATTTCTATCGATACTTAATTATTTTCTATTTACAATTTATTTATTTAACAATTATAGAATTAATATAACAAATATATATTTTAAAATGGCTGGTTTAATAAATAACACGACAATTTGTGTTGTATTATTATTTATTAAATTTTATTTTCATAATTTTTTTATCATAGCAAAAATAATTGATACTTAATTATAATTATATATACTTGATTGATTATATCGAAAATATAATATTTGTTAATAATTTTTGGATCGGTGTGGAGTTAATCAATTTGACAAATGAGCATGCTCGAATTTAATTATTAATCAATCGATTACAAAATTTCATTCTTTCTTCGGATAGAGAAAACATAAAATTTCTCTCATCGATAAGAATGAAACGCGAGTAGCGAAATATTTATTCGTATCACGCAGGCGTGTCGACGATCGGTACTTGTGTTTGTAATCATTGAAACGAATTTGTATTTTTCTCCAACGACGTCAAATAATTATAACATTTAAAAAAGAAAAAAAAATCAATCGAGTCGTTACGAGAAAGCCTTTACAATAATAATTAATAATAATAATTAATAATAATAATAATATAATAATAATCGGAGGCGCGGTTAGACGCGTGCGATCGTTCTGATAGAAATAATTGTATATACAAGAAAAGAAAAGAAAAAAAAGAAAAACTGAACCGACCTATGCCTAATTGTATCTATGTAATTATTTATGTGTATATTATACTTTATCATCTATATATACAAATATATATATATATATATTAATTATGCGCATAAACGCATTCGAATCGATTCGAACGATCGATCTCTTCGATTTTCGACGTTTCTCTGTATGGATAAAAAAAAGAAAAGTGACAAGAAAGTATACTGCAACTGTTGTTAATCGTTATGCAATTACTGAATGTATTTAAGTGTATGCAAATCCAAAAAAAAAAGAAAATTAATCAGTTGAAAATAATGCGACAATATATTATGCGACTCTAATAACAACGCGTTTCATTTTTTCGCGCGTTGATTTTCGATTGGTCGATTTATTTTTTCTTAACATCGTAATACGTAAGCGCACCGACAGATGACACCAGCGTGTCAATTAATTTCAAGCAAAATGGCGGCAACTGACAGTGCGCGCGCATCATTCAACAATCCGAACGAATTTTATTACGATTTCAAATCAGTCGATTAATATTATTAGTGAAAATTTCGTAAGTAACAATAATCGTTATAATTATTATCTTCCATAACTTGTTTTATTATATCATATATAAATCTGATTAGGTTCGTATGATGATGATGATGATGATGATACGTGAAGATAAACCATTTGCGGTTGGTAGCAGAAAGGGTGGGTGCAGTTGAAGAAAAAAAAATGGTAAAAAAGAAGGATTAAGAAAAAAAAGAAGAGAAGAACGGAGAGGACAGGTAAGGAAAGTCCAAGGGCACGTATAGCTTACGTACTTGGGCTCCATTATGAGGTGAAGGCATGTCGAAATTATCATACATATTGGTTAGCCTGATGCCGACACGATGATACGCTCGAAGGTTCCGAAACGTCCGATTATTTAAACAAACGCGTACGATAGGATCACTGTAGAGAGTCCACACCCACTTCTTAAAAGAAATTTCCTTCTCGAGATGGAACGAGAGAGTCCTGAGAGAGAGAAAGAGAGAGAGAGATTTCGAACCTGCCATCGAACCCAATATTTACTTTTCAGATCGCAACATTCGACGGTTAAGTTGTTGCATTTTTTATTTTTTTATCTTTTTTTTTTCTATACCTTTGTATAGAAACATTGTTTAAATCGAATAAAAATATAAGCAGGTTTTAGTTTTTTATTTTTTATTTTTTCTACAATTTTATTAAATTATAATCAATTTCTTTTCGGGAAAAGGGATACAATAATTGATAACATTATCGCTACATTGTTGTTTTAATTTATTCTACATTCATTTTTAAAAAAAAGAAAGTTACCAACAGTTAATCGTATTTTTATATAGATTTTTCAATTAAACAGATAATTACTTTCATTGTATAATATATAATAATTATATTACAAAGTAAAATACAAATATATCTCATGATATTTGTAAAAAAGAAAAAAAAAGAAAAGAAAAGAAGGAACAGAAACGTAAAACTTTAATATCATAAATCAAAGAGTTTAAGCACAATGTTAATCAAATCTTTTACAAAAAAAATACTCAACGGAAGAAAAAGGAAGAAAAAAGGAAACAAAATGTAGTATCTCGTTGCAGGTTTGTGTGTGTTCTCTTTGTATATTATTATTATTATTATTATTATTATTATATTCATTTAAATTTTATTTTTCAAACTATATAATAGTATTCACAAGAGAGAAAGAGAGATAGGAAGAATCCCTATGGGACGGTGGATCCCTAAGGGACAAACAACAGCTAGGAGGAGAAGAAAGTAAATCGTTGAAACTCACCCTTGACGCGCCCTTCGTCTGACGCACCGAAACCGAAAATTAAATGTCTCGTACGAGGATATTACCGCGACTACTACGATAAGCACGTTTTGCTCTCATACATGAATAATATACGAGTTGGTAGTAAAGGATAGAAAATATTCTCCCTCGAAAAGCTTTCCTTTCGTTGACGCCCACTTTCCGCATCTTTAACCACCTCCTAAAGCCCTTTCGTATATCGTAATCGTGTTACAATCATTAATTCATTACAACGAATCATCGTTTTCTCTCGATCTACGCGATTACGTACATATACTACATTCGAAATAAACGCTTCTTTCCCGGGCCTCCCCCCACCCCTATTTAATTATCCAATCGTTTATCAGTTACGCGCGTTGTGGGGCCCCAAAGGCCGGACACCACCGCAAACGTTTTCTTCCTAATAAATTCCCACGTAAATTACAATTTATTCAATCAAATAAATTTACAGGCTTATACCAACATTCGACTGAATACTCTCGTATTCAAAGGATTATCCTTTTAGTCTTTTTTTTTAATCCTAATTTTAGTTGAATTCAATTTACATTAATTTTGAAGATTAATTTATATAACATCACTTCTAATTCCTGTAATTAAAATTAGAAATCGAATAAATGTAATTAAATTTATCTCCAATTTATAAAACGACGTTATAGATGATTGTAATTGAACTAAAAAAAGGAGAAAATGATTATATTTTTCTTAGAAATTTGGAGAAGGAGGGGGTATTAAAAAAAAAAACAAAAGTAAAAAAAGATAAAAAGAAGAATAAACGAGAGTAAATGAGTAAAAAAACTAGTGGACAAATTTGGGATATCATCGAGACGACGAAATGTGACACGGATGATTGGTAAAGGGAGAAGGGTGGTGGAGAAAGGGGAGGAAGAAGGGAGGGAGGTAAGAGGGAGGGGGGAAAGGGAGAATAAATTCCGTTTGGCGCTACAATACCATCTTTATATATGCAGACAACGTATCGGTTCGTCGTGGCGGCTGACCAAAGACTCCTGTCTTTGGTGTACTCGCTTACGAAATGATGATACACGAAATACGAGATGAGAGAGAGAGAGAGAGAGGAATAAACTTGATCGTTTACCGTTTACAAGATCAATTCTCAAGCACATTTGTCTTGGCCATTTGTTATTCCTTCGTTGATCCTTGGATTCGAACTTTAACACAACGTTTGAATGATCAATCAATTCTCTGTTATCCATGATCTTTGATCTGAATAGAAAATTATAACGAAATCGTAAAACGAATTATTATAATGGTAATAGTAATAATATCGATCTTATAGATTTATTATTTGTTCAAAAAAAAATGTTTTAAGATATTTAAATGATCGATTATAAAGTCATTATAGAAGTGTATTTTAATAATGATATAATGATTGGTATCTCGTTAGAATTTTATTTGAATATTTCATAATTATTGTCACGTATAATAATTGTAGAACGGGAATATTATTATTATTATTATTATTATTATTGTTGTTGTTGTATCGTTCGATCTATCGATAAATTATTATTATCTGTGATTTTTAATCAAGAGATCATAATACCAGAATTATTATACACGTTAAATGATACTGTTAGTGAAACTAATCGATGAAAAACGTATAATAAGATCAGATCCGATCTCTAAATTATAAAACACGTTTAACGAATGAGTTATATGTATGTATATATCGTTAGTTAGAAATTAGATAATTCAAATTCGTCAACACGTGATATAACTTAATCGTTTTCTTCATTGGCACCGTTATCATTTAACGATTATTTTTTTCTTAGTTATCTTTGTTGTGTTGTTTAATCGAGTATTTTAGATTTTTGTTTGGTCATCGGGTATCATTTAGAGATTGGGATAAAAGGGACGACGAACGAACCCAGTTTAAAGAGCAAAACCAAGATTGAATGGCCGAGCCTCAAAACTCGAACGCCCACTCAATACTGCGATCCGATCTATTCTACGAGTTCGAACCTCTCTAAACCACAAATCGATCTTTCTTTCTTTCCTTTTCTTTTTCTTTTTCTTGCTAAGTCAAGTTCTTCCTATCCACAACACAACACAACACAACAACCTTTCTTCTTATCGTAACCGATCGGTGTTTTTCGAATAACGCTTTACACGCAACGCCAAATCGTTTTCGTGTAAGTACTTACGCTGATATACCTGGTAATAAGAACTTGATCGTGATAAGGAAAGAAAAAAAAGAAGAAGAAGAAGGGAGGTAGGTGGTCATTTTTATCCTAAATTGTTTTTTTTCTACGTGTACGGTTGAATGTTCTTTTTTTTCGTACCACCTTTATCCCAAATCAAAATTAAAATTATCGAATCGACGTCTACGTATACGTTTCTCTAATTAAATTCATAATTCATTTTTTATATATATTTATTTATTAATTTATTTATTTATTTATTAAACCGTGTTATTTATGTAACCGTGTTACTACGATGAAATATAAATTATTTCTTAATATTCATTGATATAATAAATCTAGTTTGTTTAGGATAAAGTATACAATTTCTATGTAAGTGAATTCTATGCAAGTTTCTATGAACTTGCATTTTCTATGCATTTTGATTATCTCAAATCAAATTTATTGAAATAGTTAAACCATTTTATATTAGATTATTTATTTTTTTCTTCTTCTTCTTCTTCTTGAAGTAGATAACAAACGAAAAAAAAAAGAAAATTAGGAAATGTATGGACGTAGGAATAGGAGAAAACGTGGTGGGATGCTGACTCGTAGTCGAACTTTCGCGTTTTTCCCCCAAACCACCCACACACTTTTCGTTTACAGCTGCAGGCGAATCGACCAGACTGGACCCTCTCCTTCTTTACTTTCTTTTCTTTCTCTCCTTCTTCGACTTCTGGACCACATTTTCTCTCTTTCTCGTTTTCTCATCGACTGTTTCCACGGTGGGTCGATCTTTCGGGCGTAGAAACGATAAAAAACAGTCCAGTCAGCAGGGCGTGTACCATCCATGCCAAACCACGGCAAGGGTTTCCTTCATTTCCTCTAAGAGAAGATCACTTCCGTTACGTTTAGTTTCGTTTAGTTTCGTTTCTCTTACAAAATTCCATCAGCAATTTGCGATAATCGTGTCGTATCGTATCGTATCTCGTTTAATTCTAACAAATAACCACAACCTTTTTCCTTCCTTCCTTCCTTTCCTCCCTTCCTTCCTTTTTTTCTTCTTTTTTCTTGTCATCGGTAAATAAATTTATTTAGATAAATTCTTCAATAAATTTCTTTAAGAAAAATTCTTATTTTATTGTTCATTTTGTTAGGATACGTTAGAAAGTATCGAGAAATAGATCTTTATTGCTGTGTATACGATTGTACCAGTTCAAAGGGTTAATCCGATCAACGCTTACCATGCAACTTTCAACTTCAATATTAAATTATTCTCAACACATGCACACAGAGAGAGAGAGAGAGAGAGAGACACATAAAGTGTTTTCCAGTTTGTCTTGAGCTACTACTACAAAGGGGAGGTACCAATGCGACCTTTGCAAATCCTGACCTTCTTCATCCTGATATCGTAATTCTTTCGATGTCCAAAATAACTGTTTAACTTTAATAAAAAAGAAAAGAAAATAAAATAAAAGAGAACAAAATAAAACAAAAATTAAATAAATATTTAATCCAACAATCGTGTTGGACAATCAATTTCTTCCCTTCTTTTGCATAAATAGAACAAAATTTATTTTATTTTACCAAACCTTCCTTTTTCTTGTTCATCTGCAAATGTGTAACACATACAAAACCCAATACACTTTATACACCCTATTTATTTATTTTTCATTATCACACCCCGAATATATATATTTAATTCCAAAATCAAATTATACCCAACGACAATGTGTCTATTACCGGTTAAATCGAAGAAAAAGAAATAAGAATAACAGGAAAAACAATAAAAAATAAAAAAAGAAGAACTTCTCTTAGAAAAATTCTCGTTAGAGAGTTAGAGTCGATTTCATTTGAAGGGGTAGGAAAGGGGTGCGAGGAGTGCGAGGGGGTTGAAATGGTGAAAAGGTGAACGAGGAAAAGAGGGGCTGCACCCGAAGAGGTTGCTGGTTCGTTGCTGCTGCTGCTGGTAGTCGAGATATCAGTATCAACGCGGTGTAATCAGCGAACCACGCCCATTGGCACGATGCTCGCTCAGTTCCGCCCACTACGGCAATTACACCCTCGAGTCACCCACTGGAGGGGAACATTAAACTCTCCTCTTTCCCTTCCCCCCTTCTTCCACTTTCCCTTCTTCTCTCTTCCATTCGATCCCAAACTCTCGACTCTTGATTTTTGTTCTTTTTTTTCTTTCTTTTTTTTTCTCCTTTCTTCCTACATTTGATATATACCATTCTACCCCCCCCCCATCCCCCATTCCCCCTGTTCATTTCTGTTTTCTTCTTCTTTTTATCTTATCTTCACTTTACTCGCTTGCCAAAGACAGAATCTTACTTACGTGCGATGATGCACATTGGTTGCACTTACCGTTTGCATCCTTTCCAAAATTGTATTTCACAATTGTGTATATTAGATTTCGATCGTAACAAGGATCCGTGTAATTTGTTTTAATTAATCTCCGACTAGATGGTGGAATCGATAAAAGGGGAGGAGTGCATTCTCGAAAGCCCCATTTCCCACAGTCCACATGGTTCCCTCGGTCAAGGACCGAGAATGATTTTTCCCTATTTTCAGCTGAACACCCAGCAGACCGAGCCCGATCCTGACCCCCCCACATTAAATCGGTTAGGAAAAATCGTCATTTTTCGAGTGTGCGCGACGAATCTTCATTGAGCACGCGTCGTTAGATGCAACACGCACACCATGGTACACGCCTCTGCGTATGTGTGTGTGTGTGTGTACTTTTTTTTTATTTCATTTCTTATCGGTCGATATTTTTGGTTGGAATTATTTTTCAAAAAATATAATTCATTTATATTAGATTTTGTGTGTGTGTGTGTGTGTGTTAGATCAATGTAAAAAAAAAAAGGATATATCATCGACAAATTTTCTTTCATTCTCGATTCGCCCACGCATCGAACTCACTCGTTTCTATCGTCTACGATATCGTTTGATTTTCTTAGAATATTTTTTCTTTCTTTATTTATGGTGTTAATCGTTTATTACAACGAATTGTCTGTTACCAATCGTTATTTTTTTTTCTTTCGTACGGTTATATGATGATAAATTTCATTTCTCATTTTTCTTTCCCCCCTTCCCCCCTCCGGCTCCCCCATCTCTCGCAGTGTCACCCTTCTCTTTCAATTCTTCGCGCATAATTGTTCAGGAAACGTTAGCGGTAAGTGGATTGAATGGGAAATGTTCTTCCGGAAGGACATCATCTTCGTAAAGATGATAAATCGATACGGAACTGTATTTGTCAAACTGATGTTAAGTATTTTATCAATGTTCTCATTCATTCGTACGTTCCACGTGAAATAAAATCAAATATTATATAAGAGACCTTTTTTAACGTTAATAAATTTTGCTATACGTGTATCATAAAATATATAATTTTTTGAAGATGGGTCATATGATTTCTTATGATAGAAACTCAGTACGTTTAGTATCAACAAACAAAATTAGGATAAGTAGGAACACTAATAGCAGTGCATAAATGATATAAATTTTGCTATACATGTATCATAAAATATATAATTTGTTGAAGATGGGTCATATGATTTCTTATGGTAGAAACTCAGTACGTTTAGTATCAACAAACAAAATTAGGATAAGAATAGTATTAGCAGTGCATAAATGATATAAATTTTGCTATATATGTATCATAAAATATATAATTTGTTGAAGATGGGTCATATGATCCCTTATGATAGAAACTCAGTACGTTTAGTATTAACAAACAAAATTAGGATAAAAACACTACTAGCATAATTAGAAAAGTCAAAGTAAAGAAGATTTGATGATTTAGTTCGTTTATTATATTTTCAAGGTTTACTAAAAATCTTTCTGTCCCTTTAGCGTTCTCTCATTGAACTTAGGATGGAATAGAATAGAATGGAAGGAAGAAAGGAAGGAAAGGAAGGAAGGAAGGAAGGAAGGAAGGAAGGAAAGAACGATTGTGGTACGTCGTCTAGGTCGTACGTTATGCTCGAGGGGAGCCGCTTCTCAGTGTCCTCTGGTAGGCGTGTCAGAATTGGGAGATGATTTATTCTTTGCGAAGCGGGTAACTGCCGAGATCGTCGACTAAACGACCACGGTCTTTCGTGTATTAACCGTAATGCACTCTGCTTCGCCATTGTGTACACTCAATACCAGTCTCTATACCCAGTAGAACATTTTCCTATAGAAACAACTTTCGACTTATTTCTTCTCGTATCCCTCAACGACTCCTTCATTCGAAAATATTTTCAGTTATTTTCTTCTTACAATTTATCTCATACAACGATTTGTACAACCGTTTTATAATCTTATCATCGCACTGAAACACTTTCAAATTATATTCTATTGTTATAAAATATTATTATTCAGATTCTCCGATGAATCAGTTGTATATTTTGAAATTAGTCTAATTTTAAATGGACAATTAGGAGGATTAGAAAAACAGGAATCTATTATTTGTACAACCTTCTTTTGATACTCAGTCTACCTAGTGAACTTTTTGTTAGGAACAAATGGTATCGATAAACTACCAAGTAAACGTTTTCAACAACATTTTGTTTGAACTGTTACCAATACATTCAATAAACGATTTATACATTAGGATGAGAGAAAGAAAAATCTTATTATTCAAATTCTAATAAGCCATTTGTGAAATTAGCCAAATGCTAAGTGGAAAATTAGTAGTAGGATTAGAAGAAAAAAAACGAGGAGATTTACTATTCGTACGCCCTTTCTTTGATACGTGATATATATGTGTGTTTGTGTGTGTGAGAGAGAGAGAGAGAAAGGAAAGGTTTTTGTGTCGTTTTAGGTTCGAGACGGCATATGGGGTCACGCCCACGAGGTGCTGCTGTTCTCGACCGACGAATTTTCACATTGCTGCATCCCGTCCCCCTTCTCTTCTCCTCTCCTCTCCTCTCCTCTCTTCTCTTCTTTTCAAAAGCAAACCTTATAGCACGCGCCGCAGTAACACTGTAACAACAGCCTGCGAAAATGCTAGTCCGCAACCCTGCGGTGTTATCCCGATAATTTCCAACGACGAGGTGATCCCGTGGGAGCCTAACGTTTAACCTTCGACTTTGAAAAGTTGACAAAAGGTTTAGGAAGACGATTCGTTGCGAACATACACATGCACACACACACACACACACATATTGCATTTGATGCGATCAATTTGTTAAAACAATCTTCGTTTCTAGACTACTGCACACCTTTCTTCTTCAATTAATTATAATAATAATAATAATCATCGTATTAATAATATCGAGTTATTTTTTGATTTGAAATAAATGAATTTAGATTTTTATTATTCATAGATCATTGATCAACATTCAACACGTCCATTCTTCCTAATCGTTCTTTCCTTTTCTTTTTAATGGGTCACAAATTTTGGGAATATTACAACAAGAAAAAATAAAAAACAAGTAATTAATTACAATTATTATATCGTATGATATTATTCGCACATTTTTATTGCCCTCATTGATACATACACAAAGTATGCTAAAACGTACGTACGTATCTATGCGTGCCCGGTCATCAGAACAATGAACTATAATTATTTTCAGAACTATCAAATTGTTCTCAGATTGATTTTATGATTTATGAAAAAAAACATTAAAAAAAAAAAAAAAAAAAATTAAAAAAGGGGGAAAACGAAGGAAGATTGTAAAATCAATTATTTCAAGTTTTCATTTCGTTCTTTCTCTTTTGATTTATGATTTAGTTCATTGTTATAATTAACAGGCAAACGTATACATGTGATACATTATACGTATACATATATATATATATATATATATTTTCACACACACATATATATGTATACGTATATGTGTATATACGTAGGAAAGATAGAACGTTGTGTCGCTTAACGTTTTGCGAGACAACCGGTATAATACAGCTGCGATAATCACACGGCAAATCGATACAATATCACCGTGTAACTGAGTAGAGAACGCGATAGGGTAAAACCGTGCCTAACGTAAATTATCTATAATATGCATGACCGATGTATATACAATACGATCCTAGAGATACGCGCGTGTTCCTATTTACAGCTTTCGATTCTTATGTTTATTTAAAAACGCCACCGCCATCATCATCATCATCATCATCATCATTATCATCATCATCAGCATCAGCAGCCAACACTACCACTACTACCACTATCACCATCACCACACCATAACCACCACCACCACCACTACCACCACCACCATTAACACCACTGATGGCTAACGTTTCGTTCGTTGTTTCTGCTTTTTATTTTTTCCCTTAGCATTATTTTTTATTTGTTCATCATTCTCCTACGATTCGCACGTGCACGCGTCTTTTGCTCTTCCTTTTAGTTTTTATTTTTTTATATATATTCGTTTAGGTTGCAATAGATTTTCTTTTTCTTTAGGATATAACCGAGAGAAGGATTAATTTATTTGAATAAAACGAACTGGGTTATAAATTTAAATAGAAACAATAGATAAAATCGAATGATCAGACTCACGTTTGCGTTAGAATGAAATATACTTAACCCTAGGATTAATTAATTTCATTTATTATTTTGTAATAAATATTTTTCAAAGAAAAATATTTAATTAATATGCCCGACATGGTAAATCTTGAATAAATACTTCACAAATATGCTTTAATATAATTGTCACAATTATCCAGGGTTAAGTATTACGTTAACGAATCTCGATTAAAGGAATGTATGGACGATTGGTGATAAAAATGATGAAAATAGAAAAGAAATAATATCGCGATTCGAGCGTTCACTACCTTCCGGCCGAATTGAGTCCATCCCGATGAGGTGGCACGGTGAAGGCTCTTAATCCGACGCCCACGCCAATCCCAACGCCTACAGGTAAAGGTGAACTTTGCAATTGACTTGATACGTTCATCGAGGAGTTCACCAAACCCATGGCGGCGTCGGTTACGAGAATTGACGAGGAGGAGGATGAGGAGACGGCGGCGGAGGCGGGGGAGGGGGAAGTTGCATCAACGTCGTTGACCGTTGCAATCGTAGGACCTAAAGTAGAGGTTGCATTTGTCGTGGCAGTTGAACTCGTTGTCGTTGTTCTAACGCGTCCAGGTCTGGCACATTTTTCCAAATGGTGGTGATGCGATCTCACGGCTAATCGACTGACATGAACCGGTATTGGTACGACTATTCTCGTACCATTTCCGGTATGCTGTCCGGTATTACCACCATGACGAGTACCGACACCACCAGCCGTTGACATTGACGATGCATTAGAACCGATTCCTCCGTTTCCGTTTAATCCAGCCTTGACTCTCTTCCACTTTGCTCGACGATTTTGAAACCATATTTTAACTTGGACCTCGGATAATTTCAACGCGTGCGCTATGTGAGATCTCTCGGTCAAACTTAAATATTTTTTAGCGTGAAATTCTCTTTCCAATTCCAACAATTGTTCCGACGTGAATGCAGTTCTTCTACGACGAGCCTTGTTACCCGACGAATTCGACCCGGAATGTCCGCGTCCACTTTCGTGACCTTGGCCATTAGGCGAACCGTTGCTTCTGGTACCGTTTACGGATCCGACGGTAGTCGAATCCAATCCTTCACCTATACCACTACTCGTTCCACCACCTTCGTCCTCGCTTTCCGCCGATACTCGTCCATTTTCTGATCCTAAATCGAAACAAAATGAAAATTATTATTCCTTACTATCTTTGTTATTAATTATTGTTTTTCTTTTTTAATGTTAGAATATAAATATAGATGTACGTGTTATGTAGAAATTCTTATTGCAATTAACAAAGTTCATTTATTATCGTAGAATTATTTTTAACACCATGATTTGATTTTAATTTAACAAAATTACGAAATTCTTAATATTGCACAAGTAGTTTTATTTCATTTATTTATAAAAAATATTTGGAAATATATACGCAACTTAATATTTTCCTTGTTAATAAAAAAGAAATTGTTCTTTCTTTTCGTGATATCAACGTTTAACTCAGTTCTCATCGTAATTTGATCAAACGTCATACAACCCATGATACGAATTCTCGAAAAAGGTCTCTGTTATTAAGTAATTACGTTATTATGTTATATTATGTTATGTTATGTATAGCCAAGTTGCACTAGCAATACGAACGACGAATGATCACACAGTTATAGTTAGCTACAATCGACCACGTTCCAAGGCTTTTTTTTTATAGTTTTTTCTTTTTCCTTTCCTTTCCTTCTTTCTGTCTTTCCACTACATTTCCGCCCATCATCCCCTTCCCCCGGGTCGAAAATTTTACTAAAACTTAAACCGGTTTTAATGAATACCGAAAAAGTTGCGTCGAATTTGCGAGGAAAAAAATTACACAGAAATACTTCGTTTAAGTTCGAGAAGTCACAAAAAAAAAAAAAAGAAAAAAAGAAATAAGTATAAAAATTCTATAAACAACGGTAAAGTATAAAACATTGAAATTATATTTAAAACGATTACTTGTGTATTTTTTGATATACATTTGTTAGAAACAAAAATCTTATTAATAATAATTTCATTAAAAATAATAATAATAATAATAAAAAATATAACGTCATAATTATTACAAATATTGCTGAATTGTCCAACAAATGCATCGTCAATCGAACTTTCTTTTCCCCTCTTTCAACCCATCAAATTAAATTATCATCAACAATAAGATATTATTATTCCTCAATATTACAAGTGTAAAAAAAAAAAACAAAAGAAACAAAAAGAAAAAAAAAGCCACGTTAACGTAGGTGTACTTGTTGTTTTCTTTCCTTCCTACCCTCCCCGATCAGAATGCAATGAGAACTTGGTACGATCTTTCCTTCCTCGGTTATTATTATATTTTCATTTTTTTCTTTTCTTTTTTTTTTTTCTTCCCCCTTGTTTACGAGCCGACCTGTACGAGTGAGCAGCAACAGCACCAGGTTTCAGTTAGAGTTTGATGCACCCGAGAAATACGCGCGCGCGCCAGCACGCGGGTGCCTTCATTTATTCAAAGACTTTCGATTGAATCGCAAAGCAAAACGCTTCCGCGAGAAACTCTTATGAGAACATTCTCGTGAACGTTCATACGTTTCATATCAACGTTTATTCGTTCGTTCATTCCGTTCATTCGTTCATTCGTTCATTCGTTCGTTCGTTCGTTCGTTCATTCGTTCGAGAAGAAACGAAGTAGGAGTCCCTTGAAAGTATCGGCCCGAACAGCAAGCAACTTTTCTCAGCACATCTGTTCTGTTGTCCCCTGACAGTCTTTACACTTGAAGAGAAATCGATTCCCTCCTCCTCCTCATCTCCTCCCCACCTCCCCCTATCCCTACCCCTACTCCTACCCCTACCCCCTTTCCAGCCCTCTTATAAAAGGGAAGAAGATATTCCAAGTTTTTCATTTCTTTTCTCGTCTTTCGACTACTATTACTACTACTACTACTACTACTATTATTACTAAACTTTATCGAATTGTTCATCGTTCGTGCATCTTTCAATTCCTTATGCACCCATATCATATACGATAAAGTAAAGTAGATTCCTTGTTTTTTAATCTGATTAAAATATAATGTCTTATATGTTAATATTATAATATTAACATATATATATATATTATATTATAATATTAATAATTATAATATAATAATAATTATAATATAATATAATAAATTATAATTATAATATTTATTAAATTATAAATTATATTAAATATAATATTAATAAATTATATTATAATATAATATATATAATAAATTAATAATTATAATAATATAATAATTATAATATAATAATATTATAATTATATTATAATATAATAATATATTAGAAATAATTATTTATGCGGGATCAAATGTTTAGTTTAATTGTTTTTATATATGACAATTCTTAATTTAAAAATTTTTAATTTAAGTGGTAATGGCACTTGGTATAATTATTAATTTTGTATATTTATACAAATGTTCCCAAAAATAGAAAAAGATTAACACTATTTAAAAGACAATATTATTTTTGACTACCGAATAATAAGTAATTCATTTCAGAGATAATTTTGATTAATTATGTACTCTAATAGAAATCGTTGCAGTAATGCAATTCAAATGCACTAATAAGAGCTTTTATTTTCGTTTACATAATTTATTTGAATTTATATTATAGAAGGAATTTATATATATGTGAAATTTTGTAAACGATCGTTGGTTTTCCATCGATGACGTGTTTCTTTTTCAACACGATTTTCATCAAATTAATTATTTATAATTAAAATCACTATTAATTAGCAAGATCGTGTTATGTCATCAAATTGAATTCACATTCTATTCGCAATTTTTGATTGAAATTTTTCTTAACAAATGAACAAATAAATATTTATTATCTCACATTTTTATTTAATATTTCAATTATAATTGTATATTAATTATACCTGTGTTTTTCTTTATAGAAATATAAATCTAACTTTGGATCATCATTGATGGATGAAAGATAATTTCAAATCTGTGTCAAACGGTTGAGATCACTGTGTCAACTAAATTTATAAATAGACACTTAAACGAATCTCTATTAACAATTCGTTTTAGTTTGATTTTTTATTTTTTTAAGTTAATTATAATATTCAAACAACAATCTTCTTTTCAAATAACAAAACGATTTTCCTTAAATAGTCGATTAATTATTTAATTAAAGAATCTAATTGACGGAACACCTTTGTGCGTGCGCGCGTGTGTGGATTTTCTACTTTTTTTTCTCTTTCCCTAATTTTAAACAATTTTAAGAATCCACACAGGATTTAATAAATGATTTAATTAATATTAAACAAAAAAAGAACAATTATATATTAAATAATCCTAATGAACGTTTATATATTAATCATTTGAGAAGAAAAATTGTTCGTATTATATAATAATCTTGAATCTTACATTAAATTGAAATAAAATAGAGATAGAGATAGAGATAGAGATAGAGATAGAAAACTGAGCTCGATGTTTCGATGAAAAACGATCGTTGAAGTGGGATCGAAACGCGATTTGGCATATCGCCAGGTTTTCACTTAGTAGACGGCACCCTGTTGGGAACGTGTTCTTCGCAACGTATGCGCCAGTATGTTTAAAATGAGTAAGTGAGAAAGAGAGAGAGAGAGAATAAGAAAAAGATAAAGAACAAAAAAAAAAAAGAAGCTAAAGAGAGAAAGATAGAAAGAGGATTTGCTTTGCAAAGTCCAAAGTATCCAGATTCCAAGCATGCTTTTCACCCAAATAGCATTAACAGTTTCCTGGAAATACTGAAGCATTTAAGTAATTTTTTTGCTATAAGAATAAGCTAGAGGAAGAGAGAGAAAGAGAAAGTAGGTGCATTGAGTTTAAGTATAATTATATAAAAGTATATTTTTATTTCAGAATTACGTTTGCTGCGTTTATTTTATCGCGAATTTTTATTAGAGTTTAAACAAATGCATGTTGTTCACACCCATACATTTCCAATGATATATTCCAATATAATACAAATTGTTTTTTTAATTTTTTGTAGTTTACTTTTAATTTTTTATTTTTTTTTTGGTATTTGTAAAATTTGTTAATTTTACATATTATATTAGAAGGGGTAGGAAGTAGAAAATAAAAAATAGAAGCAGAGGTAAACGAACTTTCTATAATTTTCTTTATCGATGATAATGATATAACGATAATAATATTAATAATAATAATAATAATAATAATAATAATAATAATAAATCAATCGATAAAAAGTAATATAGTCGTGTCATAAATACAAGAAAAGATACGTGCAAAATATAACCATATACCTAACTTTCTCTATACATACATACACACATATACACACACATATTCACATAGATATTTTATACATCTATCGACTGGATGAACTCATCAAAGTAACCTGTCGATGTTATAATTTCCTATAGAATATCGTTTATATTGTAAATTTATTTGAAAATCGTGAGACGTTAAAGAAATTGCCAAACGGAAATGAAATAAATTGGATTGTAAATGAATAAAAATCTTTTTATAAAGTGACCTTCTATCGTGTGTGAATAAAAAACAAAAAAGAAAATAGAACAAAATATAAAGAGAAAGAAAGAAAGAAAGAAAGAAAGAAAGAGAACAAAAAAATAGAGATGAAAAATAAAAAACAACAGTAACGAGAATAATTATTGGATTATTTAAAAAAAAAAGAACAGATGAATATACACGTGTAATAATTTTTCAATAATAAAAACGAATCATCGTCTAATATCCAATCGAATTAATTCGCGATCCTGTGGTCATTTCCAAGAGAAACGAAATACAAAAGGGTGGGGGGTGGAAATAGGGATGAAGGGGCAGAGAATGAAGATCGGGGTGAGATGGGAGTTGGGGGGGGGACCAGGGGTGGGCAAGAGGACCCGTGCCCTGAGGCATTTTTTCTTTCCTTTTCTGTTTTTTTTTTTCTTCTTCTTTTTTTTCCTTTCCTCTTTTTTTTTATCTTTTTTTTCTTTTTGGCCAGAAACATAGTCGAATCTTGCCGACGGATCCTCCCATATCGTGTAGTTGGTTAGATGCAGGGTCCACTGGTGGTTGGCAATGAATAAGGAAAAGTCCTAGCGTCGTTTGGAAACTGCGGTAAAAGCGAAAAACTTTGGGAGAAGGAGGGGTGGTGGTGGTGGTGAGTGGGTGGTAGTGGTGTTGGTGGGTTCTTTGCGAAGTAGTATACGTCAGTTAGTATGGTTGAGTATAGAAAATTCAGATCGAAGAGAGAGAGAGGGGGGGATGAATTTGTCCGAATCTAATAAAAAAATGTATGCGTGTGTGTGTATGTGTGTGTATGAGATAAAGAGAAAGATAATTGAGTTGATTTTCGTTTAGAAATTTCGTTCGCTAAGAATTGGGAATGGAAATATTTTTTTAAAGATCGGTCAGAGTATAATAGTATCTAATAATAATAATAATGATGATGGTGATGGTGATGGTGATGATGGTATAGAATAATTATGATCGGATTTAAAACGACTCGTGATCAAAATGTTTGATTATTATTGGTCATGATTATGTTTTGTTTCTTTTTTTAGTACGGGTATAATAAAACATGAAAGAACATCGTCGATTGGTTTGTCGATGTTATATTGATGGGATCTTTTCTATCTATTATTTATTTACAAATATTTATCGAATATTTAGTTAAATAAATTGGCAGGAAATTTGCATAAGTTTCATTTGACAGTACGAGTATTTTGAGTTTTATCGATTAGATTGTTTGACTTAGTATTATAAAGTAAAACTTTGACAAGAAAATTGAACGACGTTATAGTTAATTAAAAAATGCGTTAATTTAAATGAATTTATTGATACTTGAATAGGAACTTCGTGGTAATAAAATAAATCCTGATAGAGCTTTTTTCTTTTTAGAATATCATTATACTAATATCAAAGTATTTCAAGAGAGAAAACTTCGACAATCTAATTAAAAACAAATCAAACAATGATATATCTATAATAGTGAATTTACCAACAATTCAATCTTACTTATTATAATAATTAACATCGATAAATATTACTTACAAGCGAGGAAAAAAAAACCGATTTAAATTAGGTATTAGAAAGTAACTACAAACGTGACCTAATTCGAGAATATAATTTGGTCGATCGACGAAAGTGCCGGCATCAGAGGAAATGGGGGATGGGGAAGGAGATGGGAATGGGAATGGGGATGGGGATGGGGGTGGGGGTGGTGGGGGAATTATATTTAAGAGAGAGAGAGGGTTGCCAGATATAGCACGACTTGCGGTCGATCAACAAAACAGTTCAAAAAGAAAGAGAGAGAGAGTGAGAGAGAGTGAGAGAGAGAGAGAGACCTGACACCGAGAGGAAGACACCGGAAGCAATTATCGGGATCGTCGAAGGAAGTCGCGTGCGCAAGACGACGACCAATAGAGGTAAATGGTGGTGGTGATGGTAGTGGTGATGGTGGTGGTGATGTTGCCTGGGTATTTCTGGATGCGACATGAAATTTCAATCAGGATTTTATTAACGTTCCTTCGGCCACAAGCCAGTTTTGTTTCGTCTGACGTTTTCTTGTATGCATCTTCATTTCAATAAGAGACAAGAATTACAGGACGGGGTGACGAGGGATAGGGGGTGGGGGTAGAAATGATTGAGGATACGATGCAATACTTATTTATTTATTTACTTATCGATTTTTTTATATTAAAAGCCTGCTACGTAAATGTACACAAACATACACAGACACACACACATATATGTAAGGTTATAATTTTTCTTTGTATCGATGATTTCATTAACTTTCATTAAGTTTTCAAACTAATTAGCGAATGAATAAATTGTCGAAACGATAATCGATTCTATTCGTTTCATCGTTTTCGAATCATCGTCGTCATCCCCCGCCCACCCTCCTACTTCTGTTTTTTTTTTTTTCGTAGTCGTTGTCCACGGCACCATTCAAATGGGAATCAAATAATTAATATCGGTAAACGATAAAAGATACTCGTAATAATTCTTTGTCGACGTAGTCGTCGTTTTCTACTTAAATATGACATGATGATATTTCGTTCGTTGGTTAAGAGGAATATATATATTTTTTTCTTTTTTTAGAATTTTCCTTCCCTCCCTTCCCCTTCCTTCTCCCCCGATTTTTTTGTTTTTATTATATTATATAATTTATTTTATTATATTTTATTATAATAATCGTAGACAAATGGTGTAACGTATGTAAAAATGGATTACAACGATTACATTTGCATTTAGAATTTTCGTTAAGATTTTATTTCGGATGATTTCTAATTAATCGTTTGATGACAATTAATAAGTTTATTGCTATTGGACGAAAATTATTCGATTGATCGTTTAAATAACTTTTACGACAAGAGCACCAACCAACGTTAACGAGTGATAACATTTTTGTTTTCTTCTTGTTTTCTTAGCTCGCTTTCTTTTTCCTTTCTCATTTAATTTTATTTCATTTCGTTTCATTTCGTTTCGTTTCGTTTCGTTTCGTCTCGTTTTTTTGTTTTTCATTTTATTTTATTTTTATTACGTCCAAGAGTGTTTCATGTTTCATTATTCATCGAGATAATCCCTTCTTTAATTCATACATTGTTTGCGTTTGAAAGCCGCATCGAATGAATAACTCTTTCAACGCTTCGTCGAGCACTCCGTGTTCATAATATTGATCGAGAATATACGATGATCCCGTATCTTCCCGTTCTTTATCAAATTGTTTTCTAATCGAATCCCACGTTTAATTGTAAACCCCGATTCTGGGACATCGATTTTGAATCGATTCATTTTAACATGTTTTTTTTTTCTTATCAAATATCTCGCGGCTAAAAATTGATTTCACGTTTCTCGTGTTAATCGAACAGTTGGAAGGGGGTGGGTGGGGGTGGGGGGGGTTCTGGAGGAAAAGATAATTATTTTTCTTATTATCGGTCTCGTTACACTTTTATTGCAGTCTTCTTGTTGGTTTTCTTTTTCTCTTTTTTTTTATTTCTTCTTTTTTCTTCTTTTTTTGTTAATTCTTCAAACGTGTTACAATATCAAATACTTTCCCCGAATTTTCCGTGCTTGCATACGTGATTAACGGATCGATTACCAACGCAATGCATAATTGCATTCGTCGTCTTCCACGTCAGAATGCCGTTGTAAATCCCTAATGAGCCATTCCAAAAAAAAATCGTCCGTTTTGCATACCAAAAAGAAATAATTATAAGAAATAATATTTTCTTTTCCCGTCCCGTCCCCTCCCCGTCCCGTTCCCCCACCTGCCCCCCTCCCCGGCTTTTGTTCGTTCGATACAAAAATAGGAATGCAATGCAAATGATGAAACTAATCGGATAGATTAATTAATTGTCTAGAATCAAAGGTCATCATATAATTCGTTTCATACGTCAAAATAATACGTCATACGATAATAACAAATTTAGATGAACAGTATTGATAATGAATATGATACAATCATTTTGTTATTATTATCATCATCGCGAACGCAAGACTTTGTTTGTTCCACCCCTGTGTCTTGCATACCAATGCAATCGAAACTAAATAATATTTCATTTCTTCCTCGTTGAACGATTGAAACAACACCGCTGCAATTGGGAATATTCATTTAAAAATGAATAAATTTAAAGTTTTATATACTTGTTAAAACAATTTTTTAATACGTCTCGATAATCCAATTGTTGGTGAAACATTTTAAGCAGAGAAAGGGACAAATAGGTTAGACGATTAAATGGAATTTTTAACGCATCCAAAATACTTCGTTCAATTGTCTCGTTAATGATGACAAATTTGAAAAGAAAGGAAAATAAATAATAAATGAATTGTTTAACATTAAACTTACCGACACTTTATGTATTAATTGTTCTTACCGTGAGCGTTCGAAAAAAGTATCTTACATTTTAATGTAGAATAAGATTTTAACCAATTGGATATAAATATAACTTCATTTTATTTAGAAATGAATAATGTACATTTTATTTTACGTATTTTCATCAAATTTTGTAGAAATTACAGGAAATATTTAATTAGAACCGCGAGTGTTAGGTTTAGTGTTAAATAAATTCGCGCGGATTTGGCTAATTTATTTGTGATTATTGAGTTTAGAAAAAAAAGATAAATTTGAGAGAGCAAGAGCAAGGGAGAGAGAGAGAGAGAGAGAGAGAGTAGTTTCGTCATTATCGTCGTAACAAACGCAAGACTTCGTTCACTGTGTGTCATAAATGACCGATGACAGATTCCCCGAAGCCATTTCGTCGTGCATACAAAATTAAGTTGGTCGGCGGTACATCAATAAAAAGTGACCGGCCACGAATAAAAGCGCGCGGATACCGTCGATCGTCCATTCGGGCCCCGGTACCTTCGGAAATACGTGATCGGTGATCCCACGCGCTATAGTCTTTTGTGAGTTTCGAATTTCGAACCACCTTATATATATCTCTCTTATTCGATCTCTCTTTAGTTCATCCAAATATACTGAACATTTTCAATACTCTTACTTTTTCTAAGAATTATTTCGATTAGCACGTAATTTAACACCGTTTCAATCAAATATATTCATTATTATACATTTACAAGCATCATTTATCTTTCAGAAATATCATCACGACCTATATAATGGTCAATAAACCTATTTATATGTTTGTTCGTTTATAAATAATATATAATAATTCAATGAAACTTTCTAAGTATATCGTATTTTATATATACTTTAATTATTTAAAATATATCAATATATAAATATATATATAATATATAAATTATATAAAAAATATCAATTATACTATTTATATTAACAAGCATCATTTATCTTTCAAAAATATCATCACGACCTATATAATGGTTAATAAACCTATTTATATGTTTGTTCGTTTATAAATAATATATAATAATTTAATGAAACACTCTCTAAGTATATCGTATATTATATATACTTTAATTATTTCAAAAAATATCAATTATATTATACATTTACAGCATCATTTATCTTTCAAAAATATCATCACGAATTTGTACCCCGACCTATCTAATGGTTAATACATATATGTTTGTTCGTTTGTAAATAATATTCTATCGTATATTAACTTTCCAAATATATTTTCATTGGAAATAATTATCGTAGAATATCCTAATCGTTAAATTTGAATTTTTAATTATTACAAATTGGCACGAACTTTCCAGACGATCCCTATGCGAACTAATTCTCACACGATTTTTCAAGAAATTATCTATTTTTAAAATGCCAGATTATTTCTAGTTTATCCAATTATAAATATCTTCATATTTTATTGATAATATGATACTTAATTATTATATATATAGGTATATATAATTAATTACGTTCGATTGGGTTGCGTTTTTTTATCAGGATCGATGAAAAATTTAAGAGGGCCGAGGAGGGGGGGAGTGGTTTAAGAAGGAACCGAGTTCGAGATTTGGGTCACGATTCTATTCGAGTAAGCGAATGATTTTTTTATCAAGATAAAGAGAGAAACTCGTCTTGTTCTAACTTGATATGAATTTTATCTATCTCTTTCATTCTTTCATTCTTTCTTTCTTCCTATTCAAGACATTTCACTCAATAATCCGTTCACGAAGATATCATCCAGCATTAAATTTGGTTCATACCGTTGATTACCAACGAGAGTTTGCGAATTCCACCCCCCCTCTTCCCACCCCAACCAATCCATTCGATTCGATTCGATTCGATTCGATTCGTGGAAAAATATTATCGCGTATTTTTATTTCCTAATAGTTACATTTTTAAATGTTCCTCCCCATTGTAAAAATAATATATGTATGTGTATGTGTGTGTGTGTAAATTAAAGAAAGATCTTTATTATTACTCGGTACTTTCTTATTTAAATTGTCTGTAGATAAATGTGAAAGGGAGAAGGAAGAGGGGGAGGGGAGTGAGGTTAACGGTAAAAACGGATAGATAAAATCCCGAGGTTGCGGGAAATAAATTCGAAGGTTTTTTTTTTACTTCTTTTTTTTTCTTAATTTTGTTTAAGTGGAATACGAGATGACGATATGGTGGTCGAACGAAAAAAGAATTGTGACCGGCGACGGTTAAAGGGGGAGTAAAGGGGGCGGATAGAATACGGGAGGAAAAGAAACAGACATGCTCCTCCTCCTCCTCCTCCTCCTCCCCCTCTTTCCCCCTCTCTGTTCTCTCATCCCTCACGTGTGTTTGATTTCGCGAAATGCGAGAAATCGCATCGGATTAACGAGCGTTTACGAATTCCATGAACGTATCTTCTACGATGCGGTACCATACGATCGAATCGGCCGGCAAAGGGAACGAGATACATGGTTGCGTGCATAAATTATTTTATCGTGAAGCCTCTTATAAAGCTTGCGGGGTCGCGTATACCTAAATACATACGCTCACGCGTGTGATAATACGGTACTCGATGAATCCTGGCCGAATTTCAAATGACATTCCACGAAAAAGAAGTAACACCGATTTGTTTTTTGTATTTTGTCTTTTGTTTCTTTTCTTTTTTTGTTTTTTTTTTCATTTGGTATATTTTTAATCATCGATTTAATAAAGATTTAATAATCTTAGAACAGGGTTTTGGTTTTGTTACTTAGTTTTTCTTCGACGCGACAGGATAACATCTCTCGGGATTGAAAAATCATTAAACAAGTTTGTTTCGCGATGGATTTATTTCTTAGCATATTTTTTGTCGTTTAATTTATTATTATTTAATTATTAAATGAAGTAGGTTTGTAGGTTGAAAATAACGCGTTCAAAATTTTCGTTAAAAATTCTAAATCAATGCTTGATTATTGATATCAGGGTACGAAGACTCGATCGGTTCGGAAAAAACAAATCTGTTGTTAAAATATAATAATATAATGGAACTCACCTAATCTAGATTTGGAGAGATCGTGAACAGGAGATGGTGGCGAATCTATGCTACCATCGTCGTCGCTGTCCGTGAAACTGGTCGATCCACGTTGATTGATAGATCGATGAAATGTATTTGGATAAGCAGCACCCTGAAGATGATTGTTCGAACCGACACCCAAATGTTGAGTTAATCGATTTTGATGCAAATCCTGATGAGACGGATAACTAACCGAGGAATGTGGTGGTAACATTGGGACACCGGAAGCAGTGCCGCCGCCACCGCCATACATTCGCATGGGTAGCCAAGCCCCGTATAAACTCAACGGTACACCGAAACCTAAAAATGCAACGACGAATTCCCCCTTTTAATCGTTTCATTGCGATCCTTAATTTCAAATTAATAACACGCGTTGACTGAACCCAACCCCTCACCCTCGCCCGATCCCCAAGAAAAGTTTTAATATGTTTAGCTATAGGGGGTCGAGGGAATGGGGGGGGTCGCAATTTTAAGAATACCGTGTAAAATCATGTGAAAAGTTTGATCATTGTTAGATTACTTTAACAGTCAACGGTGTAGTTAAACCAAAATATAGGCAACAAAATTTCTTATCGTTTAATTATCAATCAAACAATCAATCAATCAATCAATCAATCAATCAACCAACCTGATGGCAATGCAGTAGCAGCAGCAGCCGTCGCAAGATAATGCCGTTGATAAAGATATTCCCTTTCCCTTTCACTGTCCTCATCGTTGCAATGAATTTTATCATTTTTCGACATACCAATGTCACCCGCACAATTTCCCCTTGCTGCACCCGCGCAACTTCCTATAAGACTCTCTATGGTGAACGGTTTTGGTGTTGGACGTCGTGCGATTTTTGATTCGGCGATCGACGTTTCCAATTCGTCGCTCGCCGATCCAACGTCCAATTCCGTTTCTTCGATATTCGTATCTACGTCCATGTTAATATTTTTCTTCTTCTCTTTTATCTAACGAAATCTCATCTCGTAATTTTCAATATCGTTCGATAATTTTCATTTGTCTTTTCAATTAACGACGAATTATTTCAATTCCATGAATGATCTCCATCACTAACTTTCATTCTTAATCTCGATAAATATACTTTAAAACACAATTTATATACATACATACATATATATATAAATCCTTGTATTATATATTAGCACGGATTTAAAACAACAAAAAAGACACAACATAACTTAGACCGAACTTTGTCCATTGTTCTACTAAATATCATTACACACGTTGATTCATCATTCGATTTTTAATATCACATGGATCCAATTTAGATGCACAAAGTGAGTGAATGAATGAGACGGAAGGAGAGAGAGAGAGAGAAAGAAAGAGAGACATCACCAGTCCACGGAAATATTGAACGGAAAATGATTGAAGTATACATATACATATGCATATACATATATCTGTAGATAATGATAGAAGCAAAGAGGTATAGGTATCGAACATCGACCTTATCGAGCACGAGTCGACGGGTGACTGGCGAAGACTCGTCGGGCGCATTTTAATTCGTCTCTCCTCCCCCTTTCAGCCCTCTTCCCCCTTCCCCCATTCCCATCCCTCGTCGCACTCCTCCCCTCGCGTGTGTGTCGTCCCTCGTTGTTCCCAGTCGTCGTCGTGGTCGTCGTCGTGGTCGTCGTCGTGGTCGTCGTTGTCGTCGTTGTCCCAACTTCTCATAAACGTTCCTGGCTTCAACCAGCACCAGCACCAGCAACAGCAGCAGCAGCAAACACTTACGCGAGTGGTGATGGTGGTGGTGGTGAAGGTGGTGGTGGTGGGTCGTGGCGTTTAGTCGAGTTATTCCATCCTCGCTCAACCATTGGCCAATGCTACAGCCAACGAGGTTGTTTGGACGCCGCCTATTCGTGCCTATCCGCCATCTTGCTACTCTCTCACACTTTTCACGACCTTCTTCTACACAACAGCTCTCCGTCTGAAAATCTACCTCTTCTTCTAGGTGAATTCGATCCCCGTTAGAGTAGGGGGAGGAAGGGCGGGGGATTCCTATCCTATTTCTAATTCGATAATGTTATAGATTGGTGTTTAATGTATATCGTATTTAGATATTATTTAATTTGTTGCTTTTTTTTAAGTTATTTTTTTTTCTTTTTATAAACAGCTGATCTTTCTTTAATGGTTTCTTCTTCTTCTTCTTTTTCTTCTTCTTCTTTTATAATAAGCATTTTTCGTTCGACGTAGTAAGTAGCTAATAGGAAACACGTTTAAGATCTTTCGCGAGTATGGGATATAAAAATACACGGTTTGAACGTTGTTGGGTGGGCTACATCGAGTGTGCTAACGCAACGTCGTGGTTCGTTAACGATGATCCTATCTCATACGTTACCGACATTACTCTCATCCCCCTACTTTAACTTTATTACTTACGTTTGATAAATCTACCACTTTTTACATTAATTATACTTGTAAATTGTTAATATGATTTATTTTAAATTGGTGTCTTCTTTCTTTCTTTCTTTCTTGTTTTCTTGTTTTCTTTTTTTTTTCTTTTTTAATCTTTTGGTTAATAACATTTGAAAAATGGTTAATATACTTACTATAATCCAGTCTTCAGCTCGTTAGCTAGTTTTCAAGCCGAGTAATCGTTACATCAAGCTAATGGCGACGTTATTTCGATGCTCGTTAACGTGACGTGACTCTAATTGGGCTTAACCGAATCTAAAGTTAAACGAACGCGTCGTACGAAGGAGAGAGAGAGAGAGAGAGAGACATCAGGCTGAGAATTTTCGTGCTTAAACGTCACCACCGCGTCTCTCTCTCTCTCTCTCTCTCTTTCTCTCTCTCTCTAATCTGACCGACTAAATAAAACGTTACGAAATAAATCTATTAGTCGCAAAAAATATTTCGAGATAATTATTATTTTCTAATTCGAACAAAATTATTCCAATAATTATTCTTACAAAATATGATATCAGATCAAATTAATGAAGTACAATTATTGTTCGAACATTTTCGTAATTCAATATTTCAATTTTTTCAAAATCGTTTAATTTCAAATGACGACGAGTTATATATAGTATTTATTTTTGTACATTTTATTTATAACAGTATTCAGGGAAGATGAAAATAAATTGATGACTGAGTGGTCAGATTGATACAATTGAATTATTTCGATACGATGCGTGTGTAAATTTAGAATGAAATGTTTTTACTTTCTTCGGGGGGGGAGAAGGGGAAGGAAAAGGGAGGGGGTTAGTCGAATATTGAGTTTACATAAATATTTATAATTATTAGAAGTGGTGTTTTCTAAACGATATACTCGATTGAACGAACGAACGAATACCGTGGTGAAATAAAAAAAAAGAATACTTGGATAACAGGTGCACGCGTTAAAGTGAACACGATCGAATGAAACTAAACGAAAAAAAATAAAACTATTGAAAAAAGTATGAAACTAATCAAACGAATCTATGCAAGTATTCCGTTTTATTCCATTTGACTAAAATTCGAAATACTATAAGGAATATATAGGTAGATAGAATTTGACTTCCGCGTACGGCGGATACTGTTTTACGAACTGTTACCAAAGAAAAGAGGATTTTACGGTGCGTGGAAATGTATCTTTTTGACTAAAGTAGGGAACTCAAAACGCATTGAGTAAAAACACCACAGCTGGAGTAGAGGATGAAAACGGAAATGAAAATTCATCGAGAGCAAGCGAGCGTTTCCTACCTATGGTCAAACTAACAGTTAACGGATTGTAAAATACAACATTCGTAAATAACCAAACTTGAGATTCGCCGAAAACTAGACCGAAACGGATTCGTTGCGTTTGTTCGTCTAACCGTAACGTCCCTCTCTCTCTCTTTCTCTCTCTTTCTCTCTCTTTCTCTCTTTCTCTCACCAAGAATCGAGATTTCAACAGAAGATCCTAATACTATTTTTAGATACATCCTTCTTCTTTCTTACTTATCTTTTTTCTTTTTTCTTTTCATCCCCCGTGTCTACGTTACTTGTACGAGAGAGAGAGAGACCCTTATGATTTACGTTTCATGGCAAAGCGACATCGCATGTTTTATTCTAACTCTCGTCGTACTGCATCCATAATATCAAAGTATAATAATCGATCATCCAACGATTTATATTTTGGCGTCATACCAAATCCTTATTTTATCATATTTTCAATCTATTACCATCTAATTTCTAAAACGTTAAGTTTCGATCAATATATCGATAATAAATATCGTTTAAAAAGAAATATCTTCATTTCGTAATGAAATTAATTAACCAATATAAATAAAACCAATTATATTACACGATTAATAAATCTTATATTACATTCAAATCGATCTTATATCGATTTTTCTAACAACGAAAGATATAAACATTCGAAAACAAATTGAAATTGGATAATTATAATAAATTATTCGATAAATATTCGCAAAATATCAACGATTCCTTTCGAAGTAGATAATACGATGCATTTTTTTTCCATCCCCCCCCCCCATCTGTGAACAAATTTAACTTTATTAATTTAAAAGATATTTAATAACATAAAAAAAAGAAAAAAAAATGAAAGAAAGAAAAGAGGAACAAAATATTAGACTATTTCCATTTTTAAAGGGTTGACAAATCGATGATCATTCCTCATAACTTAAATTGTACACGATATCATCTACCTACCACCGTGGTACGTACGAATGCTCAGACGGCTTTAAATCTTCCTCCCCCTTTCTCCCCTCTCTCACTCTCTCTTTCTTGCTCTTTTTTTTTCTCTAGGTCTCTCTTGAACTAAGTAAGTAAGTAAGTAAGTAAGTAAGCTAGCTAGCTAGCTAGCTAGCTGGTAAAATCCGCTTCTTTGTTTTTCGCGTCGGAGGCGTCCTTGCGAGACCCGCAGCAACGTGCGTCGTTACGCACGTGTGAACGGAAACGGTCTACTCTTAAACGGTTCGAGTCACCAAAGCCTCGCGATATTCTCAAAACGTTCAACCTTTTTTTTCTCCTCTTTTTTTCATTTTATACTTTTTTATTTTTATTTTCTTTTCTTTTTTCGCGTCGTGTCGAGTCG
Source organism: Polistes fuscatus (assembly GCF_010416935.1). Lineage (NCBI taxonomy): Eukaryota > Metazoa > Arthropoda > Insecta > Hymenoptera > Vespidae > Polistes > Polistes fuscatus. The sequence continues at coordinate 2,823,774 of NW_025113095.1, read as the reverse complement.
TGGAACATCTTTTAATTGCCTGCTAGTATTTCGTCGACCGCAAGAAACGTGATATATTTATATATTATATGTATATATGTATGTGTTCATAATTATGAAAGTGGTCCTAACTGAAAATTTTAAACAAATGATTTTATCAGTTATTTTATATATCACATTATTTTAACACTAGATTTACGGATATTTTGTTCATTATTTTTCTAATTACATTTACAAACATTGTTTGAATGGAGGATTGAGTAATGGGGAGGAATTAATATTTACGTATATTTAATTAAATAACTATAAACCAACATATGTTTTTGAAAAATAATATTTAAGTTATATATATACGGTAAACAAATTTTTGTATTGAGTCAAATTGGCTCAGTTCGTAAATCTAGTGTTAAATTACATTAATTAAACTATATTTCTCATGATTTTTAATAATTTACTTTGTTAACTAATCAAGATATTGCAATATTCCATAATAGATATTATTGAAGTATCTTATAAATATACAAAAAATATATTTTCTTTAAATAATCAATTTATCCATCCCACCCACACGCACACACATATCTTCGTGTATCATACTTCGATAAATTACTACATATATTTCCGAACGATCAATATTAAAATTTCGAACTACGTGGTTTTTCTTATTTCTTTCCTTTATGAAGAAAAACAAAAAAAATATAAAAAAAAATAATAAAAAGTAGGATTTGTGCAAATCGAAGGGAAATAACACGGAGAGACGCATTTGCGTGACGTGGCAAGTGCGTGCAGCAAACGTACGAACGTACATACGTACATACGAACGTAAAGGAAGAAAAAGGAAGGAAAAGGAAAGAAGGAAGGAATGAACGAACGAAATCGATGGTTAGCAAATTGGTGGGCGTTGAAGAAAATGAGACGGCACGTTTACCGGCGCGTTTCTAATGGATTAGCCCAGGACTCCCTGCCCGTACTCTGTTGGTAGTTCCGGACAAATTATACACGACGGTTAAGAGGGACGTCCTGTGGCTTATCTATGCACCTACTACTACTACTACTACTACTACATATATATATATAACGTGGATAGAAAGAGATAGATGGATAGGACTGTTCGCAAATGTATATGATTCGTGTTAGAAAGCTTACGCCTAAACTCGATTGGAATTATAAATGTGGGATATATACAACTTCGTATCCCTTCTTTGGATTCCTTACTTCCTATAGAAACTTTTCCTATTTTTTCTTTTTCTTTTTTTCTCTTACTTTTTTCTTTTACTTTTTTTCTTTTTCCTTACTTTATCTTTACAGTTACCACACTCGATCGAAAATTATTATCGAAAGTTGTACTACTGCTACTGTTACTACTACTACTACTATTACATCGATACGTTGGGAATCAAAAGAAGAAAATAACGATTCGCAAAGTCAAACGTATTACTCATTTAATATCGATAAAGGGTTACGATTTACTTTTATCCTTATAATCATCCTATCTTTATCGAATCGTATACCTACTATAATGTCTTTACTCTTTGAAGATATTTGTGTAATCTTTTTTTTTTCTTTTCTTTTTCTTTTTTTTTTAGATGTATCGTTACGTTATTACGATACTCGATTACAAAATGTTAATTTAATTGTACTTTTAAATATGTGTAATATATATATATATATATATATATATATTATAATAAAAATAAAATAAATATATATAACATATATTACACATATATATTAAAATATATATTTTGTTAATACTGTAAAAACAAATTTTTATATATACCTCTCTTATATCGAATCGTATATCTACTATAATGTCTTTACTCTTTGAAGATATTTGTGTAATCTTTTTTTCTTTTCTTTTTCTTTTTTTCTTTTTTCTAGATGAATCGTTACGTTATTACGATACTCGATTAAAAAATGTAAATTTAATTGTCCTTTTTAAATATGTGTAATATATGTATATATTATAATAAAAATAAAATAAATATATATATATATATATAACATATATTACACATATATATTAAAAATATATATATGTATATATATTTTTTGTTAATACTGTAAAAACAAATTTGTTTATATATACCTCTCTTATATAAATATATTTTGACATACACACACAGACACACAGACACAAACACATAATTTCTTATACAATTAGAGATACATTTTGAAATAAAATAAAATATAATAATAATTTGCGTTTGAATAATTCATAGAATAAATTGTTCGTAAATATATAAATAAAGTTAATAATTTATGTAAAATAAGAATTACTCGTATGAGAAATCCCCGGTTGTCTATATATTTCTTTAGTTGATTTTTAATTTCTTTTTTTTTCTTTTTCTTTTTCTTTTTTCTCTCTCTCTATCTTTCTTTGTAAGAGTTAAAGGACACACATCGCCGCCTTCATTTCACGCGTAATCGAAAACACGTCCCGTTTCAGCCTCGTGCAGCCACGTTGCTCGACCTCGTAGCTTCGTCCTAAGATAGTTTAGCCCGTTTAGTTGTGTCTCGTACGATTAACTTGATTTAGGCAGGACGCCCGTTTAACGTCTTCAACGTTCCTCGATCCCAGCCTCCTATAAATTACCTCCTACTTCTTTTTCATCTTTTTTGTTTTTTTTTTTTCTTTCCTTTCCTTTCCTTCTCTTTCCCGTTGGTGGGGTGACAAGTATATCTGTGTGTGGGTGTGTGTGTGTTGGCAATATTTACCTATCCTGTTTTTGAAAAAAGAAAAATATCTGAAATATATGAAAAGAACACGATGAATAATCATAAACGTTAAACAAATCTAGAAAATATAATATAAACTTCCGTTCTCTCGAAGATTTCACTTTTTCCTTTTTTCCTTTCTTCTTCTTCTTCTTCTTCTTCTTTTGAAAAAAGAAAAAATATATATATATACTTTTTAGATCTAGTATGAATTAATGGCGTATTTCTTTCGTATGATCTCGCGAAGAAGAGTTTCTTTTTTTTCGTTGCGACAATCTAACTAATTTAACTTCAAATTAAACAGACACTGTTCATTTTATTATTAGGATTTGATATAATTATCAATTGAAATATACACATTGACGACTGTTTTATATTAAATAATTCATTTAACAATAAGATTGAGGTTTATTTTAATTGTTCGTATTTCTTTTTTTCTTTTATTTTTAATTATTTTTAAATCGAATCAATATAATTTTACTTTAGATTCTCGTGTCGTAAGTTTTAATAATGATACATTATCTTGATGTGAAAAATATTAAAGATATTTATATAAATTTATAAAGAATCAAATGTATTAGATTAATCTTCTTACTACGGGAATTTCTAATAAAATTCTAAATAAGTAAAAAAAGAAACACATAATTAATAATGATTAATCAACGTAATCATTTAAATGTAACATCTTTTAGAAGAAGAAAAAAAAACCTCAGAGAATCTCGTAAATATTTTCGAGTCAAAATAAAAATACAACCCCCCATTGTCAGCCCCCCCCACTTCGCCGTACCTAATTTAAAATTATACAATTAGATCCCAAATAAAGAGAACAAGTATTACAAACTTATTAACTTATGAGACACGTGCGTACGATGAAAAGTACAAAAGAAAAAGAAAAAGAAAAAAGAAAAGAAAATCCGTGAACGTTTACGACATCAAATGAATGCGGCACTTCGAGAAGGACGCACGTGTGTGGATTGAAATCTGACGTTCGTGTGACACGCGTGCGTGAACGTACACCTTGTTCTTGCTTGTATGATGATGATGATGATGGGAGTAGGGTGGGGGAGTAGGTGGGGAGTAAGGGAATTGATGAAAGGGAAGG